>NC_056726.1:1046392976-1046767106 GCF_019279795.1 Protopterus annectens
TTAAGACAGAGATGCTAAGTTTCACAGCCACCATGCTGAAGGATAACAGTGTCCAAGATGGAGAAACCTTTACAAATGCACTCTATGAGCACCTACAAGGATGCATGGATCGTGCCATCCCTAGCAAAACTAAGACTCACTCCCCTAAGAGAAGGAAACCAGTCTGGTGGACCCCTGTCATAAACAGGCTATACAATAGAAGGAGGAAACTAGTTCAGAAAAAAAGCAAATCCCAAGAAGGAAAGACATCCCTGATCAGTATCAGTAAGAAACTAAGGTCCCTCATAAAATCATCCAAGGCTAACTTCGAAAGAAAAATAGCCAAGGATTCAAAAGATAACCACAAAGCCTTCTTTAGCTATGTCAAGAATCTAAGTGGCAACTCACAGATATGCTCTGAGCTAGTGCAAAATAGCACAAAATATACTGAATCCACTGATATTGCCAACATCCTGGCAGATAGATTCAGTGCAAACTTCACCCCCTCTCACCCCCAAAAGGGCCCACAACAATACCGGAAATATGTAGTGTCCCAGAAATCACAGACGCACAGGTGAAAACAGCCCTTTCAAACCCAAAAGCACAGCATCAATGGGGCCAGATGGTGTCCCAGGCTGCATCTTGCATGAACTACAGAACAAACTAACCCCCCACCTAAACACACTGTTCAACCTCAGCCTTTCCACAGGCTACGTGCCCATAGAATGGTGCACAGCAATGGTTATTCCACTCCACAAAGGAGGGGCCAAAACTGACCCTGGTAACTATCGCCCCATAAGCCTGACTAGCATGGTCTGCAAGCCTATGGAGCGCATCATCATGGAACTCATTAACAAAGACATTGGGAACCTCCAAATACTTGACCCAACCCAGTTCGGCTTTTTTAAGGGCAGATCATGCCTACTAAACCTGGTTGACTTTTTTGAGACAGTCACCAAGGCCATAGATGAGGTGAAGGTAGTTCACACAGCCTACCTTGACCTCGCCAAGGCTTTTGACACCATTTCCCACTCGGGATTTATAGAAAAACTCACCAGCCTGAACATAAACACCTACGTCATGAGATAAGTTGCCAACTGGCTTACAGACAGAACTCACACAGTAAGAATAGCGGACCCCAGGTCTGAATCTAAACCAGTCACAAGTGGTGTCCCACAAGGCTCGGTCCTGGGACCCCTACTGTTCGGCATATACTTCTCAGAAGTACAGGCAAACACAGGAGGACTATGGCTAACCAAGTTCACCGATGACTGCAAACAGGGAGCAATAATTGACACTCCGGCTGACACGGACATTCTCCAAAAGGGCCTTACTGAGACAGACACCTGGTGTCAAAGTCATGCCAAAAATGCATAGTCATCCCATTTGGAAAAACAAAACACCCTTGAATTACCACATAGGTGGCAGCCCCCTTAATACAAAAGAGGTAATAAGAGATCTGGGGACCCAGGTAGATAGTAATCTCTCCTTTGACAATCATATTGCCAAAGTAGTTAGGAAATCCTTCCATGTAGCCCATCTAATTACTAAAGGGTTCGCATCTAAAAATAAAGAGGTTATAGTGCCCCTCTACTCGTCACTCATCAGACCCATCATAGAGTACAATGCCCCATTTGGGATGTACCTCACAAGACACTTCCAACAGCTGGAAAGACCACAAAAGTACCTCACCAAGAGGATTACTGGCCTCAAACATATGTCCTATGCAGCCCAACTCGAAAAACTCCAGCTGTACTCAGTCACATATCGCTTACTCAGAGGTGATCTCTGCCTGACTTACAAAGCCATGTCCAACTCAGAACTGATGGACATGCTCCACCTAAAGAAATCCAAGTTACTGTGAGCCACTCGCACTAGTGAGCTAAACCTCGCCACAACAATAAAATGACATGTTGGAGGGATAAATTCCTGTCACAGGGACTCCCCATGCTTTGGAACAAAATTCCTAACTACATTAGGCAGAGCCCCACACTAACACTCTTTAAGAGAAACTTTGACGAGTGGATGGGTAACAGAAAATACACCCCTGGGATCACTTCATTGGCTCTTCTTGACAGAGGCTCAGTTAATTAATCAATGGGGTGGTGAAAGCTGACACACTCTGACTAGGCTTATAAATGCCCTCGGGCAGATAGCCTAGTACCTACCTATAAACTTATATGTATTGTATGTGTATATATATATATATATATATATATATATATATATATATATATATATATATATATATATATATATATATATATATATGTGTGTGTATCTACCTGACAACACCGACACACCACAACACCGACAACAAAATCACCGACACCACATAACCGACATTTCACAAACACGAAACCTCACATGCCCGACACACCATAATCCCGGCAATCAACAAACAAAACAAATCCCCTGTCCAAAAAGCACACACACAACACAAGCACACCAAAATCCTTACAAACCAACACTAAACCTCACATACACAACTACCTACAACCTTAACCCAAACCCTAACCCTAAGGTCCGCCACTATCGCACACTCACCTAACCCGCGCCCTAACTCACTTAACCCGCCCCTAACCCACAGACTATCACAATCGCACACTTACCTAACCCGGGCCCTAACCCTAACTCACTTAACCCGCCCCTAACCCACAGACTATCACAATCGCACACTTACCTAACCCGCGCCCTAACCCTAACTCACTTAACCTGCCCCTAACCCACAGACTATCACAATCGCACACTTATAACCCACGCCCTAACCCTAACTCACTTAACCCGCCCCTAACCCACAGACTATCACAATTGCACACTTACCTTACTCGCACCATAACGTCCGTCACTACCGCATACTTACACAGCCTTTTCCCATGTCGGTGTTCTCAGCGTCGGGGTTTTGATCCGTCGGTCTTCTCCGTTTTCGATCTTCTGGCGTCGGTGTTCTCGTTGTCGGCGTTCTGACCTTTCGACGTTGTCAGATAGACCCATACGTGTGTGTGTGTGTGTGTGTATATATATATATATATATATATATATATATATATATGTATATATATATATATATATATGCATATGTGTATATATATATATATATATGTATATATATATGTATATATATGTGTATATATATATATATATATATATACACACACATATATATAAAATATCCATATTAATGAAAGATGAGAAGGCACAAGAACATGTACCAAAAAAAAAAAAAAAAAACCTCTATGGCATAGAGTCCAAAGAAAATTAAGCAACTGTACTTTATGTCCTAGTCTGTTTTCCCTATTCATTAATGCATTAATGCTAAACTGCCATGAAGACCATATCCTATGCACGTCTTAGCTATAATGCATGGACAGTTTCTCTGAGGTCTTTTTGTTGCCTATTTCTCTTTTATATTTTATTCATTTTCCTTCAGCTGTTTGTACCAGTACTACATATTTATTAATCACCTTCCAGCCTTAGAAATGCTCTGTTCCAGTAAGATTATGCCTTCTTTATAAAAGTCTTTTTTCCTGTTTCTCCTAAGGGCTCATCAGAATGGTATACTTTTCTCTAAGTGCTATCTAAGAATGCATTCTTTTCATCTACTGCATGAAGTATTTTTAATTATGAATTGTAGGTCAAGACGTTCATGCTCATGTTTTAATTATCCTCGTTCTGTCAGCTACTTGTGCTACTTAATACAATCTATCAGTAAGTAGTGTCATGGAAAGGTATGTAAGGCTCTGTCTCCTTTGCCAGATTATAAGGAAGCAAGCTAATAAGGCTGTACTGGACAGTTCCTGCAGACCTCCTATGCCAGCAAAAAATATTCCATGTTTTGCATTCTTAATAATGAAAAAAATACATATTGAACAAACTTCACAGCAGAAACAAAGTTTCTTCACTGTCTGTCTGTCTGTCAGAGCAAGTGTTTGGTTTCCCTCATTTCTATGGCATAGAGCTTCATATAAGTTCTACAAGTCTATCTCTGTGTGTGTATGTATGTATCTATGCATGTTTGTATGTAGGCATTTACATATGTGTTTCCACTGAAAGATGATAAACAGATTAATAATAATGCATCACAATTCAGTTTTGATATTATATTTCTTTTTTAGTGCGTATGTGTGCGCATATGTGTGTGTGTGTGTGTGTGTGTGTGTGTGTGTGTGTGTGTGTGTGTGTGTGTGTGTGTGTGTGTGTGTGTGTGAGTGTGATCAGACACTAACAGATGCTTCATGAGGAACTGTAAACAGTAAGTCTGTATCCAATATTTTATAATTACTTATATGTAGTTTATTTAACCATCTGTTTTATTGGCTTCTTCTGGTAATTAAGTGATTCAGTACTTAAGAAATTATGGTTTGTTATATGTTTGGATGAATACATACATTCAAACTCCAGTAGGCAAAGTTCTTTTTTACACAGTTTTTAACAACTAGTACAGTAGGCTAATTATAAGGCTGAAATAGTTTCATATCTGTGCTACTTTAATGACTGTTTAATTGGTGTAGCATTGCAATATGCATATACTGAAGAGATTGCTAAAATTCAAAAACTAAAGCTCAGTTAGGAAATGAAATAAAATCAAATAAGCATAATAAGTAGCCTGTTTCACAGAAACACAGGCACAACAGCCATTTAAAAAAATCTCTGCTATATTTGTACAGAAAACTGGAGTAGGTGCTAAGCTGTAAAATTTACCTTGAATTGGGATAAATGTCTAGTAAGGCAACTGAGCAGATATAAGAAATCCAAAGGTGTAGTGTGAGAGTCCTAAAAATGCATAAGTAATGCTTCTGAGTGGGATGAGTTTAACCTCCAACCCCAAAAGAGCTTCTCCCTTACTCCTGGAGAGGTCAAGTCTGAATAAACCCTGTTTAAGACCTTTAATGGTTTTGGCAGCATCAAAGAACTGTGGCTGAAATATGGTCAGTGCCTCTCTTAGCAGTGATCCAGTATCACTGATGGATATCAAGTAAACGAAGGAGGCATTCTATGCAATCCTAGTGGGAGATTCTCTGGATTTGACTGACAGATACTAACAAGTGAGGGTCCCATTCAGAAGTGTGAGACCTGATACTGCAAGTCCCAACACTTTGAAAATTAAACTCTAATTCCTACAATTCCAGGACTCACTGTTCAACTTTAGGTATTTTATAACACCTACATCCCGGCCTTTACAAATGTAAAATCACTGTCCCTTGACAAGGGCGGGGGATAATCAGAGATGCCACAGTTTAAACACAAAAAACAAGTCCCAGCCACTGATAAAGGTAACTGCCAGATAAACACCAAAAATCCAAAGCATAAAAATTGGCAGGAACACCACAGCTCCACACAATAAAAATATTTATTTGTAAAACGGACCAGATAAGCGCTTTCACGTTTTAAAACCAATGCTTCTTCTGATCATAAAAACACACAGTCACAGCTCAGTTTAAAAACAGTTAGATGTTCAATCAACTATGTTAATTCATCACTTCATTAAACCAAAGTGATGAATTAACATAGTTAATTGAACATCTAACTGTTTTAAACTGAGCTGTGACTGTGTGTTTTTATGATCTGAAGAAGTATTGGTTTTACAACATGAAAGCACTTAACTGGTCCACTTTTACAAATAAATATTTTTACTATGTGAAGCTGTGGTGTTCCTGCCAATTTTTATGCTTTAGACACCACAATTTCAGATTTAACACATACATTCTTTCTCATTACACTTACATTTTTGCTGTTCTGAGAATCACATTCACGGACCTCAGACACTTGATAAGCCAGTAAGGCAGTAGGTGCAGCAGTCATAGAAAATGAGGACCAGTTGTTTGGAGGAGTTTGGTGAAGTAATTGAGTATGACGTTTAAGTGGCCATAAGCATATGGTGGGACTGGATCCATTTCTTTGGATGAAGGATTTGTAGCAATTAAACAGTTCCTTTACAGCAAGGTTGCAAGAATGGATGAGATGTGTCTAGAAGTGCTGAAGGTATTTGGCATTGCTGGAACATCATGGCTAATATGCCTTTTCAATGTTGTGCGGAAGGCTGGAAGGCTGGAACATTAGTTGCAGATAGCTAAACTGGAGTAGTGGTCTCTAATTTTAAAAAAGGGGCAGGAAGGTACATTCCAGTTTATAAAATGATCATGCTTCTCACTCTGTGTGAAACAACTATGACAAGGTGTTAGAAAGGAAAGTTTGTTCAATGCAGACTCCATTCTGGCCATGGGATAGTGATTCAGCTCTTTGTATCTGCACAGATATTGGAGAGGTCTTAGCAGCTTCCCAGTAGTGTCTGTATATGTTTTGTGGACATGGAAAAGCCACATGCCTATGTACCCTGGAATGTTTGGTGACAGGGGGCTACAAGTATGGTTCCAAGTCTTTGTCGCACGCCATTTGGTCCATGTGGAGTTACAACAGTATAGGTCCCAATCTTGGTACTGTGTGCCATTTGGACCTTATAATTGAATAGCAAGAGTTGGGCCCACGTCCTTTTCATTAAGTAAGATATGTTCAAAATGAGAGTAGGACTCCACCAAAGATGTGCCTTATCTCCTCACCTGCTTATACTTTTCCTTTACAGGATATCAAGGTACAGTCAAGATTTAATGAGTACCCACTTCAGGGACATTCATTTCTCAGCTTTTTGCTGTTTACATACAATGTTGCTTGCTTACTCTCATGAATGCAGTTGAGTGTTTCTTTGCTGAGGATGAAGTGACCAGAATGAGAATGAATACCTCCAAATCAGTGGTTATGTTCTCTCCCAAGAGAGAGTGGCTTGATTTCTGCAATTTATGAGTAAGTTGATGTACAGGTCCCTGAAGCTGCCATCTAATGTCTCTTCAAAACTACATCAGATCATATTTAGAGTGTTGAACACTACTGATAGACAGAAATTACTGTCAGCAGCGAAACAGCCCCTCATCCAGGAGGTTGTAAGGTTCATTTGTACACATTTTTTTCTATGGAAGTTACTAATGAAGAAGGGCATTTGTGGGGATATGGTTACTCTACTACAAACATGGCTTGTTTTTTCACATCTACAGCTTGACTAATAAAAATGGCAAAACACTATTTAACAGTTTGATTCCTTGAAGGCTGCTGGGGTATTTTTACAGAACTACAGCATGCTTGTAGCTCCCTCAAACAGTCCAGGGTATATAGTCATGTGCCTTTCCAGGTCCACAAAACATATATAGACACTACTGGCAAATTTGCGTGACCTTCCAATAACTGTGCAAGAGCTGATCCACCACCCCATGACCATAGTTTCCTAGATGACACCTTGCTTCAGAAGCTAAGACTAGAAACATTAGGGGAACACCAGAAAAACACATATTCAGGTAGGTTTGCAGCTGTTAGGTGCTCTTAAGGGACACCAGTGACTCAGTCTCCACTGATCAATTTCCACAACTCACTGCTGACCAGTAGAAAATGCATGTACTCTAGATAGCAGTGAATTAAATAAAAGTGTTTTTGTAATTGGGCACGCTCCACTGTATCCCTATCATGAGGGCTCTGCCCCAAGCCCTGATTTCTAAACATACTGCTCCAAGGTTGCAGCATCTTAGTTTTCATGACAGACACTCAAATGCACAAATGAGCATTCAACTGTGAGCAAATGAGCTGCAAGGAGTGGGAACACAATAAAAGACAACTGTTACTTGGTTATAAATGACAACCAACTAGACCGGGTGGTACAGATAAGCAGAACGCAGAGCTCAGAAGCTTATCTAACTTGCCATGAAAGGTGTTTGCCAGACAGCTTCAAGATCCCTACAGAGAACAGCTTTGAGGTTTTGGCTGTGGAGTTGGTGGAGGAGATGGAGATCCAGAAAGGGTGGATTCCATCTAGCAAGTAACACATGAGGAAGGGACTCCTGATACTACAACAAAACTGAAAAAAGTACCACTCCTAGCCTAACTTTCAAAGGGGTCTTCAACAATATCAGCCAAAGAAGCATTCACCTTTAATGTAATGTGATGCCATAGGGTTGTGGCATTTGTGCCTCTCTCCTGAGTACCCACTTACATGGAGAAGATCCATTGGAAGCATCTAATCACTTAAACTGTACCAAGAAGTGACTTTTCCCCCATATTAGTGAAGTTTAGAGAATTGGGTATGTGAAGACACTTCTTAATGACATTTTCTATTATTGGCTGAATCTACTACACATCTGACTTGGGTGTTTATCTTTCATAAACCATTGTCTTGTGTTTAATAATTCACATTTTCCTTTAGAATAAATGCATGGTTAAAGTTACAGCAAGATTGTTTAGGACAACAGCTAGTTAATTGGTTTTACATTTTGTACTTGTATGCTGGAGCTTCAGAAAGTAGCTGTTTGGTGCAGCTGTTCAACACTGTTAAACAGTTCTTTGACCTACCATACATGAAGATGAAGGGGTGATAACAGTTCACTCACTTGTTGTTGTAATAGCACCTGCCCTAGATGAGCTTTCAATGTTATGCTAAAGCTTGACTACCAAATACATTACTTAGATACTTCCAGAATGGGCACCCTTCTCAAGTGGGGATGTCTGAGGCCATCATAATGTTTTTCTTAAACCTGGAAAGGACCTCCATGAAGATTGTCAGTATATAAATGTTCTGCTGATCTGTTGTGACCCCAAGATTCTGGCTATGTCATTAGCCACGAGACTGGATAAAGTATAACTAGACTTGTTAATCAAGTATGAGTAGGCTTCGTCAGAGGTAGGCACCTGTCATGAGTAGGCTTCGTCAGAGGTAGGCACCTGTCATGAGTAGGCTTCATCAGAGGTATGCACCTGCTGTGTCATTTGCAGATTGTGTGACATATCCTAGTGACAGCTGATGCTTCAAGTGGCCAGTGGAAGTCATAAGATAAGGGTCTATTTTTTTTTTTTTGTTTACCACACTGAACATAACAGGATTCCTCCTTGCCTTATTGGATATGTCAAAAATTTGTTGCAGAATCAATCAGCAATACTGGGAATTTTATTTCAGGCTGTTGCTTTTATAGCATTAAGTTATCTTTCCCAGCACATAAGCTCTTAGAGTTAAGTGAAAGAACATGAAGTGCAAGCTGAAAGTGAGTGTTGACATGTGTTAACTGGTGTTGTAGTACCACATGAGAAAGGGAGTTGGGCTCTACAATGAATAGGACAAACTAACCTAATATGGAAGGGTGCTGAGTCAGGGATTTGCTGTCAGACTGCAGAGTTTCATAACAGTTTGGTCTGCAGAAGATATACTGTTATATAAGGGGGGGTTAGGAGGGTGGCCTAATGGGTAAGGTATTTGCCTTACAAACACAAGGTGCAGGGTTTGAGTCTTACAAGGGATAATTGGCTAGGCTAAAAATGGATTGCAAGGGCAATTAGCCCAGTACTAATCTATGATATCTATGATAAAGGTGATTTCGCTCAGTTGATGTCATTTGGAAACCACATTACAAACAGCAGTAGTCCCCTACTATGAGACTGTTAATGATTGATGGTTAGGCTTGCTAGCTGTCAGCAAATGTTCAAAAGCATGTGCTTAGTACATTCAAATATAAAGGATTGTGATTCAGACTGCAGATATAATCAACTTCTCAAGCGTTTGAGTATGGAAGTAAAGATATTTGCCTCAAAAACACTAATAACACATTGGTTGGAGAGATCCATATGGTCTACATGAAGTGTATGTTTGATAAAATTAAAAAGGTGTGATACACTTCACTCAACACACATATAAAAAGAATTATAGCTACATGTTTTAAAGTTGTTCTGTGGTGACCACTTATGTACAATCACAAGACTAAAGCTTAATGCTAAAGGTGCTTAACAAATCTTGGTTAAGCACTTTTCTAAAGTCAGAAAGAAAGGTGTTTAACATAGCTGTTTTTTTTCCCTCAAATTCTGAGCATTCCAAGCACTGCATTGTAGTTATAGCACAAAACCTTATAAGCACACAACAAATTGGAAAATGAAACTCAAACCAAAAGCTGTAGATGGAATGAAGGAGCGCACACAATTCTTTTAGTACTTTCGTTCAAATTTATTCTTCATGAACATCTTCAGAAAAAATTTAACCTCTCAAAACACACCCCTTATAAGTTACATCACACATCACATGAATTTCATAATACTTTAAATTAAAGGTATAAAATCATACCATAAAAATAAAAATAAAAAACTGTCTTGTTTTCCAAACTGCTTAGAATATCAAGCTTCATAAAAATATCTTAATATAAAAACATTGTCATATTATTGTGATTTGAATGTTATTTTAGTGGTAAAAACACTTAATATTAATATATTCGTTCAGACCAGGGGCTCTGTCTGCTACCAAACTAATCTGCCACAATGACCCCTTGCATTCTAAAATCAGATTGGTGTTCCCTATATAATCCACTTGTTGAACATAATCTATGACTGAAAAGGTGAACTTTTTGAAGTTCACACAGTGAACAGCATGCCTAGCTAAAGCATTGGTAAAGTCCTTTTTCTTAATAGCAAGTGTGTGCTCATATATTCTACGCTTTAAACATCTAATGGTTTTTTCCTATATAGTAACTAGGACAAGAGTCACATACTGCCACATAAACTATGTTTGTACTCTCACAGGTAAACCGTCTGTGGGCCCAAATAGTCCTTTTAAGATGTGTAATAAATGTACTAGATGTATTGTTTATATACCTACATTGTTTACATTTCCTACAGGAGAAAGTACCACAAACACTGTTCACTTCAGTCAATGCTGAAGTGTGCCCCCCCCCCACCACCACCACCATTTTCCAAAATGTTTTTGATGTTCTTAATTTTCTTGTAGCTGAACTTAGGTTCTACACCTACTACCTGTACGAGTTCCCTATTCCTCATCAGAACCTTCTGATCATGCTTAATTATGTGTTTAATAACACGCATCTCATTGACAATGGGGATGGGGAAAGAAATGGTAAACACTGTGTTGTCCTTCTTATTTCTGTTGTTACTTACGTCACCAACCCCCCTGATGATGGGTTTGGCAGCATTTTGTCTCAGAATAAACACTTCCTTGTGTATATTGGATAACCAAGCCTGGCCATATCCTCTTTGTTCAAAAAAATGTGTCAGCATGATGACCTCTTGAAAAAAAGTGTTATCATTATCAGATGTAAGTCTACTGAGGCGAATAAATTGCCCCTTGATCACCCCTTTCTTCATATGCCTAGGGTGTAAGCTATCTCTGTGCAAATATTGGTTGCAAAAACATCTTTCCTATAAATCTTACTCACAAAAGTGTTACTGGACATATCAAAAGCCAAATGTATATCCAAAAAATGAATGGTCCTACCAAAACATCACACAGAAATTTCCAAAAAGTCTGTGGTGTGATTTAAATCCCTAACAAAGGACTCAAATTCACTCTCATCACCAGTCCACAGAAATATCAAATTATCAATAAATCTTTGATATAAAATAATATGGGACCTTTGTGAATGTACATAGAAATATCTCTCCTCCCACATGGCCATTACAAGGTTGGCAAAAGATGGGACCACCCTTGCCCCCATAGCCACCCCTGGGGTCTGCTTATAATATCTTTGGTTGAACTAAAAAAACTATTTGGCTTTTGATATGTCCAGTAACACTTCTGTGAGTAAGATTTATAGGAAAGATGTTTTTGTCAACCAATATTTGCACAGAGATAGCTTATACCCTAGGCATATGAAGAAAGGGATGATTAAGGAGCAATTTATTCGCCTCAGCAGACTCACATCTGATGATGACACTTTTTTTCAAGAGGTCATCATGTTGACACATTTGTTTGAACAAAGAGGGTATGACCAGGCTTGGTTAACCAATATACACAAGGAAGTGTTTATTTTGAGACAAAATGCTGCCAAACCCATCATCAGGGGGGTTGGTGATGTAAGTAGAACAGGCAAGAGAAGTTCAACCCAGTGTTTACTATTTCTTTCACCATCCCCATTGTCAATGAGATGGGTGTCATCAAACACATAATTAAGGACAATTGGAAGGTTCTGATGGGGAATAGAGAACTCATACAGGTAGTATGTGTAGAACCCAAGTTCACCTATAAGAAAATTAAAAACATCAAAAACATTTTGGAAAATGGTGGGGGGGCACACTTAAGCATTGACTGATGTGAACAGTGTTTGTGGTACTTTCTCCTGTAGGAAGTGTAAACAATGTAGGTATATAAGCAATACATCTAGTACATTTATTACACATCTTAAAATGACTATTTGGGTCCACAGACAGTTTATTTATTTATTTATTTATTTTTTATTTATTTGCAGTTGTTTAACCAGGATAGTCCATTGGGCCTGAAGAACCTGTTTTCAATGGAGTCCTGGGGAGAAAAGCTCCTCATACAGATTACACAAAGATTAATATACACACATAGATTGCATGAAGATTACAGAGGTAAACAGACTGATCAAAACATTTCAATCAAAGGTAATAATGTCAAAAGTATAATTTTTTTTTTCTTTCTTTCTTTCTTCTCTAGTAGGATTGAGGATAGGTAGTTAGATGCAGTAGGTAAGGAATCGCTATATACTAGTAAGGAGTTGTATAATAGAAGCAAGCTAGAATTTGTTACCTGGGATTTGAGAGAAGGAAGGGAGAGAGTGTTGAAGTAAAGTGTAAGTTAGGAGGGATGGGAGCAGGAGCATTCCCATGTGGAAGTTAGATGAGAGTGGAGTGATTTTTTAAAGGATGGGAGGCTAGTAATGGTACGAATGGAGGGTGGAAGGGAGTTCCATAGGCGTGCTAGTGAGTATGACAGGAGGTATTGTCCTGGGGGGTGGAGGGGTCTGTAAACTTCTATAAGGTTTTGATTGTTAGATCTGAGAAGTCTGTGTGAGTGGTGCATTTTAAAGGTAGTGGAGAGGGAGGGACAGAGGGATGGCTGGAAAATGAGTTTGTGTGCATAGGTGAGCTGAGTGTAGGAGAGGTAGTTGGGAAGCTCTAGCCAGTTTAATTTGTAGAGAGGTGCACAGTGATGGGTTGATGATTTGTTGCTAGTGGCGAATCTGACAATTTTATTGTAACAAGAGGACAGTTTGGCTTTTGAGAGATGATTGTAGGTTTGTTAGAAGAGGGGCTCCATAGAGAAGGGAGAGTAAGAGAAATGTAGCAGAGAGAGTAAGTTTAATAGTTGAGGTGAGGAACCGATTGTGTCGGTAGAGCATGCCAAGTTTACCTGTGAGAGTACATAGTTTATGTGGCAGTATGTGACTCTTGTCCTAGTTACTATATAGGAAAAACCATTAGATGTTTAAAGCGTAGAATATATGAGCATACACTTACTATTAAGGAAAAAGGACTTTACCAATGCTTTAGCTAGGCATGCTATTCACTGTGTTTACTTTAAAAAGTTCACCTTTTCAGTCATAGATTATGTTCAACAAGTGGATTATATAGGGAACACCAATTTGATTTTAGAATGCAAGGAGTCATTGTGGCAGATCAGTTTGGTTGCAGACAGAGCCCCTGGTCTGAACAAATGTATTAATATTAAGTGTTTTTTAGCTGTAAAATAACATTCAAATCACAATAATATGACAATGTTTTTATATTAAGACATTTTTATGAAACTTTGATATTCTAAGCAGTTTGGAAAACAAGACAGTTTTTTATTTTTATGGTATGATTTTATACCTTTAATTTAAAGTATTATGAAATTCATGTGATGTGTGATGTAACTTATAAGGGGTGTGTTTTGAGAGGTTACATTTTTTCTGAAGTAGTTCATGAAGAATAAATTTGAACGAAAGTACTAAAAGAATTGTGTTCGCTCTCTCATTCCATCTACAGCTTTTGGTTTGAGTTTCATTTTCCAGTTCGTTGTGTGCTTATAAGGTTTTGTGCTTTGACTTGTACCAGAGTGGGATGGCCTTAGAAGAGCGTACACAGTACACCTTGTTAAACCTCTCAGTACATTCGGTGTCTGAACAGTTTACAGCATTCACCGAACAAATTGCCAGGACAGTCACTGGAGCCATTCAAGATGTTTTTTTGAGATTGTGTGAGTCCCAGCAGCAGTATCCAGTTGGTTTGGGTTCATTTTCACAGTCTCAACCGCCATTGGGAATTACAAATAACAATGAGCAAAGGCATGAGGGTAATGACGCCACTAACACACTTGCCGACATCAGCAGCGATCTGAGTGGGAACAGAATTGTACACTTAGATGACAGCGTATTGGATTATTTGTTTAAGGAAGTCAACAATCTTTTTTTGGACATTATTTTTGAACCGAATGGTGAAAATGTAAGTACTGTTGTTAATAATAATGTTACAAGTCATTATGAACATATTGGCAGTTGTAGGAAAGACATTTTTGAGCTTGAGAAGCTCACAGTTCACTTTATATCTATGGAAATGGAGATTTTATATCTCAATGAACGTATTAAGCGTAAATGTGTTCCACAGGGACTAAGACTATCAAAATTTCTAAACTGTGTGAACTTTGGTGACCCATTTTACATTAAGTTAGTCATCTTATTCAATGAAACAGGGGTCAACATGATGTGTATGCTTGTAATACATTATTTAAAAGATATTGACACAGTCAAAGAAAATATGGCAAATTTAGACAATAAAATTAAGGGACATTCTTGTTTCAGTGTAGTTTCTGATTTATATAGTAGCATTGGGGCCAAAGCTGATAGGCACAGAGCCTCCATAGTCACAAGGAAGCAGTCTAAACTGTGGAGGGATCTTTTGGCCTACACCAAAAAGAGGCCTACCTTTTGCAACATCAGCAGGCTTTTCAGGAGAACACTATCAATACCAATGCAACTAATGACAACAACATCACACAGGGTGCGGTGAATGATGGAAGTGGAAACAACAATAGTATGACCACTAATAACAACAATGTCCCCAACAACAATAACAATAATAACAGTAACACAGTTCAGCAAGTTTCAGTGGGGTCTGACAATAATAATCCAACATTTGCTAAAGTGGTTTCATCTACAAATAACTCCCATGGATCAGGTCCTTTTTTGTGGACCAAAGGGGCAACAAATGGACTCCCAGGTAGTCAAACTAGGTTCAGAACAAGACAAAAATGAGGGGAAGAAGCAACAGAAAGAAAAACTAAAAGTTTCAGACTTTGAGAAACTAAACATTTCAGACTTTGACTAAGTCAAACAGTGTTTTATCTAATGATGTGATTTCAGTCTTGAAAAAAGTTTTTTCCTACATACCAAGTAGCTCTGTCAATATTACCAGACTGTTAGCTGATTTCAAACTTTATTTGAGAAAATTGAACCTTCTCATCTACTGCATGATATAAAGTAGACAAACAAGATGTCTGTAACAAATTTAAAAAGAACAACACATACAGCTCCCCTTGTGCAACACCTTGCAAGTATTTGGTGACATGTATGAACTGGACATGAGAAATATTGTAAAGGACACCCACATGCATAACCTCACTGTGGAAGAACACCAGGCACTGTGTATTTTAAGTAAAAATAAAGACAGTAGAGTAATGAGAGCTGACAAGGGTGGTATGATGGTGATTATGTGTACTGAAGATTATGTTAAAAACATTGAAGACATGTTGGTAAATGATAACGCTTATTCTGTTGTAGATAAGAATTCAATCAACAACTGTTTTTTGAGAATAAACACAGATCATTTTGACATGTTTTGCCAGAGTAGTTTAGATCATGACACATATGAATATTTGTTAGTGGAACATCCCAGTATCCGATGTTTCTTTGGAATACCCAAAGTACACAAATCCGAAAGAAATCCACCCTTTAGGCCCATTATTTCAACCAAGAGAACCAAGACAGAAAACATTTCTTTATGTCTGGATCACATACTTAACCCTATAGGGCATAAAGTGAAGTTGTACCTTAGGGGCTTCTGGCACCTTTTAGAAATTTTGAGGGGCATTAACCTCACCCATGGTAATTTTTATTTTGCATCTGTAGACATTAAATCACTGTATACATGTATCCACCAAGATGCTGGTATAGAATTTCTGAGAGATTACCTTAACAGGTACACTGACTTTACACACAGTAAAATACAGACAGTTTGCAGACTTATGGGTGTAGTTCTTGACAATAATTTTTTTGAGTTCAGCCAAAAATATTATAAGTAGACCTCAGGGGTGGCTATGGGGGCAAGGGTGGCCCCATCTTTTGCCAACCTTATAATGGCCATGAGGGAGGAGAAATATTTGTATGTACATCCACAAAGGTCCCATATTATTTTATATAAAAGATTTATTGATAATTTGATATTTCTGTGGACTGGTGAGGAGAATTAATTTGAGTCCTTTGTTGGGGACTTAAATCACACCACAGACTTTTTGGAATTTTCTGTGGGAAGTTTTGGTTGGACCATTAATTTTTTGGATATACATTTGGCTTTTGATATGTCCTGTAACACTTTTGTGAGTAAGATTTATAGGAAAGCTGTTTTTGTCAACCAATATTTGCACAGAGATGGCTTACACCCTAGGCATATGAAGAAAGGGGTGATTAAGGGGCAATTTATTCGCCTCAGTAGACTTACATCTGATGATGACACTTTTTTTCAAGATGTCATCATGCTGACACAGTTTTTTGAACAAAGAGGGTATGGCCAGGCTTGGTTAACCAATATACAGAAGGAAGTGTTTATTCTGAGACAAAATGCTGCCATACCCATCATCAGGGGGATTGGTGATGTAAGTAACAACAGAAATAAGAAGTTCAGCCCAGTGTTTACTATTTTTTTACCATCCCCATTGTCAATGAGATGGGTGTCATCAAACACATAATTAAGGACAATTGGAAGGTTCTGATGGGGAATAGGGAACTCATACAGGTAGTATGTGTAGAACCCAAGTTCACCTATAAGAAAATTAAAAACATCAAAAACATTTTGGAAAATGGGGGGGGGGGCACTTCAGCATTGACTGATGTGAACAGTGTTTGTGGTACTTTCTCCTGTAGGAAATGTAAACAATGTAGGTATATAAGCAATACATCTATACATTTATTACACATCTTAAAAGGACTATTTGGGTCCACAGACGGTTTACTTGTGAGGGCACAAACATAGTTTATGTGGCAGTATGTGACTCTTGTCCTAGTTACTATATAGGAAAAACCATGAGATGTTTAAAGCATAATTTATATGAGCACACACTTGCTATTAAGAAAAAGGACTTTACCAATGCTTTAGCTAGGCATGCTATTCACTGTGTGAACTTTAAAAAGTTCAGCTTTTCAGTAATAGATTATGTTCAACAAGTGGATTATATAGGGAACACCAATTTGATTTTAGAATGCAAGGAGTCATTGTGGCAGATCAGTTTGGTAGCAGACAGAGCCCCTGGTCTGAACGAATGTATTAATATTAAGTGTTTTTAGCACTAAAATAACATTCAAATCACAATAATATGACAATGTTTTTATATTAAGACATTTTTATGAAGCGTTGATATTCTAAGCAGTTTGGAAAACAAGACAGTTTTTATTTTTATGGTATGATTTTATACCTTTAATTTAAAGTATTATGAAAGTCATGTGATGTGTGATGTAACTTATAAGAGGTGTGTTTTGAGAGGTTAACTTTCTTCTGAAGAAGTTCATGAAGAATAAATTTGAAAGAAAGTACTAGAGAATTGTGTTCACTCTTTCATTCCATCTACAACTTTTGGTTTGAGTTACACTGTAGTTATATAAGACCTAGTCTTACATATTTAGAGCAGGAGCTTAGCGAAAACCCTTATCTATTTGCTGAGAAAAGGAGTGTGTTGTGTGAAATTACATGGAAAAACTGAAAGCTTACTGACTGTATTCTGCCTCTTAAAGGTTGCTAAGAGTTGACCTTTGCCTAGCTTACAGGGCAGTCTCTGACATGGCCCTGATGGAAATGCTACAAATTCATAAATCAAACAGCAAGAAGGTCACTCTCTCCAGGGATCGTAACCTAGCCTCTGACATGAACAGGCCATGCCAGAGAGATAGATACATCTCCCAGAGACTGACACTTCTCTGGAACATGCTTCAAATTTACATGAAACAGAACCCTCCTTGACCCTCTTCACATGCAACCTAGAGCAATGGATAGGTGACCGCAAATGCACTCCTGGAGTTGTGCCCATTCCTCTTCTGAGCAGAGGAAGTCAGTATTATCAACCATAGACCCTTACCACTTTGAACTTCACTCACCTTATCACTGACAACTGGGGCAACTCAGGATAAATATGGCTAGGCTTGTAAGGATTCTTGGGCTGTTAGCCTAGTAACCTCCCATGAACCTATGAACACCAGAGAAAAGGCACACACCCATCAGGCTTAAGTTATGGCACAACAGATATGGCACCTAAATATGGATTAGCCATTGTTACTCTGATCTCTAAAGCTAGTGGATGCTCCAGGTTTCATAACAGGGTGGCTTATCTGTAGAATAAGACAAAATGTAGCCTTTCTGAAATGCCACAAAGATGGATGTGTTTGCATGTGTAGTAGTGGTGTCCATAGGTGTGAATGTGCATGTGACTGTGTGGTACGGAACAACAACTGTGGCAGGGCTAGCCACCTAGCAGTATGAACCTTGGCTCTAACTGATTGTCACAGTTAAAGTGACACCCTGACCCATATGCAAAAGATGAGAAAAAGGGGTTGTGGATGGATAGATTTGTGTATACAATGATGGTGCTGATTTTTTAAACTTGTTTTAGATTGATTCACTATGCTTTTTACAGATCAGAGTGCAAGTGAAGTGTGCTGTATCTTTAAGAAGCATGTCAAGGCTCTATGTCACATATAAATTCCAGACAGGTGCACTCCCTCATGCCATTTTGTAAGAGAAGCCACAGTGAAAGCATGCATGATCGCAGTTGTTAGTCTGTATATAAGTTACTTAAGTTAAAGTCAGTAAACCTTTATAGTGATGTGTTTGTATAGCATAAAGCTGCTTGAACAGAACCCACAAAGACTCTTCTATTGTGTCTAGAGTAGGAGAGTGACATGGTGTTAGAACCAGGATCGAAGAAAGGAAATCCAGAGCCATGAGGTGCAGAGATGACAGTGAAGGTAAAACCAAGAGAAATGATCACAAAAAGAGCCAGAAAAGAATCAAAGGTAATGAGAAGTATCACAAACTGTTTGTTTGATAAAATAGATAAAACGGGGCATTACAAGGGCACAAACGGCATTACTGAGCAAGCAGAAGGCACGAAAAATTTGTTGGCTAAAATAATGTTTAGAATAAAGGTATTTGTTGAAACGATTAACAGTAAAGCAAAATGAGCATGTTTAAAGCAAACCGAGTATGTTTAAAGATAAAATGAGCATGTTTAAAGCAAACCGAGCATGTTTAAAGCAATCCGAGTATGTTTAAAGATAAAATGAGCATGTTTAAAGCAAACCGAGCATGTTTAAAGCAATCCGAGTATGTTTAAAGATAAAATGAGCATGTTTAAAGCAAACCGAGCATGTTTAAAGCAATCCGAGTATGTTTAAAGATAAAATGAGCATGTTTAAAGCAAACTGAGCATGTTTAAAGCAATCCGAGTATGTTTAAAGATAAAATGAGCATGTTTAAAGCAATCCGAGTATGTTTAAAGATAAAATGAGCATGTTTAAAGCAAACCGAGCATGTTTAAAGCAAACCGAGTATGTTTAAAGATAAAATGAGCATGTTTAAAGCAAAATGAGCATGTTTAAAGCAAACCGAGTATGTTTAAAGATAAAATGAGCATGTTTAAAGCAAACCGAGCATGTTTAAAGCAATCCGAGTATGTTTAAAGATAAAATGAGCATGTTTAAAGCAAACCGAGCATGTTTAAAGCAATCCGAGTATGTTTAAAGATAAAATGAGCATGTTTAAAGCAAACCGAGTATGTTTAAAGATAAAATGAGCATGTTTAAAGCAAAATGAGCATGTTTAAAGCAAACCGAGTATGTTTAAAGATAAAATGAGCATGTTTAAAGCAAAATGAGCATGTTTAAAGCAAACCGAGTATGTTTAAAGATAAAATGAGCATGTTTAAAGCAAACCGAGCATGTTTAAAGCAAACCGAGTATGTTTAAAGATAAAATGAGCATGTTTAGACTAAAACAAGCACAAGAAAAGTACATTGTGCATGAAAAGGACTTAAACAAGCAAAACAAATATAATAAGGGAATAAAGGGCACATTAAGCAAAAATAAGGCAAGGCGACTGAATGTGCTATGGCAAAGTGCTGTGTTTGGGATAACTATGACTTCATATTGTACCAAGGGCATGACTAACGTTATTCAAAGTATCTCAAAGTGTGTACAAAAGTGCTTACAGTGTGTGATTATTACTGTGCATGTATTTTGAAGAGTTTATTGTGTGCAAGGTGCAAATATTTTGTGAAATACAGTCAAAGTATAGCCTTTTCGAGGAGTTTCTTATGCTGTGTGTGTCTATTCACAAAGTGCCACCATTGCAGAGTCTTTCTTGCACTGTAAAGAGTTGCCCAGCAAGGTACTGCCATTTTGGGGTCATTTCAGTGTGCTGTGTACAGTTATTCACAAAGTGCAATTACTTCGAAATTCTATTGTGATTCGGGCAAGAGATGTCCAGTTAATTCGCACTGTGCAGTTTTTTTATATGTTTCTTGCACTGATAAGGGGTAATTTATTGCAAAACAATATTACAAGAGTATTACAGTGCCCAATTGTTTTTTCATTCGCATCATAAAGTTGTTTGAAATGTTTCTTAAGATGTTGATAAATGACTTTAGCATTGCAAAACTATATTACAGGAGTGTTGAAATGCCGAGAAGTTTTTCACAAAGTCCAGTTATTCAAAGGTACTACGAGTTTGTCCAGTAACATAATTTCGAAAAGCTCAAAAGGTACAAATACAGAAGCAGAAGGGCATTAGACAAAGTTACAAATACTGGCATAAGTTTCTGGCATATGTGCATGTGTGTATAGTTGTGGTTATTTGCAAAACCCTTCACTGGTATGTGTTAATATGGCAGACAGATTTTGAAAGCCCCTATAACTTGCATTTGATCAGAATATGCAGAGAAATAGAGAATATTTTAGCAAGAGTACGATATCTTTATACAAGCAGCTTATGCAGATAGAGATGCATGCATCAGGGCTTTCGTTTTTCTAAATTTAGCTGGGTCAGAGGCCATAGAAGGAGAGCGTTCATTCGTGTATGCACCAGCAGTATTTGAAGGAGAAGGTGAAAACCATCATATTGTTGTACAGGCTGAATCAAGGGAAGACCCTGAGTGTTTGAAGCAGAGGTTCAGAGAAATGTGCAACTCCCAGACAAATATTACAGATACAGATAATGTACAAGCTCTACAGCATTTTCTAGACATGGCCAACTATTCAGGCAAGTTTATGCCAGACTTCAGTGAGTTGGCAGCACCTTTAAGAGAGCTAACATGCAAAAATGTTGCATGGTCATTGTTGGAACAGCACCAGAAGGCATTTGAAGACCTTAAGCAGAAAATTGCAACCCCACCTACATTAAGATACTATGATGTGAGCAAACCAATTACTCTTTCCTGTGATGCTTCAAAATTTGTTCTTGGCACAGTTATACTTCAAGAGGGCAGACCAGTAGCATATGCATCTAGAACACTTACCCAAACTGAGATAAGGTATGCTCAAATTGAGAAGCATCTTTTTGCTATAGTATTTGCATGTTCCAAATTTCATGATTATATTTATGGTTGAGCTATTCATTTAAATATGATAGTATGATTGGTTACAGTGTTATATTAAGTCACCTATCACTGGTGGTAATGTTTTATTTTAAGTTTTCTCTGACTGGCCTTATTGTTGCATCTAATGAAATTTGAATGATCATCAGATGGATAGTAAATGTGTAATATGCTTCATTATAGTGCTTTGTTATGCCTCCTTTGATTAGTGACACTGTCTTATTTAAATGTTTCATTAAAGTGTAATATTAAATTGGTCTGATGAAGCAACTGTTTATGTTGTGAAAGCACGTGTGTGTGTGTGTGTGTGTGTGTGTGTGTGTGTGTGTGTGTGTGTGTGTGTGTGTGTGTGTGTGTGTGTGTGTGTGTGTCTGCGCGCGCAAAGTATCTAAACCATATTTCAGAATTTCCTCTGATGAATTTGGTATACTCTTGTCATAACAAGCTGACCCCGACACAATATTATTTTTGAGTGACTTCATTTTTATAGTATCTGTCTATAAATCCAAGTGTAAACATTATTGAAAAGACAGAATTTCCATTTTAATTTATAAATGTCAGATATAAGTTCAATATTAATTTCCATTCTAACACATTTCTAAGCATCCATAAATATATATTATTAATTAAATCAAGCTTTCTATGCTCATTATGTTTAAAAGACTTCAAGACAATTTGTTCTTGAATACTTTTCCATTTGCTATTGTAATTAGGATTCAATCACATGCACAACAAAATAGAATAATTCCACTAAAGAATATGATTCAAAATCTGGAAAATGAATTCCCCTAAATTTTCATAATCTAATATGATTGTTTATGATGTTCTTGGTTTAATAAGATGCCGTAGAAAAAAAGATCAACAATTTAATGTTATGTCTGATTGTACAGCTATAAATTGTAAAACATATAATATTTTAGGTAGAATAGTCATTTTATAAACATTAATCTCTCTTCAATGGAGAAATAACTGGCATCCAATCTCTTTATTAATAATTGATCTAGATCAGAAATGAGATTCAAAAAATTAATATTAGTAATTTTGTTAATATCAGGTTGAATTGTGATTCCTAAATACATGGATTATTGATTTCCCCACTTCTAATTACATCTGTTTTAAATACATTATTTATTTACTTATTTAAGATAATTTCTGATTTGTTATCATTAAATTTCATTAATGAGAAACTCATAAATACATTAATTTCTTTAAATGATATACATATATCCCCTAAGGACAACAAAATATCATTTGCAAAATAAGTTGTATTTTAGTTTTATTTTCCTTACAACTTCAAAACCTTCTATTTCTTGTTTGATCTAATACTACTTACTAAAGGTTCAGTAGCTAGTGCAAATAGGAGTGAAGCAGTGGTGGCTGGTGACTTCAAATCAAAGGGGGGAGCTGCAGGAGACAGTGGAATGGGTGGGGCCAACTGGAAGGGGTGTGGTCAACTAGAAAGGGGCGGGGTTATGCAAGAAAAATGCAACAAACAGGACTTTAATTAAATACACTGTCCTGGGTGCCAAACCGTCATTATGAGAGTCCAATCAAGACAAAATGAAGTGTAGAAGAAAAAAATATTTTAATGCATTGGCTACATGACAGCTTACTTATTATCTAGATGGAAACAAAAAGGTTGAGGCATGAAAAAATAAATTACTTTTTAAATACATTATTGGAATGCCAGTCAAAATCAAGTATAAAAAAACAAGCAGCACTCAACCCAAACCACTTCTCCTTGCACTGCTGTTCTAATTATAATTTATATTCAGCTTTATAAAAGTACCAAATAACATGCTGAAAGTAGCAATCTCTGTGATACCCCCACTTGCAAAAATGTTTCTTATCCAAAAAGCTGCTGCCTGACAACAACTATCTGCTTGTTTTATGGGGAAAACATTATCAAAGTAAAAAATGAACAGCAAACAAGAAACAAGCTCAAGTTAAATTGCTTAAAGGATTACTGCACAGGTTATGGACCACACATGATAGATTGGAATTCTGTTTAGTTTACGGGTAATGCCTGCAAAGATGACTGAAAGTTTCCAACAAAGGTAATGAGCTTCTTAAAATACTATAATCCTGTCCTTTATTACAAATACTGTCATATGCATTTCAACACCCAAGGCTTATACGTTATCTAGTTATGTAAATATTCTCTGCATGGCAACAACAAAAAGGCTTTCAATGTTGGTAATTCTTTAACAGTATGCTTATTAAAGTTTACTTGCATCTTGCAGTCTCAGACAAGCTTACCTGATGGTCATTAAAGCATTGCTACTTAAACACAGAGCAACAGGTACTGCAACAACATGCATTTTCTGAATAGGAAGAAGCATAAATCAACAGTATAAAAATATGACAGAAAACTAGAACATTCTGAAAAAACAAGGACAGATGAAAAGCCACTGTAGCACTTGTATCTACCTTGGATGAGGGGATACTCTGCACACTTACACTGCATAACTGTTCCTTGCTTTGCTTGGACACATCCAGAGTCACTACATGGGGGAGTGGGGTGAAACATGTATGTCACAATTTGAAATGTCTCTGGATGACGGTGATGTCCCTGACACATTTGTCATACCTCTCAGGCTCAGAGCAAGAAATCTGGACAAAGCCATAAACAGAAGTGGGACAAAAGCCCAAAAATAAGGGCAATTTTTAAATATTGCTCTTATAAACTTAGAAAGATAATAGAATAGTAGGTCTTGCATTATTAAATAATTATCCTCTTCATTAGTGTCTCTGTGACATCTTCTTTAAATTGACATATATCTAAATTTTTTATCAATTCCTTTCAAACATGCAATAGTGTATCCTAGCTCTTTACTTGAATTTTTTTTTGTTCCTGCTAAGCCTCATATTCTTAGCCTCATAGTGTACTCTAATGCATTTACAACTTGCAGTTGGTTAATCCATGTATTCATTGAAATGTATATTTTTTGTATTTCTGCATTTTTGCATATTTTTATCTTGTTTTAGTGGTTGTAGTGGAGCTTTTCTCCCCGGGCCTCCACTGAAAATGGACATGTATCCAGTTGGACTAGCCCAGTTAACAAATGTAAAATAAAAAAAAATAAAAAAAAAAAAATTAAGAATTTTCTGAAGGGTATGAAATCTGAAACTCAAATGTCTGTCATTATTTTCTTTAATGAATTGCCACTAATTTGCCAGAAAACCACAATTTTATGAAAAACAGACCAAAAATGTGATGCAAAAATATAAAATAGCCACACAATACATCTGGGAACCTGTCAAAGAAGGGACACTTTTTTTAATATTAGTACTGTTAACTTGAGCAGCTGATAAAATAAGAGAATCTACATGCATTTCTGAAATTAAAAGTAATCTATAACTCTTATTACAATTATTTATTAATTGTAAACCCTCCACATTTTCTTCCAAATTTGCCATTTTGCAGAGGGATTATTAGTTCAAGTTCAAAAATTAGGCCATACACAATGCACAGCTGAACGAAATTCTGTTTCTCCAAGCACATGTACAAATCAGAAAAAAACACATCAACACAGAAACAAAAACACTTACACAAACAACAGTGGCAACAGCTACAAGTGAAAGCACAGAAAGCACACTGCTGCATCAACCGCGATCTCTGACAGTCCAGTCCATCCACATTTCCACTAACTCCCTCTCTAACACCAGCATATCCCAAGTCCAATCTGGTCCCCATCAACAACACAGATCCACATATGATGCAAGCAGAAGCCTGGCAGAGAAAAATCAGGCATCTGCCACTGTCTGGAGCAACCACCACCACCTGAAGGCCTGAACATCCACAGCCAGCACAGCGACCCTCCAACAGACCAACCATCCACAACACCACAGTCCTCATTCCACTGCAGATACCATTAGCAGCCCACAATCAAACCCAGATCTCTCAGATCAACAACAAATCCAGTCACCTAAATCAAACCTGGCTGCGAAGTCATCACCGCTTTCTGTCCTCCTCACCATGCACTCGCACAACTTCACTACTGAGGCCCAAAGCTTCCTTTTTTGTTGTTTTGTTGTTGTATTCAGTCCAACAATATCACAAACTGGACATGACATGACATGACACAATGGACACTACAGCACTCTCCAGGTCAAATGGACCACCCAGCAAACCACAACCTACAAAAAAGAAGAAAAATCAACACAAAAAACACAAAAGTACATTGTGAGCTGGAGAGACTGCTGTCAAAACAGGTGCTGCCATCTTAACAACTCAAAAAGCAACAACAATTAGGGGGAGAGCAACATTTTGAGCCAGTTGAGAGGTTTGGATATACCTAATTCTATAAAGCAATTTATTTGCACATACTTCTCAACCTCTTAACTCAGGAAATCTGAACAAGGCCAAATATATTGGGGGAACATACAAACAATACTAAAAACTGTTCTTATATAAACTTAAGAAAGTTAACAGAACAGGTCTTGTTTTAGCATGCATTTTTCTGAAGAGTATGAAGTCTGAAACTCAATATCTGTCATTATTTAGTGACTTTATTCCTAAATGATTTGCCAAAAAGCCACAAATTTTATGAGGAACTAACAAAAATTAAGAAGCAAAAATCTATTAATTTTTCAAAAATATGGACAGTTAAGAGTTATAGTTCAGCCGGGGTTGTCTGAGTTTGCTGCCCTCCCCCCTCACAAAATGATGGTTGAATGGGGCCTCCCACCTGAAGCTATTCCAATGTCCTATTACTTGGCTATTTCACCCCATTTACCATAAACACTGTAATGTGCATGCTGCTTTACTTCTACAATGATTTGGATTTCATTTAAAAGTTTTATTTTACATTTTACAGCACAAACACTAATAGACATCTGCTAAACAAAGCAATGCAGTTTCACAACGAAAATAGACAGCATTAAAACTTCTCTGCCCTTAAAACTCGCATTCATTGAAACAGCATTGAAACCCACATTCAAAGAAAATACATCTGGCTAGTGGCAGATAAAGATTTACTTTGGGCTATTTTTAAATCATAGGCCTCTTGCACAGAAAACATACATGTGTTCTTTGATACACCTTCTTGATTGTACTAAATTATATTCCTTGTATAATACAGTACAGTTGTTAGTGGGCATTTTAAATTTATTGTTTTGAACATTTTTCCAGTAAGCAATGAAATAAAATGCATGTATCAATGACAAAACTGCACAGTCCAGAACATTTTCATCATAAAAGTCTACTTAAACTTCTACAACCCACCAGTATCAGTAAATATGCAGAAGTAAATGTCATGTCATCTAAATAATTCCACATTAAAGAGATCTGCAACTAATGAAGAGGTTTCTGCTAGCAAACAACTTTATATGTCATTGTTTCATCTACAAATAAAGTTCCTATTGCCCTTGAGGAATACATTGCCTATGTTACATTAAAAATGATAAGCTAGTAATATTGCAACAGGGAATGGATGGCAAACTAATAACAGGTTCATTGTTACTAGGTATCTCCACTAAAGAGGACATTCTCAGGACTGCTGCATTCACCCCCTTTAAAAGTACAGCACAGTACAGTATCAGCAATGCATCTATATACTGTGGGAGTAGAACCCACAGCCTTCTGCATCAAAAGCAAGTACACTACCTGTTGTGCTATTAACAATGCAAGCAGACTCACCATAAGCAGCACTAAACTCCTCCTCAAGATCTCAGCTCCTTGTAAAATCCACTTGACACTCAACTGTATATCTTAACTTTGAAGTACAAGAAATCTGGAGAAAGCCAACATTTATTGGGGGGGGCAAAAGCCCCAAAACTAGGGACACATTTTAAATACTGCTTGTATAATCTTGGAAAGTTGCTAGAATAAAATGCTATGTTACCACCATGCATTTCACTGCCAAGTCTTGAACCCAGGACTTCATGCACTACAGTCAGAGTAGCATACCACTATGCCAAATCAGCTGTTTCTTGAAAGACAGGTAGACTGAAACTTAAATGTCTATCATTTAGTGAATTCAGTTCTCACCATAGCTCTCAACCTCTTAGTGCAAAAAACCTGGACAAAGCCAATAATGGGGGAATACAGACCCAAAGATAAGGACACATTTCAAATATTGATCTTATAAACAGAAAATTGCTAAAATAAAAGGTCTTGTATTATCATGCACTTTTGAAGAATATGAAGTCTGAAATTCAAATGCCTGTCATTTAGTGAATTAAAAATCCAGAAAACCACAAATTTCACAAGAACAAAAATATGAGGCAAAGATTTTCAACTAG
Organism: Protopterus annectens; assembly: GCF_019279795.1. NCBI lineage: Eukaryota > Metazoa > Chordata > Ceratodontiformes > Protopteridae > Protopterus > Protopterus annectens. The sequence continues at coordinate 1,046,420,860 of NC_056726.1, forward strand.
TGGTGGGTAGGGAATTCAAGCTCTTGCTACCTGCTCCCAAGGTACAGGGTTTGAGTCTAGCCACCAGGTATATTTCCTGAGTTCTCTCTAGCCACAGGTATATTTAACCCACATGCACCCTACCTGAATAGGAGACCTTTCCATTGCAAAATGCTAGCCCAGCTTCATTCCATTGCTGCAAAGTCCGTCCATTCATTGCACTAAATGCCCAACTTCAAAATCTGTCCCTTCAAAAGCCCAGTTTCCTTCCATTGCTGCAAAGTTCGCCCATTCCTGTACTAAAAGCCTATGAGAGCAAAGTCCTTCCCCTATCCCTTCCCAGTCTATGCAAATGTAAATGCATAGACTTCTGGGATCTCTGCTGTTGAATGCGATCTTCCTAATCTGGACTGTCTCACCAGTAGTCTGGCTTCTATGCGCATGCTCTGGACTGGTTCACCAGCAGTCCGGATATCGGGAAACATTGCGAGCAGACATAGGCAAAGTTCTGGGACTCACATTTATTTTTTATTTTATTTATTTTTTACAGCTGGGGGGGCTGCATTCCTGCAGTCCAATAGCATGAGCTGCCCCTGGAGTGGAGACAAAGAACATCCATCTCTAGTACCCTTATAAATGCTAAATACTTGCAGTATAAATATCCTTATCTTAGAACCTGTATATACATTTTTAATTAAATCTACAGAGTTTTTTTTTTTCTGGAAAACCAAATGTATGCTGAGTTCTAAATAGATATTTACAATCTACAGAATAAACTGTCTTTTCTATCTTCAAACTGATTAAGGCTAAATTTTTGTTTTGATTTTTGGCTAAATCTAAAATTATTATCCTTTTAATAGTATTATAAGCAAGTCTATTAATATATCCTGTCTGATCTTTATCAACAACACTATTGTTTGTCTATGTCACAATGATAAGACTTACATAAATATCTTATAGTCTATGTTTAAAGAGCAAGTGCAATCAAAACACCTTCTTTTTCTTAGCTTTCTTGTTGATACTGACTTGATTTGTGGGTGTTCTGATTGCAGTAAAATTCCAAATTTTACCAAAATGATCCTTTTTGAATGCAAAAAATATATTATTTTAATTGCAGTTGTCCCCTGTGATCATCAGCAGCCACAATGCTTTCATCCCAGTTTTACATCACAAAGTTATAATATGAATGTGCGGCATTGCATTTGTGGCTCTGAGACCAATGTATTTTTCTCTCTTTCAACCACAACATTGGTGAAAATCTGAAATACCAATATATACTTAACAGATGGCACATTAGAAGTTAAAAAAATAACTAAACTTAAAATAATTGAACAAAAAAAATGAACATCATTCTGCAGGATTACCAACAAGGTTAGTAGCAGCCCTACTGGTACATATATACTACATACAATAACTACACCTCAGCATCCCCACACCACAGCCAGTTGCACATGTACTACATACAATAACTACACCCCAGCATCCCCACACCACAGCCAGTTGCACATATTGCACATACAATAACTACACCCCAACATCCCCACACCACAGCCAGTTGCACATATACTATATATAATAACTACACCCCAACATCCCCACACCATAGCCAGTTGCACATATACTATATACAATAACTACACCCCAGTATCCCCACACCACAGCCAGTTGCACATATATCATATATTATAACTAGACCCCAACATCCCCACACCATAGCAAGTTCCGCATATACCACATACAATAACTACACCCCAGTATCCCCATACCACAGCCAGTTGTGCTTGCTTTGCCTAATTCTCAGCTTGTATCTTTTCTGGGTTTAGGCAGGCCTTTGAACTCTGGAAGGCTAGATGATAATCCTTCTGTGCAGAGCAGAGCACTATCAACAAGTCTGTATGCCAAGAATATCTGCTATACTTGACCAGCAGCATAAACAGGCAGACAGAGCTATCTACAAATTCTGATTTTTGCCTCTTACACATAATAACCTGCTGTTTTCTCACCCTTTATGCATTTAGTGCACTGGGAGTGAAGCTGATAAAGCTATTACAGTAAGCAAAGAGCTGAGTCTAAACTGAAGTAGGATGAAGGGCAGCAAAGCCAAAGGAGGCAGAGTTTTAATATACATTAAAGACATACACACCTAAAGGCTATTCAAACAGTATGGTAATGCTACTCAATGCTAGAAGTCTAAACCTCAAAATGCACTCTCTCGAGGCACTCCTAAAAATGGAGAACATCCATATCTCTGCAGTAACTGAGACCTGGTTCAAGGCTCTAGAGAGCATCCCTGCAATACCAGGCTAGAATTCTTACCACACTTTTCGGCCACAAAACCAAGAACGAAACACTAAAGGTGGAGGAGTGTCCATATTCACTAAGGATATTCACACCTCCAGGCTAGTTGCCCAATACAATGCATCTGAAATTCTCCAGGTGCAACTAATACTAGTTAAGACTGCAATACAAATAGTAGCTTGCTACAGATCCCCACCATGCCTCAAGATTCTCACTACACCTTTCTAAACATACTGGAAAATATTAAGATACAACCAAACACCCTATTACTGGGTGATTTCAACTACCCTGCCATTAATTGGGAAAACTACTCAGGTACCAACTCCTTTTCCCAACGGTTCCTGGAATTCATAAATTCCAATGCCCTGGATCAACTAATTCATTGTCCCACCAGGGGCTTCAATATCCTAGACCTGGTCATTACCAACATGGGAGATAGATGCTCCACACCAGTGGTCACACCCTCATTGGTCAGTTCTGACCATAAGCAAATCACCCTTGACATCCGCATCCCACCCCCCAGTAAGGAAACCTCCTTAAAAAACTTCTCCAAAGCCAACTTCATGCTACTGAAGTCAGAAGTGACAAACTTCACAACACCCACGCAGATGGGATCTGGAAGTTCGACTGCAAAATCTTACACTAAGGCACTGTGTGTGGCATACGCCTGTAATCCTAGCAGACTGGGAGGCGGAAGTTGATGGATCGAATCAAACCAGTGCGTGAGAGACCATATCTCCCTGACATAGGGGAAAAACTAATCCCCCGGGGCACAATGTAAGGCGAAACAAGCCAGATTTGTTAAGTGTCCTCACGGAGACACAACCTCACATTTATAGCATTGGTGGTATAGTGGTGAGCATAGCTGCTTTCCAAGTAGTTGACCTGGGTTCGATTCCTGGCCAATGCAATAAATCTGCTCATTTAAGCATTTAAGGTTGGGAGGGTTTCCTAACGGTTAAGGTGTTTGCCTTACAAACACAAGGTACAGGGTTTGAGTCTCACAAGGGATAATTGGCTAAGCTGAAAATGGCTCGAAAGGGCAGTTAGCTTAGTACTAACCTATGAACCTATGAACCTATGAACCTGTATGAGCACATCCACTCGTGCATGAATCATGCCATCCCAAATCGAACCAAGATCCTCTTCTCCAAAAAAGGGAAGCCAATCTGGTGGTCCTCTGCTATAAACAAAGTATACAACAGAAGGAAGAAACTTGCAGAAAAGAGGAAAATCCCAGGATGCAAAAAACTCTCTCGCCAGCCTCAGTAAGAAGCTGAGATCCCTCATAAAATCCTCAAAAGCTAGTTATGAAAATAAAATTGCCAAAGACTCCAAAGACAACCACAAGGCATTCTATAGTTATGTCAAGAATCTAAATGACAATGCTCAGATCTGCTCTGAGCTACAACAGAATGGCATTAAATATACTGATCCCAAGGATATTGCCAATATCCTGGCAGATCAATTTAGTGCCAACTTCAGCCCCTCTCACCCCCTAAAGGGCCCATCTCAATACCAAAAGATTGCCAAATTCTGATAATCACGGCCACACAGGTAGAAACTGCACTCTCCAAAGATAAGAATACAGCATCCATGGGACCAGATGACATCCCAGGCTGTGTACTACATGAACTACAAAATGAACTGGCACCTCACCTAAGTGTCATGTTTAATCATAGCCTCACCTCAGGCTTCGTGCCCACTGAGTGGTGCACAGCTACAGTTATCCCACTCCACAAGAGAGGATTCGCCTTGGATCCCAGGAACTACTGTCCCATCAGTCTGACAAGCCTGATCTGCAAGGGCATAGAATGCATTATCATGGAACTTATAAACAAAGACATTGGCAACCTTCAAACACTGGACCCCACCCAGTTTGGGTTTGTGAAGGGCCAATCTTGTCTCCTGAATCTGATTGACTTCTTCAAATCAGTCTCCAGAGCTGTGGACGAGGGTAAGGCAGTCCACACAGCCTATCTGGACCTCGCCAAGGCCTTCAACACCATCCCCCACTCTGGAATCATAGATAAACTTACTAAGCTGGGCATAAATCCCTACATCACTCGATGGGTTGCCAACTGGCTTACTGACAGAACCAAGACTGCAAAAGTAGCCGACTCCAAATCCAGCTCCAGACAAGTGACAAGTGGAGTAACTCAGGGTTCAGTCCTGGGACCACTCTTGTTTGGCATCTACTTCTCTGAAGTACAGGCCAACACTAAGGGACTCTGGCTAACAATGTTCGCAGATGACTGCAAACTGGGAGCCATTACTGAATCCCCAAATGATGTGGATATTCTACAAAAGGGCCTTATAGAAACAGATGCCTGGTGCCAGAGCCATGGGCTCAAGCTTAATGCCAAGAAATGTATAGTTTTCCCCTTTGGAAAAAAACATGTACCCATGAATTACCACATAGGTGGTAGGACACTAAACATCGAAAGTGTGATGAGAGACTTAGGGACACAGGTGGACAGTGGTCTCACTTTTGATAACCACATCGCCACAACAGTCAGGAAATCCTTCTATTTGGCACACCTCATCACTAAGGGCTTTTCATAGGTTCATAGGTAGGTACTAGGCTATCAGCCCTGGGGCCTATACAAGCCCAGCCAAAAAGGTACCCTGGCTTTTGCCACAAAAGAAAATTATTTTCCTGTGCCATTGTCGAGCAGAGCCAGAGAGGTGATCCCCGGGGTGAATTTCCTATTTCCCATCCAATCATCAAGATTTTTCTTGAAGAGTGCTAATGAGGAACTTTGTTTGATATAGATAGGTAGTTTATTCCAGAGTATGGGAAGTCTATGGGATAGGAATCTATCCCTCCGGCATGTTCTGTTTATTGTGGTGACAAGGTTTAGGTCCCTAGAGTGTGTAGCTCGGAGGGACTGGGATATCTTTAAGTGGAGTAAGTCCAACAGCTCTGAGTTTGACATAGCTTTGTATGTTAGGCAGAGATCACCTCTGAGTAGGCAATACGCGACGGAGTAAAGCTGGAGTTTTTTGAGACGGTTTGCGTAGGGCATCTGTTTGAGGCTGGTAATCCTCTTTGTGAGGTATTTCTGTGGCCTTTCCAGCTGTTGTAGATGTCTTGTGAGGTACATACCAAAAGGGGCGTTGTACTCTATAATGGGTCTAATGAGTGATGAGTAGAGGGGAACAATGACCTCTTTTTTTCTGGATGAGAAACCTTTTGTGATGAGGTGTGCCACGTAGAAGGATTTCCTGACTACTGTGGCGATGTGATTATCAAAGGAGAGACTACTGCCCACCTGTGTCCCAAGGTCTCTTATCACACTTTCGGTGTTATGTATACTACTGCCTATGTTGTAGTTCATGGGTACAGAATTTTTACCAAAGGGGATGACAATGCACTTTTTAGCACTGAGCTTGAGGCCATGGCTTTGACACCAGGCATATGTCTCAGTGAGGTCCTTTTGTAGGATGTCCACATCATTAGGAGTTTCGATTATGGCTCCTAGTTTGCAGTCATCTGCGAACTTCATTATCCAAAGACCTTCTGTGTTAGACTGTACTTCAGAGAAGTAGATACCAAACAGCAGAGGACCCAGGACTGAACCCTGTGGTACTCCACTTGTCACTGGTCTGAAGTCGGATTTGGAGTCTGCTACTTTCACAGTGTGGGTTCTGTCAGTGAGCCAGTTGGCAACCCATCTTGTGACATAGGGATTTATACCTAGTTTAGTGAGTTCATCTATAATTCCAGAGTGGGGGATGGTGTTGAAAGCCTTGGCAAGATCTAGATAGGCTGTGTGAACCACCTTACCCTTGTCTACGGCTTTGGTGACTGCTTCAAAAAAGTCTATCAGGTTTAGGAGACATGATCTGCCTTTTACAAACCCGAACTGGGTGGGATCCAGAGTTTGGAGATTACCAATGTCTTTGTTTATAAGTTCCATGATGATACGTTCCATGGCCTTGCAGACCAGGCTCGTCAGGCTAATGGGGTGGTAGTTCCTGGGGTCTGTGGTGGCTCCCCCCTTGTGGAGTGGGATAACTGTTGCTGTGCACCATTCAGCAGGCACAAAGCCTGAGGTGAGGCTATGACTGAACATGGTACTTAGGTAGGGTGCCAGTTTGTTCTGTAGTTTGTGTAGAACGCAGCCTGGGATGTTGTCTGGTCCCATGGATGCTGTGTTCTTGGCTTTGGAGAGTGTGGTTTTTACTTGTGCGGCCGTGATTACAGGAAATTTGCATTCTTCCGGTATAGAGATGGGCTCTTTAGGGGGTGAGAGGTGGGTAAAGTTAGCACTCAACCTATCTGCCAGGATGTTGGCAATATCAGTTGGGTCTGTATATTTAGAGCCATTGTGCTGTAACTCAGAGCAGATCTGAGTGTTGCCATTGAGATTCTTGACATAGCTATAGAATGCTTTGTGGTTGTCTTTAGAATCAGTGGTGATTTTGTTTTCATAACTAGCTTTGGAGGATTTTATCAGGGATCGCAGCTTCTTATTGAGGCTGACCAGGGAGCTCCTCCACTCATGGGATTTTACTCTCTTTTGCAAGAGTTTCTTCCTTCTGTTGTACAGTTTGTTTATGGCAGGGGACCACCAGATTGGCTTCCTTTTTTGGAGGATAGCGTCTTGGTTCTGTTTGGGATAGCATGATCCATGCACTCATGTAAGTGCTTATAAAGTGCAACTCTGTAGGATTCAGTAGTTGTAACTGTATTGTCCATCTGCATGGGTGTCATGAAGTCCACCACTTCTGTCTTAAGAAGCATGAAGTTGGCTTTGGAGAAATTTTTTACCATGGTTTCCTTAATGGGGGGTGGAGGCAGGATATGGATATCTAGGGTAATTAGCTTATGGTCAGATCGGACCAATGAGGCGTTGACTTCAGGTGTGGAACACCGGTCATTCATATTGGTAATGACTAGATCTAGGATATTGTTGCCCCTGGTGGGGGTGTGGATAAGTTGATCCAGGGCATTGGAGTTTATGAATTCCAGAAAGCATTGAGCGAAGGAGTTGGTACATGAGTTGTTTTCCCAGTTAATGGTGGGGTAGTTAAAATCGCCCATTATTAGGGTATTTGGTTGAACCCTAATATTTTCCAGTACATCAAGATAAGAGGAGTGGGAATCCTGGGGTATGGTGGGTGATCTGTAGCAAGCTACAATTTGGATTGCAGTTTTTCCCAGAGTTAGTTGCACTTGGAAAACCTTGGCTGCATTATGCTGAGCAACTAGCCTGGTGGTGTGGATATCTTTAATGAATATGGACACACCTCCGCCTTTGGTGTTCTGGTCCAGGTAACATGGCCAAAAAGTGTGGTATGAGTTATAGCCTGGTAGTGCAGGGATGCTCTCTGGAGCCTTGAACCAGGTCTCAGTCACTGCACAGATATCAATGTTCTCCATTTTAAGGGGTGCCTCGAGTGAGTGCATTTTGAGATTTAGACTTCTAGCATTGAGTAGCATCACCCTTAGTTTTTGCTTGCCTGTTCCTGTTATGGTGGTGAATTTTTCATTTGGACCTTGCCTAAAAAAAGCACTATAGGAGCGGCAAGAACCTTAGCCAGTATCCGGAATCCCAGGGGTGACAGGTGCAGGCCATCTCTGGCAAAGCATCATGGTCTGTCGATCATGTCATCCCAGGCAGACAGATACTGGATCCCTTTAGAATGGCACCAGAAGCTTAGCCAATTGTTGAAGTCAATCATTTTGTCCTTGTACTGCAGCATCATTCTGGGTGATGGCAGAATGCTACTCAGGGCTAGGGTCATACCTGTCTGGGCTACAAGATCAGAGAGCTCTTCCATGTCTCTTTTCATGTAGTCCAGGGAGGTATGTCTCAGGTCGTTCACACCAACATGGACAATGACAGAGTCATATTTGTCCTTGTTGTGAAGTGACCTGAGTGCGTGGGTTATGTGGCGGATCCTGGCACCTGACAGGCAGCTGACAGTAACCTTCTCCTTGTTTAGCCTGGTGAGTGGGACATCAGTGTGCCTGAATAAAGAGTTGCCTATGAGTAATGTGTTGGGTACGTTGTTTTGTCTTATTGGCTGTGGTTGAGTGGCACACTGAGTCTGAGGGCTATGTGTCATTTGGGTTGTGTTTGGGGGTGGAGGTTGCTTGCATTTCTGCTTTGGAGGTCTCTGTTGCTTGAGCAGATTATTATTGACAGCCTCCGTGAATTATTTTGTGTCTCTATGTGTGGATTTTAGTGATGTAGATTTAGTGAGACTATGTGATAAGTGTGGTGTGCTGCAAGTGTTTACCTTCTCCTCTTGACTATCAAGTTCAGTCTTGATTGGAGACAGCTTTACTTCCAGTTTGGCTAGATAAGTGCATCTCTCACAGGTTGTAATGTTGGATGGTAGGAGGAGAGGGTTGTCTGTGTACATAAGGCAATTTCTACATTGTCCCAAGATGCCCATATTCATCACATAGACAGGAGAGAACACTGGGAGCTGACCCTTAGACATGCCTGAATAAAAAAATAATTTTCCTTTAGATAAGTGAGGAAAGTGAGTACAAGAACTGTTTTTCTCTAAGCAAGTGAGGAAATTAAGTACCAAAACTGTTTTCCTCTAGGTAATGAGGAAGGTTGAGTGCTGTAGTAATTAGTAGGTTATTTAGTGCTTACAAGTTCTGAACAAGTGCTGATCACAAATAAGCAAATTCAAGTGATAAAAGTAAGAATCTGTATGTGGATTAAACTAGTTACAGGAAAGGGGGAAACAAGTGCAAATGTGGGCTTTTAAATCAGAAAGTTGAGAGAGATGAAAAAACTGCCCAAACAGCCAATAACTATAATTTCTGGGCCAGAACCACTCCCTATGTTGTAGATAGGTTACCTAGTGCTTACCACTCCCACTGATAAGCTAGAAGGCTTCCCTTCAACACAGAAAGCTTGGGTGGGGGGGCTCAGAAGCTTACATACAGTCCTGGATACAGCAAATCTGAATCTGGACTACACTAGTTACAGGAAAGGTATTTTTTTTATATATATACAGAAAAGTAGCTAAAACTGCCGTCAAAACAATTCAAATGCAGTGCAAGCTAACACACTTGAGTATGTAGCACTGTCAGACCAAACAGTTTAAAAAATGCAATTAAATTAAAAATGACTAAAAACAATGCAGAAGGAGTCTATTAGGTAGAATGAGGTAAAGAGGTGGGACTGAGGGGAGTGTCCCAGATCAAATCTACAGTGGGGGCGGGCAACTGCATTAACCTCCAAATTTAAACAACACAGGAATACGGAGGGTGGGTATGGAAAAACCAACACCTTCAGCAGAGATCTGAAAAACTATAACAGTGCACAACTCTGAAGTCAGCCAGCAATGATATAAAATTAGTCAAACAATTACCAGTACACAACTCTGAAGTGCCAGAAAAATATACTCAGCTCTGTATATCTCCAGATAGTTTGAAGAGCACTCTTTCAGGACACAGGAAGGCTCCAGCAATGATATTCAGACTTTTTACTAAGAGGGTCTAACTTTATGCAAGTAATCCTCGAGATGGTCAGATAACACACAGGATGTAAAACCAGTTATACCAACTTAAGACACAGAGAAATAGGGGGAGGGGGGAGAAACACCTTCAGCAGAGATCTGAAAAACTATACAGTGAAGCAAAAATAACAGTGCACAACTCTGAGGTCAGCCAGCAATTATATAAAATTAGTCAAACAACAATTACCAGTACACAACTCTGAAGTGCCAGAAAAATATACTCAGCTCTGTATATCTCCAGATAGTTTGAAGAGCACTATTTCAGGACACAGGAAGGCTCCAGCAATGATAAAATCCAGAAAAAAGGAGGTCATTGTCCCACTTTACTCATCCCTCATTAGACCCATTATACAGTATAATGCCCCATTTGGCATGTACCTCACAAGACATCTGCAACAGTTGGAAAGGCCACAGAAATACCTCACTAAAAGAATCACAGGCCTAAAGCAGATGCCATATGCTGATCGTCTAAAAAAAATTCCAGCTATACTCTGTGGCATATCGTCTACTCAGAGGCGATCTCTGCTTAACATACAAGGCCATGTCAAACCCTGAGCTGTTGGACATGCTTCACTTAAAGAAATCCCAATCCCTCAGAGCCACACGCTCCAGGGATCTAAACCTTGTCATCACAATGAACAAAACAAGCTGGAGGGATAGGTTCCTGACCCAGAGACTCCCCATACTCTGGAATAGACTGCCCATACATGTTAAGCAAAGCACCTCATTGGCCCTCTTCAAAAGGAACCTTGATGATTGGATGGGAGATAGGAAATTCACCCCGGGGATCATGTCAGCCGCCCTGCTAGATATGGGTCCAGAGAAGTAAATATTGTAGGAAGAAATATCCAGGGAATTGTTATGGCTAGGCTTGTATAGGCCCTAGGACCGATAGCCTAGTGCCAATCTATGAACCTATGATGCACAGGAGACACTCCAGGTGTAGTTAACCATTGATAAGACCCCTATTCAAATCATAGATAGCTACAGGCCACCAACTTTGACCTAAAATGCCCACTCCATCTATCTGGACCTCTTCAAATTTATCAAGATTCAACCCTTTACCCTGATCCTGGGTGACATACTCATGCCAAAACACAAATGCCCTGAGATTTCTTGATTTCATCAGTGCAAATGCCTTGGACCAACTGACTTGACACCCCCACAACAGGTGATAATATCTTGAAATTGGTATAAACCAACATGAGTAAACACTGCAGCATTTCTACAGTGTCATCTTCTCTGGTAAGATCTGACCCCAAAGTGATCACTTTCATAGTCACCATCCCCCCCCCCAGTTAGGGTCAAACAAAAAAAAACTTCTCCAAAGCTGATTACAACCTCCTGAGGTCAGATATAAACAGCTTCACAGCCCCCCCCCCCCCATAGCAACTGATACAAATGTCCAAACCTACATCAAAGTACTACACAAGCATTTATATAGCTGCATAGAATCAGGAGTACCCAACAGGACAAAATCATTCTCCTCAAGGAAGAGCAAACCTATCTAGTGGATATCTGCAATAAATAAATTCTATTCTAAAAGGGAAAAACTTGCTGTCCAGTACCAAAAAGGAGCAGGCGCCTAACTGGAATCAATCTCTCCTTAGCCTGAGCAAGCAAATAAGAGCACTAGTGAAACCCTCCAAAGCAGACTTCGAGTCCAAACTGGCCACATCTACTAAAGAAAATTATAAGGCCTTCTTCACATATGTCCGCAATCTCAAAGGAAGCACTCAGATCTACTCAGAACTGGTGGTCAAGGACACCACATACACAAATGCTGTAGATATAGCCAACCTGCTGGCAGACAGGTTCAGTGAAAACTTCACCCCTCTGTCCCCCCATCAGAAAATCAGGACATCCCCAGCACCTGCCTCCTCCCCTTATCTCTATCAATCTATACCATCACTGCCCTCTCAAAAGCAAAAAATACAGCCTTCATGGGATCAGATAAATCCCAGGGTGCATCCTACATGAACTCAGGCAGGAACTTGCAGCACCATTAAGTACCCTATTCAAGCAAAGCCTGAGTACAGGCTTCTTCCTAGCTGAGTGTAGGACAGCCACTGTCATCCCTTTGTACAAAGGTGGAGCATCAACTGAACCAGGAAATTATAGTCCCATCAGCCTAACTAGCCTGATCTGCAAGGTCATAGAATAGATCAGCATGGACCTAATTAACAAGGACACTGGCAACCTCCAATCACTCGATCCCACACAGTTTGGTTTTGTCAAGGGGAGGTTATGCCTGTTAAACTTTGTTGACTTTTTTGAGACAGTCACCAAAGCCATAGATGAGGGGAAGATGGTACACCCAAAGCCTTTGATACTATTCCCCCCACTCAGATATAATAGATAAACTTTCACAACTAGGCATCAATCCATATGTTACCAGATGGGTAGCAAACTGGCTCACTGATAGAACCCACCTAGTCAAAACAGGGGAAGCCGCCTCTAGCAGTAGACCCGTAACAAGCTTCATACCCCAGGGATTGCTCTTGGGACCTCTGTTTGAGATATATTTTTCTGAGGTGCAAGCCAAAACTGTTATACAGAAGGCATTACATGGCCCACCTTATTAGGAAGGATGTCTCATCCAGGGACAAGGAAGTCATAATATCCCTGTATTCTTCCATTATAAGACCCATTATTGAGTACAACGCCCCTTTCGGCATGTACCTCACAAAGCACATGCAGCAGCTGAAGAGACCACAGAGGTTCCTCAGCAGGAGAATCTAGGGCCTCAAACATCTACCCTACACAGATAGGCTAAAAGCCCTGTCCCTCTACTCAGTCTCATACAGACTCCTCAGAGATTACCTTTGTCTGGCATACAAAGCAATCTCTGACTCAAATAACCAACATATACAACCTCATCTGTGACATCAATTAGACTTGTTGGCAGGACAGGTTCATGTCTCAGATACTCCCCCTTGTGTGTAATAGACTCCCTCTCCACGTCAAGTATAGTACCTCATTTTCACTTTTTAAGCACAACTTGGATAACTGGATAGGGAACAGAAAATACACCCCTGAGATTCCACCTGTGCCCCTGCTGGACAGGGGCATTGGGTGCTGACTTGTTGGAACATGGGCTAAATTCTTGGCTAGGCTTGTAAGGGCCTCAGGGCCAATAGCCCAGTAACTTCCTATGATTTTGTGATACATTGAATACCTATTGAAGGTTGTCATTTCAACAAAAAATTGTGTGTGTGTGTGTGTGTGTGTGTGTGTGTGTGTGTGTGTGTGTGTGTGTGTGTGTGTGTGTGTGTGTGTGTGTGTGTGTGTGTGCATATACATGTCTGTGCATACATATACTTGTTTATGACTGATGGCAGATGTGTTCAATTCTCAACTCCTGGCACAAACATTTTAACACATGGTTCTGCTGGAAGATCAGGTCCAGTTATACCTCTGTATGCAAGGGATCTTCCAGAATTTCAAGCAATTGTTATAACCCTTTTCTTTGAGACAAGCATGAAGTAATGGGTTTGCTAATGTTCTCAGACGACAGCAGTGTATGGCATCATGAAATGCCTTCAAGGAGTACACTAGCATGACTGTGAGTGTAACTCCACTCTCATCATTATTATATAACTTTGTATGCAAATTGTATGCTTGCCATTTGCAAAGGCTGTAGCAACATGTCCTCATTTTTGTATTATCAGCACTCCCTGCTTGATTGCTGCGGTGGTGCTGCTGCGGTAGTATTGTCGCCTCACAGTAAGATGTTATCCTGTTCGATTCTCAGCTAAAGCGTCTTATGTGTGGGGACATGCGTGAATGGGCGTACCTTCATTGAAGGTTGTGCATCAGGACTGGCAACTCAGTACGTAAAAATCTACTGCCAATCATTAGTGGACCGGAGTTCTGCTGTGGCGACCCCTAACCGGGAAAAGCTGAAAGATACAACACCAGCGCTCCCTGCTTGATGTGCAGTGGAAACATCAGAGGTGTGTGAGTACCAGACTCTTTAATTTTAACCACAATGGGATTGTCACTGTCAATGTAATAGTTCAGCAAAGAAAATTTATTTGTGGTCAGCTGAAATGTTGTATATATTTTGTGCAATAGTAATTCATTTAACTTCATTATAAAGCATTGTAATGATAGCATTTTGAAATTACTGAAAGGAATACCGTATGTTGTATACTAACTCCAGAATGCCTTTTTCTGAACCCTATTACCCCCACTGTGAAGATACACTATGACATGGAAGTTCCTGTAGCTAGACAGTGGCATATGTAAGGGTATATACCCCCATATGATGCATATAACCCCCAGTCACAGGACAGAGCTTTAGACCTTGCTCCTTGCTATGGAATTAATCCCTGGTTTCACAGGTGACAGTTGGGATGCACACATCCATACTAACTGGCTGTTCTTCCCCCCCCCCATCCCCTGGGTCTTTGCCAATGGTCTATCTTTCTTCACCTAACTGATCCATTTGTTCCCTTCTCAGAGAGGGAGCAAGGTATCTCCAGCTTGATCTCAACACTTGGAATCCCATTCTTTCCCTGGCTGGAAAGCCATTAATTCCTGGAGTGTTGAAAGTTAGTGGGCCACAATGCTGGAATAAACAGCAACCCCTGTAACCCTCTGTTGCTTCTAATTTGATGTCAGCTCACTTCATACAACTACTGTCTATCTTTGGAGAAATACCTTAGGGTATTACTGTCATAAACATATTGTAGAGAAATGTTCATAGCTAGATGTAAATCCCTATGTAATTTGTTAGATAGCAAATCAGCACACGGCACATGGCAATCTGTGATGATAGGAGGTACTCCCAGCACAGCTAGCTGGAATTTTGTAAATAATTCTATCTCATTTGGGAATATCAAACTGATTTATACAAGATGCTTATGCTTGTGTTACAAATGTATTAAAACGTACCAGTGTTTATCACACTGATTTGTACAGCTGTTTGTGTTGAAAAGGTATTTGTAAAGTGCTTCTGTTTATAATGTATCCACAGTGTGCCCTACTGGAGAGAAAAGAAATATACATGCACTATTGTAACTGTTTAAAAGTATGTTTTAACAGAGGAAACTGGAAGGTTAACCTTAGTCCAGAAAACTTTAAAATATATCTGAAATGAAATCACTTTATGGGCTAGGCCATAAAGATGCTATCTCACAGGTTTCAATGCAGCCAGAGACATAAAGTCTGTACTAAGAAGCTTTCTGTATTGTCTTTGGGGGGGTGAACTAATTACTACTCTAGAAGCGTGGAGGATGAAATTGTTTTATGACTTCCAGTACCAGCCACAGATCTGTGCGAAAGCCCCTGTGTGTATTTTTACAGGTAGGTGCTAAATCCTGCCAGCTTCCAGCACTGGGGGTTTGCATGGGAACTAGAAATCAGATGATCAGAAGTGATGTCATTCTACAAGCTATCCCAGAAGTAATATTTTAGATATTATTTTGAGAAGTCTCTGGGAGAGACAGAGCCTTCTGTATTCTGTCCTGGGCCTGACAACAAGAAGGACCATTCACCACATCATCTGTCTTGTTTTATTAAGTAAGTAGGGAATAGTATAATTCTCTTAGATTCAGTCAGATATATAGTAAAGCTTAGTTTAGATAATGTTTTTCTTTATTTGTCTGAGCCTGTCCTTTAATGTTATTTTAAATATTTCCTGTGATTTTGAACTCTGATGCCACTGGGAATATATACTTAGTATTTTCTTGTTCTTTTATTATTTATTATTAAATACCTTTCATTGTGGCTGATCTTGGTAGAGATATTTACGTTTTTAGAGTATTTGCATATTTATTTGGTGACACTGTGTGAACCACTCCTAATAGCTTTGCCCTTGCTCAAATTACCATTTGTATTAATATTAACTTCACTCAGTATATTGGGTACCCTTGGAACAGCCATAAGGTATCTGGCAGGAGTGTCTGTGGCAGTCAGAACTACCTTATAGTCTGGGCAGAAGGGGCATAGCTGGTGTGTGTGTGTGTGTGTGTGTGTGTGTGTGTGTGTGTGTGTGTGTGTGTGTGTGTGTGTGTGTGTGTGTGTGTGTGTAAATCAAGCCTCAAAGAGCATGCGTGAGAACTACTTGGGCAGGGATACAAAACACTTGTTGGACAGAGAGGGTGCTGGAGGTCTTGACTTGGATCCTCAGCTAAGATCTCAACTCTATAGCTGTAGCAGTGGGGAGTCTTATTGGGAATCTGGAGAAAGAGGGAGAAAACAGCCCTGGACTGACTGTGTTCCCCCTGTGCTCTTAACAGAAATTGTGCTTGATTGTGCTTGATGAAGAGAGCTGTATCTGGAGATATACTATCCTCACAGTGAACATCCCCCACTGGTGCCAATGGTGAGGATTGAGGCTCCTTAATTACTGTCCCAGAGGTGGAGGGTCATCTTATATTGGTTGTCAGTGGTGGGATTACCACATCACATATTGGGATTCAGTGGTGTGGATACTGAATTCCTGTAGCTGTAAACAGTGGTCAGTAAAGAAGGTGTTTGTACTGTCAAGCAGCCACACTGTGAACATTCAGAGTCTCATATTACAATAATTGTATTTATTTTTTTTTGTTGTTAGCTTAGTTAGTCAGGGACTACAGGCAAGGATGTTAACAGAGGATTATGGCAAGCTGACAAGGAGCCAGCTGGCTATGTGCCAAGCCAAAAGACTGGTGCATGCCAACTTGACTACAGAGGAAATGATTGCAGCCTTAGTCACAGCTGCATCACAGACCAGTAACCAGCAAAACAACCAGAATGCCACTGAGGATGTACAGCTCACAGAAACAGGACAGTTCAACTTTTCTACAGAGGACTTAAAAATCCATGTGGATTTAAAGAGACCTGAACTGGAGTCAAAAGGTTTGGAATTGGAATCAGCAGAGAGACTGTGGCATATGGAGGTCAAAGCCGAATGGAGGCTGAAGAAACTGAGAGGCAGAGGCAACATGAGAGGGAGATGCTGACTCTTCACCAGGGTCATGGAGGTAATGGGGAATGGAATAACTGAACCCCAAAAGCAATAAGGGTAAGTAAAATTCTTCCACAATTTACAGAGGGTGATAATTTTGATAGTTTTATTCATATGTTTGAAAGGGTATGTAAACAGTATAATGTTGACAAAGGGCTAGGGTTATGGTTCCTGACCCCCTTACTCCATGGTAGAGTTGTAACTGCTGTTTCTAAATTGTCTGATATTGATTGTTTAGACTATAACAAAGTAAAGAAATGTTTATTAGTGTTTTAAGTTAACACTTGAAGCTTATAGGAAAAAAGTTTCATGAGTATAGATGCAAAGCAGATGAAAGTGTGTCTGATTATATTTCTGAGTTAAGCACTTATTTTCATAAGTGTGTAAGTGGATGTCAGGTCACCACTTCTGAAGGGCTGGCAGACCTCTTGGTGAGGGAACAAGCCCTTAGTATTTGCCTGAGGACATGAGAATCTGGTTGGCAGATAGGGAATGCAACACCGCAGATGAGCTGGGAAACAAAGGGGATCTCTACTTAGCAACCAGGGCATCACTGCACAGGAAAGGGATACCCAGTACTGCACATACATATATAAGGTAACCCACACCTGGGCAGCCTAAGCCACCCCAACAGAGTCCACCAGTAACAGGGGAAGCCACTAGTTCAGGTACATGGCTAGGATCAGGAGTTAAATGTTTTAAATGTAACCAGTGGAGCCATGTATCATATAGTTGTCCATGGAGGCAAGGTGGGGAACAAAAGGTAGGGGAGCCAGCAAGTGGGAATAATAGAATGCCAGTGGTAAGTTGTCTGTTTTCCCCATACTCCTGAGGATAGAGCCACAAATATGCAGCACACTACCCTGAAGTACTGGGTGCCATAGATTGTACACATACAGAAATTAAGGCACCACCCAGGGAACAGGGAAGGATGTACATAAATAGAAAGGGCTTCCACTCTATTAACTGCCAAGTCATGTGTAATGCTAAGGGAATCATCTTGAATGTGTGCTGGCAACTCGAGCAGTTATTACCACTCACATATCTGGCACACCTCCCAATTGTATAAGCTGTTCACCAGGGGTGATATCCCACAGGGTTATTTAGTGGAGGATGCAGGTTATGCACTGCAACTGTGGCCGATGGCATCCATCAGAAATGCACACACACCTGCTGAAGAATGCCACAGTGATGCACACACTCAAACCAGAAATATCATAGAGTGTGTTTGGGCTGCTGAAGTCATGGTTAGAAACATCTGGGAATCCCTGCAGTACAATCCACGTACATGTACTAAAATCTTCAACATCTGTGCTATGCTTCACAACATCATCCTGAGAAAGCATCTTCAGCAGGATCAACAAGGGAAGGGGCACACATCCCACCTCCAATGCCAAGGTCACCGCAGGCACATGCAGATGAGGAGTCAGAGGGGGAACCAGCAGCTGCTGTGGGTGTAGGCAGACATAGGCAGGCCCAATATGCCCTCATATTGGCTAACAGGCAATGCATAGCACACTCATTCACCACCTAAGGGGCTAAAACCGTTATCCTATACACAAACATATTGTAACTGATGCCATGAAATGTTCACAAACTTTACCTACCCATGTAATTGCTGCATACTCCTAGCATCAGGCAGATTCAGCCCTGAACTAAAACTGTAGCAGCTGCTAGGTTTACAAGGCAAGTGCTGTACCTGGAGTGTTAAAACAGAATTGTGTAAAATTATGAATGAATAGCATATCCTTGCATGTAGTCACTTGGCAATGTAAGCAAGTAAAAGGTGGGTGATTTGTACAGCAATGACTTTAGCATGTGACAGCAGAGACCTATGTGAATATATGTCCTCTATCAAGTAATAGGCCTCAGGCATCAAAGATTCACACATTCCTACCTCTCAAAAGTATTAATGGTCATTGAATGTCCTCAGTTTGACCTCATACTTTTGTACTGGAAAATCATTAGAGACAGAAGTTAGAAAGTAATGAGACACATTACAGTTTCAGACTTCATAACCCTCAGAAGATTATTAAAAATACTAATGCAAAAAACTGTTTTGATTCTATCAATTGTATAACTTTCTAAGACCAAAATATGTCAAAAGTATAATTAGCAAAACAGCATCACAAATGCATCTATACTAAGCACTACATCAGTTATGCACCATGAGCATCAGACACAAATCTTATGTATCCCTGAATCCAAAAGATAGAAAACAAGGATATGGTGCAATTATCATCACTTGCACAGGGTGTTATGGGGTGGGGGCAGAAAGCCTAGGCTGATACTAAAGGTAAGTGAGTCTGTGTAAGTAAGAAAGAGAAGCAGGCAAACATTTGGATAAATTAATAAATGGCCAGTGAGACAGAATGAGCTTTAAACTTCACAGCTGAACCATGTAACTGTTGTGTTTGTGTCTATATGGGCCCTCTAGGTGAAACTGGTGTGTGAGTGTCTGCAGAAACACAGCCAAGCTCTGTGCTAGCTCTACATCTTGGTATGTTGGACGGGTGTGAGCCATGCATGGTAGAGGTGGCAGTTCATTGTTGTCATACCTGACCACAAAAACTAGTTCTCCCGGGAGTTGCACTGGCACATCCACAGCCATGATTAGATGCGCTGCTGCTATCTGAATATGACTGATGTCAGCTGGACAAGTTCTCCCATGAGGGCACCCAGGACCATGACCCATGGCCTGCCATGTCTGGGTGTGGGCAATTCAACCACTGACAGAGCAGTGGAAGTAGTGCCACTACTGAGGCATGATCGAACATGGCCACATTGGTTAACATCAAATGATATGGTTCACTATGCCCACGTATATGCTGTCTCCCTCCCAGCAGACATTCTCACAGACACTGCCCATTTCAAAGTGTCATTCATCTGATCCATTGAATGGGCAACATAGTGGAAGCAGACATGCATATCAGCCTGTGCCACATCTACAACCCTAAACATTTCTCTGGAGGACCTACTGAAATGTGCCTGCATGTAAATGATGGCCCTAAACATACATCAAGTGGCACGGGAAAACACAACTGGATCCGGTGAAGGATGGACAGCAGGCCTCCTCTGAGCATCCCTAACAACTCTTCTGCATGGCACCTCACCCACACTTTGGCTATGGTCAGAGAAAATAGGCACTGAAGCCACAGTAACCACACTGGTCTGATCAAATGTCTCATCTTCTATCTGTTCAATATCTGAGGTCTCACTGGAATGGGTTAGTATAGGACTACTGGCTGTGTCCAGTGGAATTACAGGGGATGGCTGAATGCCATCGTCAGTGTCAGATTCAACCTCTGAACCCCCCCAACTGTGCCTCTGTTTGACCACCATCATCATTGGAATCTGCTGATACTCTGGTAGGAGTCCCACACTTCCACTATCAGGATCACCTGCGATAATAAGCAACAAACACAATAAAACATAATATCTCCACTACTACAGTCCAATATATGGTAACAAAATAACAGTGATGCCACTATTACAGACGGTACAGCAATATACACAGCAGGCCTGACTCCCACATCACAAACTAAATAGTTCTTTGAACTACTCATCGGTACCGACATAAAAAGATCTGTCTTACCATGTGCAGATGATTGTAGGTATCGTATGCTGGATGGGCTGGAAGAAGTTAAGCAAAAGGTAAGGACACCATCATCAGAATGAACAGTAGCACTGGGGTTAAAACCTTTTGCCCTTTATATACACAGTAACGATAGTTTTAACAAGAACTCGGATGACACGTCCACCCCAAGCTCACATGTAATCAACCAGAATGTGCTGTAAACTGTATCAAGCTACAACTATCCCCCCAAACACATTTAATGTAAAGCAGAAGTTAAGTATCGCTGGCAATATTTTACTATACAAGAAATATTTAACAACTAAGATTGGTAAGCCTACCTGGAAGCTCCTCCTAAGAAATATTTGTCCTCATTGAAACAGCAGCACCAGCACTAATGACGTGCTGTTGTGCACTTTCCACTGAGCTGTCTGGATCCCTGACAGTGGACAGGAACTCTTCTTTTGGTGTCAGTGGTGGCTATGTAGCAGCCTTCCACTCTCCCCCCCTCCCCAGGTAGCCATCCATTCATGGGACACTGCAGCTGCTCTCCTCTGGGAAAATGAAATCATGTCAGTGGCCCTATGGCACACCTGATCATATATCATGCTCTGGCTACCTACTGTGTTCACATCAGCAATTATGTGCTGCCAAATTTGCATTCTGCCAGACATATTTCCACATCCCCTCTCAAGCAGAAAGGCACAATGATACCTAAATTATTCCACAATTACTTCATTTTCAGGGTCACTGAAGGGTGGTTTTCGGGAATTGGGATGCCTGGATGCCATAGTCCCAGGTGACATAAAACACAAAAGAAGGATAATACATATAAATATCTCATAAATAAAATTCCTGCTTTGATACATATAAAAGGTAGTAGTTCACTATCACCCACTGGAGAAACATAAAACAGTCAACATATTCAAATATAAAAAAAAAAAGAATTGCATGGTTGTAACATATTACAATTACACACAAAGCAAGTTTGGATTCAAAACAGAGAGTAATAATAGCAATGTCTTGTTTGGGCCAACACTGAAATGCACCTTTACTCACCCACTACCAAACCAACAGGAAAATGACACATTTTGTTTAACAAACCATCAATGAAATGCTAAAAGTGCTATCAAATAAACTGTCCCTTAAACATGGTAACAGATTTATCACAGAACATTTCATTTTAAGCAATTGCCAATCAACTCTACCTGTGGCCAGCACTCCTATAAAGGCATGTACTGTCCATCCTAGAAGGCTAAAACCCCTGTGTCATTGACAATATAGGACATTTACATTTCATGTAAATAACAATAGAAGAATGTACAGAGAAATACAGTTGCAACATTAGCACTTGTGATGACAGTTAATTAAGCTGTGCATCTGAGAAAGTAAAATCCCCTGACAAACATCCCTATGCCATCAGTACACTTCAAAGAAATGCATGTATATATTAACAGATTTTTCTCACTGAATTTCAGCATATGCATTGCATAGCTGAAAAATGCAAGTACACCTCATCAACATCAGTAGTCTTCTGTGTACATAAACCACAAAATAATATCGTCTGCATTATCCACATAAATAAATCTCATTTTCAGGTTCCCTAGCTACATAGCTTCCTTTGGATAGTGTAGATTCAGAGCTGTGAGCACAGTGAATATACAAATGAGATGCGAACATTGGAATTGACAAACAACAAAAACATGTCCTGGAACTAAAGTACTCCACACCTACACAAAATAGAAATTAAAAAAAAATAGGCAAGGAGTACACCGCAAAGTCTTTTAATAGCATAAATAAAAATAAAATGCAAAGCTTTTGAGCAAAGCTCTTTTTAAATGCATATCCACCATACTTAATGCAGTAATATTTAAATAATTGATCTTCCAATCAAAATCTCAGTAGGCACATGATAAAAGTGGTTCAAAAGTCATATAACACTAACATTAAAGCTATATAAGTAAATATATACATATATAAAAAAGTTTTAAAATTTTTTAGCCATACTAAAAGTGTTAAGGTCACATAAAATACACATACACACACACACACACACACACACACACATACACACACACACACATATATATATATATATATATATATATATATATATATGTATATATATATATATATCTATATATATATATATATATATATATATATATATATATATATATATATATATATATATATATATGGATCTACCTGACTACGTCGAAACTGCAGATGAGCGAAAACAACTTCACCGACGCCAGAAGATCGACAAGGCAGAAGACCAACTGAGGAAGACACCGACGCTGAGAACACTGAGATGGGGAAAGGATGTGTAAGTATGCGGTAGTGACGGACATTAGGGTGCGAGTAAGGTAAGTGTGCGATGTTGTCGGTGTGTATGGGATAGGGGTGGGATAAGTGAGTTAGGGTTAGGGCACGGGTTAGGTAAGGGTGCGAGTAAGGTAAGTGTGCGATGTTGGCGGTGTGTAGGGATAGGGGTGGGATAAGTGAGTTAGGGTTAGGGTGCGGGTTAGGTAAGGGTGCAGTAGTGATAGTTTTTGGGTTAGGGGCGGGTTAAGTGAGTTAGGGTTAGGGCGGGTTAGGTGAGTGTCGATAGTGACGGACCTTAGGGTAAGGGTTTGGGTTAGGGTTGTAGATAGTTGTGTATGTATGGGTTAGTGTTGGTTTGTAAGGATTTTGGTGTGCTTGTGTTGTGTGTGTGGGTTTTGGATAGGGGATTTGTTTTGTTTGTTGTTATGATGTGTTGAGTGTATGAGGTATCGTGTTTGTGAACTGTCGATTATGTGGTGTCGGTGAAGTCGTTTTCGCTCTTTTGGTGTTTCAATGTAGTCAGGTAGATCCATATATATATATATATATATATATATATATATATATATATATATATATATATATATATATATGTATATATATATATATATATATATATATATATATATATATATATATATATATATACATACACACACACACACACACACACACACACACACACACACACACACACACACACACACAGATACACACACACATACACATATACATACACACACACACACACACACACACACACACACACACACACACATACACACACACATGCACACACACACACACACACACACACACACACACACACACACACACACACACACACACACATACATGCACACAGCCCAGTTAAATGCAATCATGTTTAAATTTAAGTATACATACATACATGCATACATGCAAATGTTTCAAGCACGAGCATTAATGCCCTTTTAGCTTGCCAATATGCCAAAACACTTGTTCCCATAATAAATGGCTAGGCTGTTCTTAAAAAAATCTAAACTAGTAGTTGCTTTAATGTAATTTGGTGTCTGTTCCAAGCATCCGCTACTCTATCAGAGAACCAATTAGTACACCTTGCATTCCTATAGAATCTTCTACATACGTTATCTGATGATTCTCTAGTACTTTTTGATAACCCCAAACATTCCCAGAGGTAGTTGTCCCTAAATGCCCTATATACCTGAATAAGATCACTTCTTAAATATCTGTAAGAGACACTGTACAAGTTCAGATATTTTAGTCTTTCATAACAACTTAGATTTTTACATCTATGGATGCCCTTAGTATATTTCCGCTGTACTCTTTCCAGTTTATTCATGCTTGTTTTCCTACAGGGTTTCCATATTGTTATTCCATACTCACGTTTCGGTCTACTGTAACTAACAAACAATGACTTCATTATGTTTGATTTCCTAGACTTTATAAATCTTTTTATACAACCTATAGTTCTATAACTATCATTAGACAAATGGTTGATATGATTAGAAAAACTCATAGCTGAATCTACCCATATACCCAGGTCTTTAAATGAGTCTACAGTTTCAATCACTGTGTGCTGTATTAAATATTCACATTTCAGTTTGTCTACCAAATCCCATATGCTTAGTTTTTGATGAATTTATCAACATATTATTCTCCTGTGCCAAATGGTCAATTTAGTCAAATTATTTTGCAGACATGCCTTATCTGTTGCACTTGTAATTAGTTTACCCAATTTTAGGTCGTCAGCATATAAACTGCAGAACACCTCAGATGAAAAAGTAAGGTCTGAAAGATACAATCTAAACAACTAAGGGCCTAGTACAGAGCCCTGTGGAACACATTGACTGTAAACAAAGAGTTCACTTGTCTAGTTGGTGTGTGATACTTGCCATGTCCTATTTGTAAGCCATGCAGCTATCCATCTTATCAACAGAACCTCAATATCTAGTTGTACTAATTTATTGATCAGTGTTTTGTGCATGACCCTATCAAATGCTGAAGTTAAATCTATATAAATCACATAACAGCACACTTTTTCATTCATAGCTGTTATTATATTGTTATAGAACATCAAGTTACAGGTGGTAATAGATCTATTTTCAACATATGCATGCTGATATATGGTTTCAAGTCCCAATCTATCCAGTTCTGACAATAACTTATCCAGTATTACCTTCTCCATTATTTGTCCACAACATGAAAGTAGACTTAAGGGTCTATATGATTCTGGGTTTGTCCTACTCCCCTTTCCCTTAAAGACAGGTTTAATAAGTGCATGTCTCCAATCTTGAGGAATCTCTCCATATTTATATGACCTAGTGAATAATAGATGTAATGACAGTATAAGTTCTTGCTTAAGTGTTCTCAGGTCATTGTTACTTATTCCGTCTCCTCCCTGTGCTTTGTTTGGATCCAGTTTGCACAGTTCTTTTTCAATATAATCTAATTTGATTCCAGTATCTGGGGTTACCTGGATGTCACTAGGACAACTTACCACCCCTTTTGTGGAGCCAAACTGTTTTGCATAAGATTTTGTAAATATATTTATATTCTGTTGTGTCTGAGAATAAATTTTAGAATCTGCACACACTTTATCAATTTGTGTATCTTTACTCCTTCCACATCTTATGTATCTATAAAAAAGGTTTCCTATTATGCTCACTATCTTTATATAAATTTTTTTCAAATTTTTCTTGATCTTGCTTAATCTGTTTGTCCAGCTGATTTATTTCAGTTTTCAAAGTTGTAGTTCGACCTCTCTTCCATTTCTTATATTTTTTTTGTCTCTCACCTTAATCAGGTATCTTGTTCTTATGGAAACATATCCCCCTGATATTGCATGCCTAGATCCTGATGTTAAACATGTTTTTGACTTTTTGCACTCAATTTCTCTTTCAAAACTTTCCACTCCATCTGCAGTTTTTCCACTGAACACTTCACTCCAGTTAGTTTTATATAGTAGCTGTTTTGCTTCCCTATAATATGTAATTAACCTTCTGTGCATTAGCTTAGATTTTAGGTTGGCAGAATTATCTAGCAACAAATTAGCCTTTATGACCCCATGATCACTGCATATCAATGGTGGTAAAACTTGACTTGAAGTTACAGTAATTTTTTTGGGAACACAAACAATATCTAGTATATTCCATCCCCTGGTAGTTTTTTTTTTTTTTACAATCTGAAGAATTTGTTGTTCCTGAATATACTCTGTGAATAATTTCTTTACTAACGTTGTTGAATCAATATTATTCTAGTCTGTTTCTGGTAAATTTAAGTCCCCAGCTAATATTATTCTTCCCTCCTATGTTTCATTTAATAAATATATGAATTCTTCTAGGTCATCTGCACTTGACTTTGGTGATCTGTTCACTACAACAATTGTTATATGTTCCAGGGTTGTCTTTATTGTCACAGTTACACAGTCTAAAGTATTGGTGTTATCATTGAACATGTAATAATCAAGTCTCATAGCTATCTTTAATCCCTATCATAACACCTCCACCTGATTTTTGTTAGAATGTCTGTTACAGTAAAAACATTTATACCCTGATAGAACTGGTTTCCAGTCATTGTTCTTTAACCATGTTTCACAAACTATAACAACATCAATCTTGTGGGAATGTAGCAAATTGTCTAATACAAAAAACGTTATTATTAATGCTCCTAAGCATTAACAACCATCAGAGATGCATCAAATGTTGCTATCTGTGAACTTTTACAATTTTGACCTGGCAAAAATCCTGGCTAGTGCTTGTCAAATATTGCAAAATATCTGCTGCAAAAATTCTCTTCCCTGATCTAGACAAATGCACGCCATCCTGTCTGAACACGTGTGCCCAAAAGAAATCTTGGATGCTCTATACATTTCCATTTTTTAAAAAAAGGACATTTTTCCATGTAGGTGTTTATCCAAAAAATCATTTCATTCACAGTGACCTGACTATCCTTTCTATAGGTGATTTGTGAAAAATATGTCCTAACACCAGTACAAGCTATACTATCTAGGAGGGCTGTCAGTTCCCGACTAACAGTCAAAGAATCTTTGTTGGTGACATCATTTTTGCCAACATGAATAAAAACAGATCCATACTTCCTTACATTAAAGCATTGCAAGGTTTGTTTCACATCTTCTATTTTTGCTCCTGGCAAGCATAACACTACTCGATGTTCATTATCATCTCTGCAAATATAAGTATCAGTTCCTCTAATAACTGAATCTCCAATTACAAGAATATCTTTGCTGACCATCTCTGAAGAATCTGAAGCTTCTAATACAGTCATTTCTGCTCTATCAATTGCTACAAAGGATAGATCTTCATCATTATTAGTCTTATTAATTCCACTGTTTTAATTGCGTATTAAATTCTCATCCAGCTGGCATTGTAAATCCACAGCTTGAGCCATGTAGTCAACATCTGTCTTTCTCTTTTCTTTTCTTACAGTAATGTTCTTCAATCCTTCCACGTTCAGTTTTGATTTTTTCCTTTTCACCTGCCCCTTGCCTCTTTTTTTTTTACCTTTTCCATTAGAAAGGTGATGCCTTTTTCTGTAGACTGAGGGTTTTCTAATAGATATCTTCATTCTCTGTCACCAGTGTGTTACATAACAAAGCAGAATCCTTTTTACTATGTATTCTCTTTCCTTTACAGTCATTAATCAGTCTCATTTTCTTCCTTGTTATTTGTTGAGAACTTCTTCCTTTATTTTTTTGTTTCCTTCTAAAAACTGGATCCTCAGATTGCTGAGTACTTGCATCTACAATTCCAAAGTTCTCAGGGGCCTCATCATGTTTCATAGGAGTTGAATGTTCTTTGCAGAAAATAGATGCATCATTTCCTAAATCTGTTCTATTTGTTCTATGCCTAACATTATTTATTTTACCAGTCCAGTCATTAATATATGATAAAACAGTTCTCCAAGCCATGCCAATTAAACATGTGCAATCATCATCATTAAGTCAAGATTTGCTTCTAACAATGGTAAGCAAATCATCCAACTTTTGACACGAGGAACAAAGATCACCAGTGTTATCAGCTGTTACCTTTAAATATGCATAGCATTTATTACACTGTACAAGATACTTGTGAATTAGAAAATCGTTAATTGCATACTCATTAAAGGAAT
Source organism: Protopterus annectens (assembly GCF_019279795.1). Taxonomy (NCBI): domain Eukaryota; kingdom Metazoa; phylum Chordata; order Ceratodontiformes; family Protopteridae; genus Protopterus; species Protopterus annectens. The sequence goes on from NC_056726.1 coordinate 1,046,448,618, forward strand.
CCATATTCAGCTTTAATTGAATAAAATATTGCAAAGGAAAAAAAATACACAAAGTCAATAGCAAAGAATTCAAAGGAACTTAAATCAACTTCTATGGCAAAAATTATACCAGCAATATCCAGCTAAATAATAAAATACAATAAAGTTGTTCTGACCATACAAGTTCTACCAGCCAGAGAGAAGTTGTAATTTTTTTACATGCTCACTATAGCTTGCAGTCGCACCTCCTTTTAACAGTAAAAATAAATAAAACTGCTCTTACCAGTCAACTCCACAACAAATCACAAACCAAGACAGGATTGTTTTGATATGCTCAGAATTTTCCTCTTTGCAGTCTGTGTAAATTTATAGCTGTCTAAGGCCCCTTGTGGCTAGAGCTTGCCTGTTCAAAACCTATCCCTTTCTCACAACCAAAAGTGAAACTAAAGGTAAAACAACAAAATATGAATCAACGTAAAGCTTGTTAATAAGCAGTCTCTTCTTACCTACAAACAGTTAAAAATAGTGATAAATGCAATATAAATTCAAATAAAACTGCTCTTACCAGTCAGCTCCACATCAAATCACAAACCAAGACAGGATTGTTTTGATATGCTTAAGTATAGGTTTTAGACAATTTTGGATGTTAAGCCCTGGGCTACTAGCTGCTCTAAAATAATCTATCTATTTACATTCAGCTAATTCAGTAAGGAGTTTAATGTCACCACCCTCATTTTCCCATATATACTACTTGAATAACATGAAATTTAAAACTATGAGACCTTCCCATAGTTTGAATATGTTTAACGCATTACGTTCTACTCCTCTCCATATCTCAGACAAGTGTGAGTAGATTTCAATTTCAATTTCAAATTAGATTTCCAATATAAAAATAAATTACAAGCTACACAGTTAGCAAAATATGCCACATTTTCTGTTTGGAATGTAGCATAAGCCCTAAATTCAAACCTAAATTTGAAAATAGGGTGCTCAAAAATAGAATCTATATTAATATCAATCACTACAATAACTACAATTATAACAAGGATGGATTCCTTTGATAACTCGGCTACGTGCTTATTATTAGTGCTCAAATCTTTGTAACATAAATGCTGTTTCAGATTATTTTCTCTTTTCTGTGCAAACAATGGTCTATTACAGTTATACCCTTGACTTCAGAATTAGATGTTAAAATAGGCCAGTTCTTCATAACGAACTGCTTGATCGATTGTGTGTGCCTATTATATTTCATCAGATACCTAATAGACCTATTTTGGGGTGTAACATTCTTATTAATATTACTAGAACCATTAGTATTAGCATACCTCAGAAATAGTCTTCCTATATCTGTATGCTTTTTCATAACTGAAGATCTCATTTCACTCAGCAAATTCTCATTATAACCCTTATATCAAAAATCTGTTGTCATATTCAGTTCTTGACAAAACTCACTATCCTGAGTATTTAATCTACTAGCACGCAAAAAATAACTCTATACTATACCCTTAAATGTAAAACCAGGATGCATACTTTTAGAGTGAACATAACGTGAAGCCTATACATTTTTCTTGAATATAGTTGTATGAAAACAAGCTTCTAAAATGCTAATAGTTAGATCTAAAAAAATCTTACTATCAGAATAATTCAAATCAAATAAAATAAATTGTGTATTTTTATGTAACTAGTCAATATATATTTTTAAACTATCAATATTATCTTTCCAAAGAAAGAATACATCTACAAAGCATTTAAAAAATACAAGACTGTAATTCCTAAATGATATAGGATGATTAGTTTCAAAGATAAAGTATTCTTCCCATCTTGCTAAAACTAAGTTAGCGTATGTATTCGCAACTGGGGTTCCCATTGCCACACCCGGTTGTTGATGATATAATTCATTATTAAACATACAAATATTGTTCTCCAGCACAGTTTCTAACATTAGACATATCAATTTTATCTTACATGGCATAAAATTACTATGTATGCCTAAAAATCCTCTAACATATTAGACACCCAGATCACTGGGTCTCACAATAAATAAAGATTTGATATCTAATGTACCTAGTATCAAGCCACGGATAGATTATTTTAGAGCAGCTAGTAGCCCAGGGCTTAACATCCAAAATAGTCTAAAACCTATACTTAAATTTAAACATGATTGCATTTAACCAGGCTGTGTGTGTGTATGTGTATATATTTATGTGTGTGCAGATGCATATATTTTATATGACCTTGACACTTTTATTATGGTTAAAAAATTAAAAATAAAAATTTATATATGTATATATTTGCTTGTATAGCTTTAATGTTCGTGTCACATGACTTTTAAACCACTTTTATCATGTGCCTACTGAGATTCTGATTAGAAGTCACTTATTTAAATATGATTGCATTAAGTATGGTAGATCGGCATTAAAAAAGAGCTTTGCTCAAAAGCTTTGCGTTTTATTTGTATTTCCACTATTAGAAGACTTTGCAGTATACTCCTTGCCTGTTTTTTTTGAAACTCATTAGAATTGCTGGGGTCTATATTATAAACATGAAAGCTCACAATAGCAAATATATCTACGCTGACACATAAAGGTCAATATACAAAAACAGTGAAATATGTAATCGGTGAAATTAAAATGCCAAATGTATTTGCTTGGCCAGCAGGGCGATCGTGGGGATGAGGAAATATATCCTTTTGCCCACTGTAGTGTGATCTCAGAGTTGGTATATTTAAGTAGGGGGGGGTTGTAGGAGGGTGCAGGGGGACTTGCCCCCCTGCAAAATTGTATTAATTTAATTTTATTTAGTTTGAGCTTACCTGCATGGCACTGTTGGTAGGGTTGCCACCTTTTCAAATGGCCAAAGTGGGACACTTTCAGGACAAACATCAGATTTTACAGGCCGACACATACCCACGGTCAGTACAAATGATAGACCTTAACTTTTTTGCCTATATAATAGCTTATTCTTGTAGCATTTTAGTTGCTTATTCTGTTTCTTATAACATTTAGGTATTTTAGATACAGAATAACTGAGTTATGCAACTATTACATACAATATAGGACATAATTATGTCCTACAATCTCAGGACATTTGCCATTTTTAATATTTTTTGTCAGGACACAACTGCCCAAAGAAGGACTGTCCCTCGCAAAGTGGGACAGGTGGTAACCCTAACTGTTGGTTGACGAAATATGCTCCGAGTTTTCATTTTCGCCGATTACGTATTTCACTCTTTTTGTACATCGACCTTTATGTGTCGATGTAGATGTATTCACTGTTTACAGCTTTCATGTTTATAATATAAATCCAAATTGCTGAATCCCAAATACTTGGCTCCGTGTAGAAGATGTAAATATAGTGCAGGCACTCCTTAGTGTTTTGTTGCTAATGGATTACAACTGTAAATGATAACTAGTAGGGAGAAGGAAAACACAACAGTAATTCAGACTCTCCTACCTCCAGTGGGTGTGTCAGCCAAGTTAGACTTACAAAGTGTAGAAGTAATTGTATCAAGGTTTTAAATGTAAGTAGCAGCATACATTTCACAGTTTCTGTTCAGTAACATCCAACCTCTCCTTCATTTCTTGACAACTGTATATTATCACCATTTAATATCCTCACACATTTTAAGAACAATGATACAGGATGCCTTACGGACTGCATATCTCAGATTACTGGTCAGATAAGACAAGAATGCGCAGCAAACACAGAGAGATAAGACAGGGCTGCATTTATGCAAGCAATAGTCTAACATGGTTGTGTGATTACTCAGTGCACTACTTCTGAAATGAATACATGTACAAACAACTGTCACATGTTTTGTTAGTACTGTGCATGATGTTGCAGTTGGTTGTATGCACAATGCTTTTAGTTCAAAAACCACAAAACAGGAAACACAGAAAATGTTTTATTTTACTTAGGGGAAGGTAAAAGGGCTTTTAAAACAAGATTGCAGGAGCACCTGAGAGATATCAAAAAATCTAGAACAGAGAGTCCTGTTGCAATGCATTTTAAACTTATCGTAATAACAAAGTAGAAGGGCTACTAGCCACTGTTTTAAAACAAGTTTGTGTTGGAAGATTTGATTATGTGAGTATAAAGAATAGATTGTTATATAAAGAATCAATTTTTATATTGAAATATGATACATTGATTCCTACAGGTCTCAATACCGAATGTAATTGGAAAGTTTTTATATAATGAATTGTTTAATTGTATAATTGTTTTATGTAATAATGTGATAATTACTGGTAGTGTAGTAAGTGCTGTTTTCTTGTAACTATGTACTCTGAAAAGGCTGAAGAACTGAGATGCTAGAGAAAAAGTTTTACTAATTAAACTTTTTCTGGGTTTCCTGGTTTTGTGGTTTTTGGACATTTTTATCTTTTGATGTTGTGAAGTTGCACAATGATTTTAGTTCTCTGCTGCAAAGCTGTTTGTATGGTAAAGAGGGATAAGCCACCCTTATTGGGTTTTGAAGGTTCAAATCCAGGCTTGTATAAAAATATTTCATGTGTACCAACATAAATTTCGTAGTGCTGTTTATTTGATAGATTGCTTTTTTTCAGTTCTCCTAATTTTACCTTTTTTGTGTTTTTCTTTTTTTTTTATACCAGGGTTTGGGTGGTGTGTGGCTTAGTGCAAACAAGGTAAACAGAGAAATGCAATGAATGGCAGGTTTAGCTGTGCTCATTTCATTTGCATGACACTTAGCAGTGGGCAAACATGGACTAGTGGCCTAAACAGGTAGCAGACAGAACACCTGCATACAGGCCATAGACGGTGTAAAGGTCAAAAGGATACATTGTTTCAGTTTTTGCTTTCTATCATGCAATGTCAGTTAGTGATGTTGCATGGTAATTAGCAAGCTTCCTCAATACCTGCAGCCATCAAACACCTACAGACAGGACACAGACAGTTAACAATTTAAGATGGATACATTCTATTAATTCTGTTGGGCACCACTCAAACACACTAAGTGGCGTTGTGTGGTGGTTAACATACAATACTTAAAAATGAATAGGGAATTATGCACTCTCATTTAACTGTTACTGTGACAGCAGGTGTAAGGGTAGGGATGTAATACAGATGGTCCTGTGTTGTAATACAGGAAGTGCAACATATTTTTATTGCTGTGATAGTCCAGTTTATAGTAATGAACAGGAAAATATATGTGCTATTTCAGCATTCTTGTGGCAACAGGTGTAAGTGTAGGGCTGACATACACATGGTCCTGGGTCCTAAAACAGGAAAGTCCAGACATTTTTACTGTTCCATTTCACATTATATTCAGTCTCACTTATAACACTTTAGACATAATCATAAATAGTGGAGCTGATATGAATTATATGTATGAGGGATAAGACACCCTTACTGTGTTTTGAACATTCAGATGTATGACTAAGGGTATACTGTCTACTATGTTTGTGTAAGTATAATTCTGCTATCTGGACTTGGATGGCCTTCACACTTAAATAAGACACATACAATGAATCTATATACAAGGACCTTGTCAGGTCACACACATACATGGTTAACACCTCAAACTGTTATCTGTATTTATGAATGATTCATGACTATGTCTGAGAAGCACTTCTGTGGCAAAGATGGAAAATCACTGCTGTGGAAGAAAATGTTTGCCCTTTATGCATAGGTTTGAATCCCAAACTTTAAAAATCAATTTGAACAGTGTATAAACCAAACCAAAATTTTGTCAAATCATGAAATGTATGCCCCCGTGCATGTCTGCAAAGTTAAATCACCTAACAGTTACAGCAGCAGACACCCCTCAAACTAATGTCAAGCATCAGATTAACCTTCCAGTTTCCAAAACTGCTTTCCTCTCTGTTTGACACTGTTGCTCTCTCCTTAACAACATGCAAATGCAGTTGCATAGTAGCTTGGGTTGGCACACTACCAGTAAACATGACAACATGAATTGGTGGGAAATCATTATTTCCCATTGCTCTACATTTGGGATTAGACATGTCTGGCATTATAGGGGAAAGTCCACAATTTAGATCACAGAGGTAGGGTATTTGTGAGTCCAGAATATTTACTGGACTCCTGGTTAAGCACCACAGACAAATGCTTCTGAAGGGTGACTATTCTGGCTTCCAGTACAAGTCTGAAGCTTGGAATAGTCTGGCCAAGGCTGTAACCAATGCAATTGGCATCCCACGCACTAGTGAATATTGTAGGCACCACTTCAATGACCTAAAAAGGTGCAAGAGGGATACACTCAACCAGTGGTTTGATGAGTTTCAAACAAGCAACATCACACAGTTGGTAAGTATGGTAATAAAGTGAATTTATAACACATAGAAAGCTAAATATAAGCAAGACTGGTATGCATAAATTTATTCCGTTCTTTTCTTTGCTTTTCACAGCTAATCCTGAAATTGAGTTGAATAGGCAGACTCATGCTGATCATTTGGAGAGACTGGGGGAAGCAAGTGGCATGTATGCAGCAAAAGAGAAGTATTATTGTAGCTTTAAAAGTTAAATATAGATGTTTTTGCTTTCTGTACAGTAGTAGCAGAATGAGCATGCATATCCTAACTGTAAAAGTAAGTATGCATGCATACGTCTATAGTACAAACCAACTTTAGAAGCCAAGTGTAAGACTGTAGTCAGAGAATGTGGGTTCAGATACCATGAGTAACTATACAATACTGTATTTGTTTAATAATATTACATAAATGTAACTCTATACAAGCAGAATAAACACTCTGCTGTTAACTGTAATCTGTATGATTGGACCAAACATATGTGCAATATATGCACATTGCAAGGATTACTTTGAGCAATCCATAATTAGCTTGTAGTTGTTAGGAGGTATACTTAAATATAGTAGTTCAGATAAAATAGTTGTATAATTGTGATAATGCATTGTATGTCACACATGATGGTACTAATTTTATATCTTTTTTTCCGTCACCACAACCCTTATCTTTTATTTATTTTCTATTGTGTATCATCAAAATGTCTCCATGTCCTCCATCTGTAACAAATCACTAAATGCTTCACAGCAAGAAGGTAAACTCCATTGGGTCACCCTGCCCTGCTCCACTGGTCCAACACCAATGCCAAGCACATCTGGGACACAACCTGGCAGTACTGTATCTGCTGCCCCTGTACTGGTAGGGGTAGGGATTTCATCACCCACCAAGAGACACCAGGGTTGGTGTATATGGTTATGCACAGCACCACTGGTGTACATAGAGGCTGCTCTCCCTCATGGTTCATGGGAGGAAAAAACATCAAGCACTCCAGCAGCCAACAGAATAAGGGGGCAGTGATGACAGTCCTGCAGGTGAGGACTAGATTCTCACTGTCCCCATGTTTGATGGGCATGAGCTTACATTGTCCCATCCCTCACCCCAATCATGGTGCCCTCCAACCTTTTGTATCCCTCACTATCCTTGCATCTTGTTTGTCCTGTTTATTTGCATTTGCTTCTTCCCTACCCAACTTACCTGACCCAGAAATACCAATGTCCCTTACCCAGTATTCCTCTCTTACTGAAGTAAAAAAAAATGGGAGCCTGTCCCACAAAAAATATCTTCCATACATAGCTCTCCATTTCACACACGTCTTCTTGACACACTTGATTTGGTCCAGTTGGCTATACAACATGATTTTGTTGTCACCCCCTATTTTTAGAGGTAACAGTCCAAATTAATCTACTATTCTGTACATATTTTCGGTTTACACTGTGAAGGAAATAGATAGTTATCGTTCTTTCCTATCTCCCTCCTGCACATTCCTATATTGTTTTCCTTTGTTCTTCCTCCTGCTTGCTCCCCATTTCACCACTTTCTTAGCTAGCTGATTTGCAGATGTACAGTATTTCCACCAGGGCAGGGTCAGAAATTGGCCTGTAGGCTAAGCACAAGTCACCTCATCATATGCAATACAGATTACAGTGACAGGGCTTTACACATACATCATGGCATGATTTGTAGAGCCCTTTTTTCTTGGTGAGAAATCATGGACCTTTTCTATATGGACACTAGTAATATCCCTGCTGTGTGCAACAGACTTGTGTGAGCTGTTAATGCTACATCCATGTCTGTTACATCTGTCAGATGTCCTGAAAGAGGTAATCGAGGGCATGCATGATGACAACACTATCATCCTGTGGAACTTGATAAGGCCAAGGCATTTGACACAAATCCACACAGAGGTGTTCACTCAACATTGTCAGATGTGGCCATAAAAACACCTATATCACCAAGTGGGTAGACCACTTTATCACATACATGGCATCTAAATATATTGAAATGTTTGAAGTAATGTATATCTCTGGTCCAGTGATCAGGTTGGTAAATCAGGGATGTCTGCTAGACCCTTTCCTGTCCATTATTTAAGTAACAGACATCAAGAATGTCATACACATACTGTGCCCAAACAACTGTCTGGAGAACTACAGATTGTGTACAATCATTCACTCCAGCTGTGATATTATTATAATACAGACAGTATCAACACAAACCAAAGATTGCTGCCACAGCCATTGCAGCACATGAGATGAAACAAAAACATAGGGGGTTTTGTTACATTATGAAAACATCTTCACAAACCAAGGATAATGTAAATATCACCCTTTTATAAGCAGCCCAGTTAGTATGTGACCTGTGTCCTGGGGTGGATGGTATGTGGACCATCCACCAGCATGTGGCCACAGTGGTGAGTACTTCCTTGAAAGAAACACAACTACTGAGTATGTGCAAGACATGCACATCAAAGACCATAACACCACCATAGATCACAGCCTTCATCACATCAGTAACTGAGTAAAATGCACCCTTCTTCATGTATCTCCCTACATATCTTCCAGTGATGTATAACTGAAATGTAACACCTTTGCTACAGTTAGCTGCAACACATCTTATTGGCCACACCTAGGTATTCTTTTTTTTTTTTTGCATAAACATTACTGTCTGATGGTGCAGAACACCCATCAAGGTGTTACACCAGATGCATATGTGATACCTGTTCCAGTGATGCAGACAGTACATACATAGCTGTTTGACAACATTGATGGCATGGGTTGCATTTGTGCATGTGTGGATTGTGCCAAGGTCAGCCAACATTCAGAAGTTTGCCCTTTTCCCCACTATAGTGTGATCTCAGAGTTGGTATAACTAATAGGGGGTGTGGGGGTGAAGTCTCTCACTTGTGTGTTCAGAGTGGTTCCCTGTGATTTGTGATTTCTTGAGATTGTTGGCCAACTGCTTCCTTTCTCTGGGTAAATTGGCAGCTATGTGAGGAGCTATTTAAATGATGCTTCAGTGTTGTCGTTTCAGTCCTTTCGTCTTTGGGTAAGTGGGTTTTCAGTCTTTTCAAGTAGACCCATATATATATATATATATATATATATATATATATATATATATATACATATGCTATGCACACCAGTCAAGTAGCTTGTAGTGATTATAACATCACATACAGGTATAGCAGTGTCCTCCTAACACCTCCAGCAAATGTTACAGTGTCAGGATGGTGGGCTTGATTACCCTCATACATTGCTGATGTCATAACAGTTGTACAAGTGTGTTCATGCAGAACCTTCTATGATCACTCAGCATCACATGAGTCAGAGATGCAGGATTACTGGTGGCATTATTCTGATACTGTCTATGATTGTGCATGCTTCTTTTACTGTTGTCCATGAGCCTGTAACTGTGTCCCACTTGTTGGAGACCTCTGCTGACATTACGGTCATATTCAGGCAAATCAGTCTGCACAGCTTCACAATATGCACCCAAGCCCAACTGTATATAACATCTCTGATAGATTTCCTCTCCATTGTTCATGTCAGGATGCTTATCTCACACTGACAGTCACATAATATACATTTTTACTGTGCAGTCCATACTGTACAATGTTGATATGTGATTAGTGTTCCTGCTACAATTGTCTTCCATTTACATGCCCTCATCTGCTGTACATTACGATGTTTCACCTGTCCTCTTTCCCTGTGTTCATTCCTACAATTCATCTGTGTGTCCCTATTCAATACACACACTTCCCTGTTTATTTTAAATGGCAGTCCATGTACCCTTACAGATCATTTACACAACTTTTGTACAGAATGCGTGGAATGGGATTTCACAATACTCTGCACTGTATCTACTATCCTGTACTGTGTTGTGACCATAAACACTACTATATAATAAACCCTGGTAATCATTGTGGCATTCCATGCAATCCTGCTAACCTAGTTTGCTGTACTGTAAACATTTTGCTTTATATGGTTTCCTGGCTGGAAGCACAGTTGTCAGCCATGAAACCATGCTTGTCTGTGCATGAATATGTAATTACCACTGCTGCTCACAGTGCAAACATGTAAAGTCCATGTAGGCTTCGAGCGAAGCCTACACAGAGTTTATTGAATCCCACAGTATGGAGATACATATATATATATATATATATATATATATATATATATATATATACATATACATATATATATATATATATATATATATATATATATATATATATATATATATATATATACACACACACATACACACACACATATATATATATATATATATATATATATATATATATATATATATACACATATATATATATATATATATATATATATATATGTATATATATGTGTGTGTGTGTATATATGACCTCATCAATAACTCTGAATACAAGCTTTGTGTGCTAAATAAAATACAATCAAGGGACCTTTTTGTCTTAACAATAGCTTAGGAGTCTAAATATACATTTAATAACTTCCTACCACCTTAGAGCAGTAATTTCTGAAAAGAAAAAAACATCTTTCTAGGAAAAAGATTTAGGAAAACTAATCTTGCTTTGGTATTTATCTGTCTATCTATCTTTCTATCTAGCAATCTGTCTGTTTATTAATTTACCTAAAGAAGCTGAAACATAAATTAGATTATATAACACATAACATTTTCATCATACAATGACCATTTTGCATCTACATATTTAAAATAGAGATTTCTAATCTAGACTAAATTATTACCCCCTCGATTATGTTTAAAAACAATTCTATAAGCATTAAAATTCTAAAATGCTAGAATGATATAATATATCCAGAGCTGAGTCACAAGGATGTGTGTATTTTGCACTTCCAAGTCAAATCTCTAGGTAGCTGAAATGATGATGAAATAATATTTAATAATTAGTTTTTTCTGATAGACATATGATATCTATTATTTGAAAACAATAAAAAATAGAAAACTCTATCATTATATATAGTACATACATTAATAAGAAACAGCAAGATTTATGATACAATACAATTATACTATAAAGTTCATAAGGTTATAAAACCCTTCTCAAAATCCATTTAGATATTGCAGACATTGTGCTTTGTTGTTTTATCTTAGCTTGTATTATTAATAATAACTTCTCTAACTACGTTGTCTAGGTCTTCATTAAAGCTTTTAACTAATATTTACACTCTTCCTTATTTCTTAATGGAGTCTATTCTAAACACTGAATCATAATGATCAAATTTATTCTGCAAATTGCCTTCTAACAAATTAAAAACTTAATAAAATGACCATAAGTGCACAAGGTAACCCCAAGCTACCATATAGGTGGCAATCCACTAAGCACAGAAGAGGTTATCAGGGACCTGGGGACCCAGGTTGACAGTGGCCTTTCTTTTGACACTCACATTGCTAAAGTGGTTAGAAAGACCTTCTACATTGCCCACCTGATCATGAAGGGATTCACATCCAGATCTAGTGAGGTCATTGTTCCCCTGTACTCTTCACTTATCAGACCAATGATCGAGTACAATGCCCCATTCGGGATGTATCTCACCCGACATCTGCAGCAATTGGAGAGACTCCAAAAGTTCCTCACCAAAAGGATAATTTCGCTCCGAAATCTGTCATATGCTGGCAGATTGAAGAAACTCCAGCTCTATTCAGTCGCATACCGCCTGCTCAGAGGTGACATGTGCCTGACATACAAGGCCATGTCCAACCCGGAATTAATGGACATGCTCCACCTCAAAAAATCCAAATCCACCAAACCACTAGAGCAAGTGACTTAAACCTTAGCACGGATATAAATAGGATGTGCTGGAGGGATAGATTTATCACTCAGAGACTCCCTATGCTGTGGAATAAAATCCCGGTCCATGTGAGGCAGAGCACCTCGCTGGCTTTGTTCAAGAGAAATCTTGACCTGTGGATGGGAGATCGTAGGTTTACCCTGGGAATCATCTCTGTGTCACTGCTGGACAGAGGCACAACAAACTAATGGGCACAGTATTTTTTCATATAAGGGGTGGCGTAAGCCACAAAAATTTGGGCTAGGCTTATAAATGCCTTAGGGCAGATAGCCTAGTATAAACCTATGAACCTATGAACCTACTATATTACATGGAATATATTCTGTTTAGAGAGTCTGTGTATGATGTTATTAGCTCATTGAGATTCTGCTGTACGTGAATAAATGTGTTTGCCTGATCTGCAAATATTGTTGCTTCATTGAACCAATTTTTACATTAAATGTGCTTACATAACATAAATAATATATTTTGGTACTGAAACAGTGTAATTTATGAGAAGTCTTAGCCTCCTCTTCCTTGTTTAGTATTGTGAGTCCTACTTAACATCATGGCAACTCTGACTTGTCCAGCATTATTATTAAATACAAAGTGCAGCTCGTGATGTTGGTGGCAATCAAATGTAAGTATTTAGGTGTGAATTTTAAACTGACTTGATCTGAGAGATGTACTTGTTCCTCCAAACTGTTCTGTTGATGTTAGAGAAGAGGTTTGGATCCCTACACCAAGTATTTCTGATGACATTTGGTTTGCTGATGTGCAGTAAATCCATCAGTAATGGGTTGGAGAATGCTTTGTATGCCAGAGACAGGTCACCTCATAGCAGTCTGTAGGATACCAAGTATAATGACAGGACTTTGAGTCTGACCATGTAAGACATGCTGTTTAGGCCTTGCATCCTTTTAGTAAGGTACCTCTGTGGGCATTCTAGTTGTTGCATGTGTCTGGACAGATACCTGCTAAAGGAGGCATTATATTCAATAATTGGTCTAATGACGGCTGAGTAAAGGGGGTCAATTACATCCCTAGAGCTAGACACAAACAAACAAACAAACAAACAAATGTTACAGTAATATAATGTGATACATATAGATGATTCTTGAATCTTCTGCACTTGTGAGGCAGAAACTGATCTTTGTAGATCTTTGTTGATCTTTGCCCAGATGCAAAACAGATGAGTTGAAAATACATCTTGTGTGACTGAATGAAGCCAAGCCTTCGGGATGACTAACAATCTGGGCAAGTTTATAGAAAATTTTCTCAGTGTTTCATCTTTTATATCAGCCTTTAGAAAATGCATCATTGGACTCCAAATGAATTAACCAATGGTATGTCTCATTGCCTGTTCCTATAGTATGCTGACAACAAACAATGATATTCACTGATTAAAAAGAATGCCTTGCTAGTGTGTGGGCTGTGAAAAGTTATTCAGATACCTAGTAAGGACTAAGAGTGTCAAACATGAGAGTGACCACAAATCATTGGTTCCACTAACCATACATATGGGCTAGGTAAAGTACCTCATAGGTGCAATAGACTGTTAATGAAACAAAGAAGGTTCAATACCAAAGCAGCCCACCTGTCTGCAAAATAATTAGTTACTGCAGCTGTGTTATCCAGAAATCTTATACATGACCAACCATTATCTGATACTAAAAAAATTGTTGCCAGCTAAGTGGAGGGCATAATGATGACTAGACCAGTGATTATCAAGAGACTCAACAAGGTTAAACAAGCTATTCAAAATGACCAAAGGTTGCAAGCTGTTTTCATCATCATCACATCCTAGTCACACCGATTGCAAAATCTTATCTTCTTTAACTCTGCACATCCAGCTCAGACTCCTGCCACAGATCACAATGTCATCTGCAAACATCATAGTCCACGGGGCCTCCTGTCAAAATAAATGGCCAAATCATTAGAAACAAACCACATAGCTCATGGACAAGTACTGTACAGATACAGACAGAGCACAGTTATCAAAATATTACAGCCTGTTATTATACAAAGTCAGACCTCTAGTACCCTCATCACAACAAGTAAAAGTGCTACACCACAACCACAAAAGCCATCAGGGTGTTACCAAATGTTGAAACACAGCAAAATGTCAGTGTAATGGCCAAATGGCATATAATTAGTGACCAAGTGTAAGTCCTGCATTATGCATAAGATGTCACAGAGATAAGAACCATTAATGCTAGATCCCTTGCCCCAAGACCTGTGGAAAAAATAGCTGCTGACTTATTGGGGTTTAAATGCAAAAACTCCCCTGTAGTTGTGGACTGTTACTCAATTCATTTACCATCCACACCTAGTCAACAAAACAGCTGTTTCAAGGTATGGTCTGTCTAGTGAATTTGTTATAGATAGTGCTACACAATTTATGTCAAGTGAGTTCCAACAGTTTGGGATATGGTATTAAAGAGTTATGTGGTAAGGGTATAGGAACATTCCCACTTTGAAAGGAGGTGAGATTGGAAAAGAGATTTGAGGTTTGAGTGGCTTTGACTATTTCAAAGGGTGGTAGGGAGAGAATTCCAGAGTTTAGCTAGGGAGCAGGATAATAGTAGGCGGCCAGGGGGTCGACAAGGCTTATATATGTTTAGAAGATTGTGGCTTCCTGATCTTAGAGAGCAGTTGGGAATGTAGGGGGTTAAAGAGAATGACACCTAGAAGGTTTGGATATGAGCTTGTGAGCAGTAGTAAGTCTAAGGAGTTTGAGGTAGTTAGGAGGTTCAAGCCATTTCAGGGAGTGCAGAGAGAGACAGTGGATGTGAAGAGTTTCTGGAGCCGGTGGCAAATTTGGAGATTTTATTGTAACAGGCTTCCAACTTGGCCTATAAGCCTAGCTGAAGATTAATGAATGAGGGGGGGGGGTGCCATATATAAGACAGGGAAGAAGGTAAGTAGAGGTAAGAGTGTGTCTGGTGGAGGGGGTACGGTAATGATTGTGTCTATACAAGAGACCTAGTTTTTGGTGAATTTTTTTTTTATATTAGTTTGGATATGGATGTCAAATTTTAGATTTTCGTCAATTATGACACCGAGCGGTTTGGTATGTGATACTACTTCTATGGGGCTGTTATGAGCAGTCACTGTAAAAGAGTTTTTGTCTATATCAGTGTTTGTGGATGGGGAGAAGATTATTAACTTTGTTTTATTGGCATTTAAGGCGAGGTGATTATTATGCATCCATGATTTGGTATTAGAGAAGGCTAACTGAGTTTTGAGAAATAGGTCAGCGGGGGTGTCTGCTGAACAAATAATGGTCGAATTGTCAACATACTGAATTAGTGTGGCATCAGAAAGACACTAGTGGAAGTTATTAATGAAGATGTTAAAGAGGAGGGGGCCTGGTATGGAAGCCTGGGGAATTCCAGTAGGGGTGTGTAAAAAAGAAGAGAGTGAGTTTTTCCATTTGACAGCTTGCTGTCTTTCAGAGAGGGAGCTGGTGACCCAGGTGATGGTAGGGTAGGAGAGGTCAAGAGAGGAGTGTTGGGATAATAGTAACGAGTGAGAAACAATATCAAAGGCTTTGGAGAGGTCAAGGAACAGAATAGAAACTATTTTGCCAGAGTCATGAGCAAGGTTTATGGAGTCTAGAAAGAAGATGAGGGCAGTGATGGTACTATGCCCGGGATGGAAACCATGTTGTGTAGGGGTTAGTAGATTATTTTGGGTCAAATAGGACATCCTTTGGGATTTAATACATTTCTCCATGATTTTTGATAGTGGGGATAGAATGGCTATGGGTCGAAAATTAGAAGTGTCAGTGTTTTTGCCTCCTTTATGGAATGGAATGGAATGGAATGATGAAGGCCAATGGCCATGGCTTAACAGCATTCATAAGCTAGCAGGAAGAAAGAGGGTGCATATTAACAAATTCATTCTAGACTCTTAGTGTGCAAAGGGTAGCTGGGGCTTACTGGATCGGAAAACACAGTCCTAGCTATTTTAGAGTTTTTTACAGAGTTACACAGACATTCCCGCCATCCTGGGTGAAAATCCCCACCTTTCTGGGTGAAAATGGAATCTCACATTCTCAATGCTCCATTGTACCTGGTCCTTTCATGGAATGTTCACTCATTACCCTCATGTTTTAAAGAATAGAATACACTCTGCTCAACACAGACCACTCTGCAAGCTCTGAAGAAGCAAGTCAGAACCTTTTTACTTTAGGTTCCCCTACACTATCATGAATATGACCAATCAGTCTTCGACTGGGTAAGCAAGGGAATAAATTCTTCAGCTGCTCTGCTTCAAATGCTAGATAACAGAATGCTACAGTTTGTCTCTTTCATCTGCCTTCAAGGAAAATTATAAATCTTCCTTTTGGTAATACCTTCAACAAAGACACACCACCTTTAAATCAGAACTTACCAACCCATTCCTCCGTGTACTTTAGTTCTGGTTTCACAATCTAGTGGTTTACAGCTTACCCCAGATCACCTCAATGTCAAATTCATATGGTGAAACTTGGTACTGACAAATTCTTGGATATCTAGAATTCAGTGAAGCTTTTCAATTTTGTACAAGCTATTTGGAGCAAGTAACAGTGTCCTTTCTCCAACCAGCACCTTAAGCACCCTTAATGTGTTAAAACATACCATATGGTAATAGCAGACTTGGAGTCTCAGAGCAAATGATAAGGGTTGGACACTGGAATATAGCCATAGACTGGGATAGTCATATTTGACTGCATATGTGGTGTTGCAGCCTTTGGTAGCTAGGGAAATAAGTTCAGGGACTACATCCACGTATAAAAACACTGGACTTATATTTTATCAATGGCCATTAAAGTTTCACAAATGTGGGTCCCTTGTACTGCTTCTGTTCAAGCAGGTGGTGTAGTTGGCAACTATGTCAAAAATAAAAGGCTTGGGGCTTATCACAGTACAAGCCTGGATGTGGTTGATTATTGCCATATACTGGAAGCCCCCTTCCCCCATAATCTAGAATTAAAAGAGCTGAGGGAAAGCATATAAAATATATAGTACAGAAATACTAATAAATAGACTAGCCTCTACTTGCATATTAGCTTAAACCACATACAGTTATAGAGCAACATTAAGTGCTACTGATGTTGTTAACCAAAAATAATCATATGTAACAAAATAACATGGCACATCAGCATCAAATGGTAGCAGCTGAACAACCATATGGTAAGCCAAAATCACAGAAATTCAGTTTTTTCTTCTTGGCTATCATAACTTTTTTGCTACTAGACACAGTCTAATAGAAATGTGTCTCTTAATATAAACTTGTCATTAGAAATGCTCAGACCTATACCTTTAGTGATGTGTCTGAGTCAGAAAGGCAAACAAGCCTTCTGTGCTACCATATAAAACATAAGTCTCAATGCTGGAATTACAGAAAGTAGTTTTATGTTTTAATGGAAAATGTTCATATCTGTAGACTTTAAGTACCTCTAATTCATTTAAATGTGTAGAGATAACCAGATATCTGCTTGACTAAAGGTCAGCAGAGATTACTTTCAAATTGAACAAAGTGATCAATAATTTTATCTACAGAGTAAATGACCAGTGTAAAGGGCAGCTGATAAGAATGCAAAATTCATGCAAACACTCCCAAACAAAAGTTTAAAAAAAATGAGAGGAATTAGGCACATGAATTATTTTATGCTGTTTATTTTTTCAAAAGCAGTTTGAAAGTTAATCCTGCAACAAACATATACAAACAGGGTATAGTGGAACTGAAGGATTATCATAAGCACAGTGTAGATTATAGAAACATAAAATATAGAGCTGGTGACATTAAGCGGACAAGATTACAGGTATGATATGAACTTGTCCTGTAGCACAGCTGGTATTATGATAGAAGCAGCCTTTTCATTGTATATTATGGTTTCTGCACAGAATGGGGACAGCTGTTCATCTATAATATTGTACTGTAAAGTGGTCAACATACATAAGAGTTCTTATCATACATACAGAAAAGGTGAATTTGCAATAATCAGTCTGGCAACAAGAAATACAGTGATGCAATCATGCAATGAGTTGAATTACTGGCAATACAATAATTCTGCCAGTTGAATTATCTATGACAAAGAAACAATGTATCTGTTACTAATATAGAAAACCCACTTAAAGCAATATTGTAAACAGTTATTATTTAATTATATTTATAACATAAGTAATACAATTATTTATTCAGTTCTTACTGTATTTATAGAAGCAGTGTTTGTTGTATCTACCACATTATTTTTAGATTTACTGCCCATCTGTTTTACCTAAAGCATAATTAAATTAAAAAAAACTGTATAAAATATTTTCATTTTGTTTGATTTCTGCTTCAAGATATAAAACTACAAGTCACTTGAATTATTTTATTTCCAAAAATGGTGTGGTTCACCTCTTTGAATATTTATACTGTGCATTCCTAGTTTAATAGAGCTGTTTGTTTATAATTTGTTAACTGAGGTGGAGTGCTAATCCAGTTGGACCATTTTCAGGCTTAGCCTGGGGCAAAGCATAATAACATTAAGTGATACAATGTTGTTCTGCAGACATATACAGTTACAACTGTAGATATAAAATAAGTGATACAATGTTGTTCTGCAGACATATACAGTTACAACTGTAGATACAAAATAATTGCAGAGACAGTTTTCATGATACAAAGTAAGACTGTGGACAAAATTCAGAAAATAAAAAAAAAAGATACTGTTGATAATAAGATCAGTCACTTCAAACAGACACTATCTCTGGCAGCCTCACCTCCTGTTAATATAATATTACTTTTATGGCTTTTGGGCCTTAACTGCAGATTTATTTTCAAATATAGTATGAGTACTACAGTCAAATTAACTGAAAATGAAAATTAACAGATTTGTCACTGTCCCACTACCACATGAAATAAAATGTTAAAGTTAGTTAAACAATTCTAATGTATAAATTAGTGGAATTAAGAAAAACATCTAGGTTGACAATCAAAATGATACATTTTTATGAAGTGCAAAAACAGTGAAACACAAGTGCTGAAGTCAAATATGACCCACTCAATAAGCTAAGTCGGCAAATTTCCATTTCTGTTAAGCAAGATATAAATCATACAGTAGTAAATCAGCAGATGAATTATTTTCATTCTTTGTAAAAATTTCCATCAGATTCCAAAATCCCCTCCCTTATTTTACAATTACATAACCTCTTCATGAAGGGAGTCCATATATTCAGTAATTTCTCTGTGAATATATTTCTATTTATAACTATTTTTTGAATGATGATATTCTCTTAAATGTTGTTGATTCTATTAAGAGAAATACAAGTTTCTGTTATATTCCTACCCCATAAGAACATCACAGGTCTACATAATAACACAACTTCACATTAATAACAATAATAATAGCCATTTGTTAATCAGGTAGATCCTCTGGGCACACAGTCCCTTTTCAGGGGCAATCCAGCAGTGATTGGTTAATTGACTTGCTTAAGGTCATACAGTAGACACAGGAGGGCTGTTGGAATCAAACCCTTTACCACAGCTCACAGGCTTATCCCTCTGTGTCAACTGACAGTGTTCTGGAAATGTAATTATTTATTTAGTGATTGAAGTTTGATTATTGGGAAACTCCGAATGGGTAGGAGCCTATTTTCAGTGGAGGCCAAGTGGATAAAAAGCTCCAAAGTATTATAAAACAATTTAAGAACAATAATTTTACAGTTTTTAAAAACATTAATGTTTTTTTTTACTTATTATCATTAGAGATTAGAATTTTTGGAGCTTATCTCCCCGGGCCTCTGCTGAAAATGGACATATATCCAGCTAGACTAGCCCGGTCAACAAATGTAAAATAAAATAAAATAAAATATTACAAAAAATACAGTTTAAATAATTATACCAAATTAGACATAATATAAAAACATTGGTTAAGAATAAATACAAGTGATATGAAAATGATTTAATAGTTAGAGAACTTTTAGACAGTTTATGGAGAAATTAAAGATAAGTTGGTATAATACAAACAGGAATTGCAATACGAACTGAGAGAAAAGCTGGCTTATGGTATATTAAGAGAGACAGCCAGGGAAGAGAAATTAATAGAAGTAAGGAAGTGAGTGAGGATATAGGCATAGTTAAGAGATGTAAGGTATAAAAAGGTATTTGTTTACATTTAGAGATATAGTTTATCCTGGTGTTGAGCAAGAACAGAGACAGATTTTGGATAGGAAGCCTTTCAGAATGTTTTTGAAGAATGGGAGGGTACTGACCTAGTGGGCAGATATAAGGAGTTCCAGGCCTTAGCAACACAGTACGAACATAGACAATGTCCAGCACATTTGATAGGTTTGTGGACAGACAGCAGTTTTTGGTCATTTTATCATAATGACCGACTAGGAACATAGTTGTGTAGAATATTATTTAGTGCTGGGCAAGCAGGTGGATGCTGGATAATTTTATAGGTGGCAAGAAGCCGTGTATATGTTAGTTAATAGGGGTAGTTCTAACAAATTTAAACTTTTTTGTGCTATATATATAGTGGTGGATTCTGAAAGGGGTATTTGCTGCAAATTTAGCAGCTTTATTACAGCATTGTTCAAGTTTTAATTTTTGTGATGTCTGAAGGTTAGTAAGGATGGGGGTGCCATAAAGAAGAGTGGGGAGGAGGTAAGTACTGGCAAGAGTAATTTTAGTTGTCCGAAAAAGTTTTTGATGAGTTTTTCTTATGCAGTTTTGTATATACAGGTCAAATGTAAGATTACCATCCACTATAATCCTAAGAATTTGCTATGAGAAATGACTTCAATTGTTGTATTATCAAGAGAGAGAGAGAACTTTAAATGTTTTTTTTTTATAGTGGAGGGATTTGGGGAAAAATAATAGTCTGTTTTTTAGGGATGAGTATGAGTTACAGAGCCATGTAGCAGTTGCTGTTAAAGCTTTGTGATTATTTTCTGTCGGTGTGCCATATTGTCAGATGCACAAATGAGTGTGGAGTCATCTGCATACTGTATTAGCGAGGCCTGTTGCGTGGATATGTCAAGGGTGTTGATGAGAATGTTAAAGAGGATGAGACCAAGGCTAGAGCCTTGTGTTACACAAGTGGTCACTGGGAGGTATGGAGAGAGGGTGGAGTGTAATTTTACTGACTAATACCTACTGGACTGGTAGCCTGTGAACCACAGAACAGTGGGCTGAGAGAGACCTATTGAGGACATTTGAAATAGAAGTTTGCTGTGACAAACTGTGCTGAAGGATTTAGGCCAGTCTAGAAATAAGGGGATGACTAGTTTGATGTTATCTCTAGCTTTATTGACAGTATCTATATAGGTTAGAAGTATGGTGTTAGTCCTAAGGAACTACAGAAATGTGTCTAAATAAAATACGACACACTTTGTGTTGTCTCAGAAGTGCTTTCCTCCTGTGCATGTCATTGCAGAATACTACTTCTTTAAAACAACACTACGTGGGTGTTCTAATAACTATCTTGGTAAAGGGATAATTAAATCCTCTTTTTTTACAGGTTCATAAGTTCATAGGTTGTTACTAAGCTATCGGCCCTACAGCCTATACAAGCCTAGCCATAACAATACCCTGGATATTTCTTCCTACAGTATTTACTTCCCTGGAACCCTGTCTAGCAGGGTGACTGATGTGATCCCTGGGGTGAATTTCCTATCACCCATTCAATCATCAAGGTTCCTTTTGAAGAGGGCCAAAGAGGCGCTATGCCTTGACATGCATGGGCAGTCTATTCCAGAGCCTGGGGAGTCTCTGGGTCAGGTACCTATCCCTCCAGCATGTTTTGTTCATTGTGATGACAAGGTTTAGATCCCTGGAGTGTGTGGCTCTGAGGGATTGGGATTTCTTTAAGTGTAGCATGTCCAACAGCTCTGGGTTTGACATGGCCTTGTATGTTAAGCAGAGATTGCCTCTGAGTAGATGATATGCGACAGAGTATAGGTGGAGTTTTTTTAGACGGTCTGCATAGGGCATCTGCTTTAGGCCTGTGATTCTTTTATTGAGGTATTTCTGCAGCCTTTCCAGTTGTTGCAGATGTCTTGAGAGGTACATACAAATCAGGGCATTGTATTCTATAATGGGTCTAATGAGGGATGAGTATAGTGGGACAATGACCTCCTTTTTTCTGGATGAGAAGCTCTTGGTGATGAGGTGTTCCACATAGAAGGATTTCCTGACTGCTGTGGCGATGTGGTTATCAAAGGTGAGACCACTGTCCACCTGTGTCCCTAAGTCTCTTATCACACTTTCAGTGTTTAGTGTACTGCCACCTATGTGGTAATTCATGGGTACATGTTTTTTCCCAAAGGGGATAACAAGAAGTTATGTACTCACCATAACGTTCAATGTATGTAGTCCATCTTGCCTCACATTCTTACCCGTGGATTCGGAGCTGAATATCGGCTCCAACTCGGCCGATTATACTAGCTCAAAGTCTTTCATTGGCTGGGCTAAGCAGGTATCCCATGGTGCACTGCTCCATATCCCCAGATCTAGTTTGCTGTGAAACTCATTTGTACTCTATGCACACATCACATCCAGGTAAAGAATAAGCTAACCAAGGGAACTCTGCAGATGACAACCTAACCTCCAAATCCTCCAGGCAGGGGGAAGGTGGGAGGGTAAGTAAGAATGTGAGGTGAGATGGACTACATACATCGAACGTTATGGTGAGTACATAACTTCTTGATGTTATGTAGTCCTATCTCGCCTACATTCTTACCCATGGGACAGCGTCCCTAGCACCTACATCCTAGGTGGCTCATAGGAAAATACTCCTGAGAACTGTGGAGCCAAAGGACGACCTGCCTCTAGAAACCACGTCCAATTTGTAATGAGAAACAAATGTGTGAGGAGAAGCCCAAGTAGCTGCAGCACATATATCATCCATTGACAATTTGGCTTGATAGGCTGTGGAAGTGGAAACAGCCCGAGTAGAGTGAGCCTTGACCGGAAATGGCAGATCTTTACCTCCTGCTTGATAGATGAAAGAGATACAACTAGATATCCATCTAGACAGTGTGACCCTGGAGACCAGGGAACCCATTCGGTTTTCCGAAAAGGAAACAAAAAGTTGGTCTGACTTCCAGATATCTTTTGTTCGGTGTAGATAGAAGTGTAATTGTCTATGTACATCCAACTGGGGAAATCTAAATTCTGCCTTGTTGGAAAAGTGGGGAAAGAAAACAGGCAGCTCAATGGACTGATTTAGGTTAGACACGGAAGCCACTTTAGGAAGGAATGAGGGGTTTGGTCTGAGAGAGACCCTGTCTTTATGGAAGATTAAATATGGAGGTTTGATAGAGAGGGCTTGAATTTCTGAAACTCACCTTGCTGAAGTGATTGCTGTTAAGAAGGCTGTTTTCCAGGTCAAGAATTTCAATTTTCAGGTAGCTGCAGGCTCAAAAGGTGGTAAAGTAAGGGCTTGTAGAACAAAATTGAGATCCCAGGGCATGATAGGCTCAGACACCGGTGAATGGAGCAATAGAGTACCTTTCAGGAATGCCTTGCAAAGTCTTTGCGCCATGAGACTAGGCTCATTCGCTAGGTGGAAATTAGAGATCGCCACCAGTTGAACTTTGATGGTGGCTGATGCAGAACCCTGATGGAAGAGCATGGACAAAAACTCCAGAACTGAAGCTATTGTAGCTGTGTAAGGATCAATGCCACTGGTATATGCCCAGATGGAAAACCTTTTCCATTTACTAAAATAAATTTTCCTAGTGTATGGTTTATGATAGGATGATAATATATGAACCACTTCCGGTGAAAAATTATGAAGTCTGACTAACAATGGAAGTGGAGTAGCCAGGCTGTCAACCGGAGGGTCATCAGGGAAGGGTGGAACTGTCCCGACATGTGTGTCAGTAAATCTGGTTGAGGGTCCAGAGTCCAAGGAGTGTCCACAGTGAATTGCTGAAGAAAGGGGAACCAAACTTGGTGAGGCCAGTGTGGAGCAATCAGAATCATTCTGCTTCCCAAGGATTGCACTTTCTGAATCACCTTTGACAGTAAGGGAAATGGAGGGAAAGCATAAAGCAGGCCGGAGGGCCAATCATGAAACAGAGTGTCCCTGGGTGACTCCCCCTGTGGGGGGATCAAGCGTGAAGAAGTTGCTGCATTTCGCATTGAGTGGGCTGGCAAAAAGGTCGCAGCAAGGCTGACCCCATCTGCTGAAGATTCGCTCTGCAACCAGGCGATTCAGGGACCACTCGTAAGGCATCAGGATAGCTCTGCTTAGTCTGTCCGCAATCACGTTGGACTTCCCCGGAATGTGCATTGCCACCAGAAACCGTTGGGAAGTTACTGCCCAATGCCACACTCACATGGCCTCTCTGCACAGAGGGTAAGACCTGGTTCCCCCTTGCTTGTTGAGATACCACACTACTGACATGTTGTCTGAGTGTATCACAATCGTCCCTAGAGGAAGAACATTCTGAAGTGCCTGCAATGCAAGAAGCACTGCTCTCATCTCTAGGACGTTTATATGCAGATGTATCTCATGTTCTTGCCACGTGCCTTGGACTGTCCTGCCAAGATAATGCCCCCCCACCCCATCTGGGAGGCGTCCGTGGTCACCGTGGCAACCAGGATGGGTGGAACGAAGGGCTTTCCCCCATCCAAATTGTTGGTGCATAGCCACCAACCAAGGTCCTGCTTGCATCTGTCCATGAGTAAGATGGAATGAGACAGTGGAAGTCTTTGGAAAGACCATTGAAGAAAGAGGAGCCATTAGAGAATTCTCAGGTGTAATCTTGCTAGGGGACCAACATGATTGTTGCTGCCATGGTCCCTAGGAGATGGAGAACCCATCTTGCCTTTGCTTGTCTCAGGGGCATCAGCATGTGTATCTGTTGTTGCAATACTCTGATCCTGTCCTGTGGTAAAAATGCTCCCATTCGAATGGTGCCTAATTCTGCTCCTATAAAGGTGACATGCTGTAAAGGCAATAAGGCAGATTTTTCCCAATTTATTGTTATACCCAACTGGTGACATAGATTGATGGTAGTGTCCCTGGCTTGAACTAGTTGATGCCTGGTGGGGAGTGGTAAAGAGCCAGTCATCCAGATATGGAAACACCTGGAATCCCTGACATCTCAAGTGAGCCGTCACCACCGCCATACACTTGGTGAACACCCTGGGGGCTGTGGTGAGACCAAAGGGCAGGGCTCGAAACTAGAAATGACTGGCTCCCAGCCAGAAGTGTAGGTGACTCCTGGATGCTCTGTCCATCTTCACATGGTAGTAAGCATCCTTGAGGTTGATGGAGCACATCCATACCTCCTCTCCCAACAATGGGAGAATCAATTGTAGTGTGGCCATATGGAACTTGGACTTGTGTATGTAGTTGTTCAGTTGGCTGAGATCTAGTATGGGTCTCAGGTCCCCTGTTCTTTTTGGCACCAAAAAGAATCTTGAGTAAGTCCCTAATCTGATTTGGTCTGAGGGGACACGCTGGATGGCTCCTTTTTCTAGCAGCAGTGAGACCTCTGAGGCTATTTGATCCCTTTGACTGGGTGGTACGTCTGGGATTTTTCTGATTGGCCAGGTTTCTGATGAGAATGGAATGAGATAACCTCTGGAAATTATCCATAATACCCATTGGTCTTGGTTAATGCTTTCCCAGGCTTCCGGATATAAGGAAATTCGACCCCTAACTGGCTACGGATAAGCGCAGTTGGGCACACCCTCAGGAACGAGAGTATGGAGAGCCATGAAAGGAATCACAGTCTCCCGAATTGCGGGGGCCCCCTCTGCCTCTGGGGCAATGTCTCCCTGAATAACCCCCCTCCCCTGCCTCTGGAGGGGGATTCACCTTGCGTGGCAGGGAAAAACCTCTGTGATTTCTTGAACCACATCTTCTTCCCCCCCCCCTGCTGGGCCTTGGGATAAGGCCTAGAAGGGAGGGAAAAACAGACCCATATGGCAGACAGGGTCTTTCCCTCTTGCTCGCACCTGGTGAGGGTGTCTTTCACTTTGGTCCCAAACAAGGAGGAACCATCAAAGGGGGCATCAGTGAAGGAAGACTTGAAAGCCTCCACAAAGTGACACAGGCGCAGCCAGGCTTGCCTTCTAAGGGCAACCTCTGAGCTTGCTGCCCTACTCTCTCCCTCAGCTGCATATGAAATGAGCTGCATGGATGAATTAACAATGGAGTTGAGGGTAGAGACCTGGGCATTAACCATCTGAGCCACTGCCTCAGGTACATTACCCGCAAGAGTATCTCCTAACTCTTTGAGGAGATCTCTCTGGAACTGAGTGAAGTGAGACAGGTAATTCAGCGACCATAGTGTGAAGGTTGCTGATGAGAGGGTATGCTTCCCATACTGATCCATGGTCCTAGACTCCTTGTTAGGAGGATGGATGGATGAAGAAGACTCTGCAACTTCCTTCTGGGTGGCTGCCGCCACCACCATGGCATCTACAGGGACTCCTTTAGATAGAAACTCTTTGCCCTGGGGGGGCGAAAAGAAACTTGTTGGGACACCTGAGCACGGGCTCCACAGAATTGGGGTTCTCCCACACTCTTCGACAAATAAGGTCAAGAAGTTTGTCGAAGGGTGGAGACACCCAGGAGGTGGAGGGTTGAGCACCAAAAACCTTAAGGAATACTGACTCCTCCTCGGAAGGGGCTTTGGAAGGCCAGTCACCTCTTTGTTTCAGTATCTCCAGGATATCGGAGAAGGAAACATCATCAGAGGATGACTTGGGGGAC
This sequence comes from Protopterus annectens, assembly GCF_019279795.1. Classification (NCBI taxonomy): domain Eukaryota; kingdom Metazoa; phylum Chordata; order Ceratodontiformes; family Protopteridae; genus Protopterus; species Protopterus annectens. The sequence continues at coordinate 1,046,475,374 of NC_056726.1, forward strand.
CCCTCCGATTCCTCAAGGTCAGTATCAGAGGTGAGAGACTCCTCTTGGGAGTCTATGTGCTTCCTCTTGCACGTTTTCTTTCTGGGTGGCTCCTCAGGCACAAACTCTGAGGGACCCTCAGAAATTTGGGGACCACTCGTGGGGGTATCCCTAGGCCCTGGTGCTCTGCTGTCCATGGATGGGTGGTGATCAGAAGCTCTCACCGGAGTGGTGGGGGACAGAGCGACTGACCCGCCTGATGTAGCTGACGATCTGGCCAGCACGGTCTGCATAGCCTTGAAGGCTGCCCCCCCCTGAATCAGAGGAGTGACCAGTCTCCGAGGCCATGACGGGGGTCGGAGTCCCCCAAGCCAATGCACCAAGAGGGAGGCTCAGAACCAAAATAAGGCCCGAGATGTCCCCCTCAGGACCGACCGAAGAATCCCGTGTCCCGAACCCCGATGGGGTCGGAGCTGATGCCGGCACCGATGGAGCCAAATGGGGCATCGGGGCCAGCCTAGAGACATCACGTGGTGCCAAACACTCCGGCTCCAAAGACAGAGATGCGCTCAGAGGAGGAATGATCGAAGACGGGGTCGGGATGGGCTCCGGAGCCAACTGGCCCAGAGCCGAAAACAATTTTGCCAAAACCGGTGACTGGAGGAGCCTCTGGACCACCCTATCGACATCCACATCCAAAAGGGTCCTGGAGGATTTGGAGAACAGGGATGGAGAATGCAATCTCCTCTCAGGAGAAGCTGGTCTGAGACTGGGTGATCGGCTCCTAGGAGGTTCCAATACAATTGGAGCTGACGCCGGTTCCGTCAATACCGATCCTTCCTGTGGCCCCAAGGACAGTGAAGTCGAGGAGGTCGATGCAGTTTTAGATATTTTCTCCGGGGGCTCCGATGAAGCTGACAGAGCTGGAGATCTCTTATTTGCCTTGCCAGATTTAGACTTACCACTGGAAGCCGAATCCATATCCTCTTCAAAAGAGGGTTTTAATAGTCTCTTTAAGATTAGCTTATTCTTTCTCTCTTGGAGAACTCTTGGGCTAAACGCATGACAAAAGCTGCAGGATTCCTGCAGATGGATGGCTCCTAAGCAGTAGACACAAATAGAATGCCCATCAGTAATGGACATTTTGTACCCACATTTCAAGCACTTTTTAAAACCGGAAGGTTTGTGCTCCTTGGTATCCTTAGACATAATAACTACCTCACAACTCAAAGCCAAGTCTGTAACAGAACACAGGCATTCACTCTATAAAAGCGGGAACGATGCTAGCAGTAACCAACACTAAACAGCGATCAAACCACACCAAAAACTAGCACACACTTGAACAAGGGATAGAAAACCACAAGGAAAGGGTAGTCGAAACCTCTAATTTAAACGGTTTGGACCTAACTCACACAGAAGGCAACAGAGGAGAACTAGGCCCTCTAACTGAAATGGGCCTAGCCCGAGGGAACAGTAAGAGGGATACCACACAACAACCACACAATCACAATTTTAAACTGGACAAATTTAGACAATTTGAGACAAATCTAGACAAATAGCTATGAAAATAGCTTTTGATAGGAATCAAAACTTTTCTTAGTCAAGAAAAAGAGGGTACGTAGCCACAGCCAAGCGAGACTACGTCCGAGCTACACGAGTGACAAACGAGATCTGGGGATATGGAGCAGTGCACCATGGGATACCTGCTTAGCCCAGCCAATGAAAGACTTTGAGCTAGTATAATCAGCCGAGTTGGAGCCGATATTCAGCACTGAACCCATGGGTAAGAATGTAGGTGAGATAGGACTACATAACATCTATACATTTCTTGGCATTGAGCTTGAACCCATGGCTCTGGCACCAAGCATCTGTTTCTGTAAGGCCCTTTTGCAGAATATCCACATCATTTAGGGATTCAGTAATGGCTCCCAGTTTGCAGTCATCTGATAACTTTGTTAGCCAGAGTTTCTTAATGTTGGCCTGTACTTCAGAGAAGTAGATGCCAAACAAGAGCGGTCCCAGGACTGAAACCTGAGGTACTCCACTTATCACTTGTCAGGAGCTGGATTTGGAGTCAGCTACTTTTACAGTGTGGGTTCTGTCAGTAAGCCAGTTGGCAACCCATCAAGTGATGTAGGGATTAATGCCCAGCTTAGTAAGTTTATCTATGATTCCAGAGTGGGGGATGGTGTCAAAGGCATGGTCCAGATAGGCTGTGTGGACCACCTTTCCCTTGTCCATGGCTCTGGAGACTGATTCGAAGAAGTCACTCAGGTTCAGGAGACAAGATCGGCCCTTCACAAACCCAAACTGCATGGGGTCCAGTGTTTGAAGGTTGCCAATGTCTTTGTTTATAAGTTCCATGATAATACATTCCACAGCCTTGCAGATCAGGCTCGTCAGACTGATGGGGCAGTAGTTCCCGGGATCCAAGGTGGATCCCCCCTTGTGGAGTGGGATAACTGTAGCTGTGTGCCACTCAGTGGGCACGAAGTCTGAGTTCAGGCTAAGATTAAACATGACATTTAGGTGAGGTGCCAGTTCATTTTGTAGTTCATGTAGTACACAGCCTGGGATGTCATCTGCTCCCATGGATGTTGTATTCTTAGCTTTGGAGAGTGCATTTTTTACCTGTGTGACCATTATTACTGGAATTTGGCAATCTTTTGGTATTGAGATGGGCCCTTTAGTGGGCAAGAGGGGGGGTGAAGTTTACACTGAATCGATCTGCCAGGATATTGGCAATATCCTTGGGATCAGTATATTCAATGCCATTCTGTTGTAGCTCAGAGCAGATTTGAGCATTGCCATTTAGGTTCTTGACATAGCTATAGAATGCCTTGTGGTTGTCTTTGGAATCTTTGGCAATTTTATTTTCATAATTAGCTTTGGAGAATTTTATGAGGGATCTCAGCTTCTCACTGAGGCTGGTAAGGGAGTTTTTTGCATCCTGGGATTTTCCTCTTTTCTGCAACAGTTTCTTCCTTTTGTTGTAAAGTTTTTTTATGGCAAGAGACCACCAGATTGGCTTTCTTTTCTTGGAGGATAGTGTCTTGGTTCTACTGGGGATAGCACGATTCATGCATGAGTGGATGTGCTCATACAGTGCCTTAGTGTAGGATTCAGCAATCGAACTTTCAGTTCCTGTCTGCATGGGTGTCATGAAGTTTGTCACTTCTGACTTGAGTAGCATGAAGTTGGCTTTGGAGAAGCTTTTTACGCAGGTTTCCTTACTGGGGAGGTGGGGGTGGGATATGGATGTCAAGGGTGATTAACTTATGGTCAGACCTGACCAACGACGGGGTGACCATAGGTGTGGAGTATCGATTTCCCATGTTGGTAATGACCAGATCTAGGATATTAGAGCTCCTGGTGGGACTAAGGATTAGTTGATTCAGGGGGTTGGAATTTATGAATTCCAAGAACCGTTGGGCAAAGGTGTTGGTACATGAGTAGTTTTCCCAGTTAATGACAGGGTAGTTGAAATCACCCAGTGTTAGGGTGTTTGGTTCTATCTTAATATTTTCCAGTATGTTTAGAAAGGTGTAGTGAGAATCTTGAGGCATGGTAGGGGATCTGTAGCAAGCTACAATTTGAATTTCAGTCTTAACTAGTGTTAGTTGCACCTGGAGAATTTCAGACGCATTGTGTTGGGCAACTAGTCTAGTGTTGTGAATATCCTTGGTGAATATGGACACTCCTCCACCTTTAGTGTTTTGGTCCTGGTTTGGTGGCTGAAAAGTGTGGTAAGAGTTGTAGCCTGGTATTGCAGGGGTGCTCTCTGGAGCCTTGAACCAGGTCTCAGTTACTGCACAGATATCGATGTTCTCCATTTTTAGGAGTGCCTCAAGAGTTCATTGAGTAGCATTACCTTCAGATTTTTCATGCTTGTACCTGTTACAGTGGTGTTTTTGTCCTTTGAACTTTGTCTAAAAAAGGCACTATAGGGGTGGCAACAGCCTTAGCCAGTAACCTGAATCCCAGGGGCGACAGGTGCAGACCATCTCTGGCAAAGCATCATGGTCTGTCAATCATGTCGTCCAGGCAGACAGACACTGGATTCCCTTTGAATGACATCTGAAGCTTAGCCAATTGTTAAAGTCAATCATTTTTTCCTTATACTGTGGTATCATTCTGGGTGAAGGCAGGATGCTACTCAGGGCTAGGGTCATACCTGCCTGGGCCACATGATCCGAGAGCTCTTCCATGTCTCGTTTCATTTAGTCCAGGGAGGTAGATCTCAAGTCATTCACTCCAACATGGACAATGACAGAGTCATATTTGTACTTGTTCTGGAGTGACTTGAGTGCATATGTTATGTGGCGGATCCTGGCACCCGACAGGCAGCTGACTGTAATTTTCTACTTGTTCAGCCTGGTGAGTGGGACACAAGTGTCATATCATCCAGTCTTCATTATTGCTACTGCTTCCCATCCAGGTATGTACTTTTCTCCTGTCTGTTTCTCAAATGCATTATTAAACATATTGTTACACTAAAGCTAACATGACATATTTCTTACTGTTCCTTCTTTAACCTGCCAGGCACCTTGTCATCATATGAATCACAGTTACATAAAAACACTTTTCTATAGCTTGGTGTTTTTATCTAAAATGCTTACTTTTCCATAAAAACCCTCCACAGCACTGCTTATAAGGATATTCAAAGGAAGCAGATAAGATAACTCTCCATTCAGTTCTCTTCTAATAAACCTCCTTCTCTAGGGCAGATTCATTTATTGATACGCTTAGGATCCTACTGTGCAATCAAAGGTTTCCTCATTCTACTATTCTTGACTGATGTCAAGACAGTATAACATCCTTACATCCCCTTGTGATGCCCCAGCATTAGCCCAGTAATCAAGGAGCCTCAATCCTCACCACTGGCAACAGTGGGGGATGTACATTTGGAGGATGACAAGTACACACACATTAAAGTGGAATTTCCCTTAAGAGCACATAGAGACCACAGTCTGTCTGGGGATGGTTTCTCCCTCTTTCTCCAGATCCCCAGTAAGACTCCCCACTGCCACAGCTATAAAGTTTAGCTCTCAGCTGAGTGGCCAATAAGACCTCCAGCACCCTCTCTGTCCAACCAGTGATTCGTGTCCCTGCCCAATTAGCTGACACACATACTCTTTGAGATTTGATTTATACACAAACACACACACACACACACACACCTGGGAAAAGTTGGCGCAGGTTTACTAACTTTGTCCCCTTTTGCCCAGAATATAAGGTAGTTATAACTGCCACCAGCCAACTCTTTATCAGCGACTTTAAGGCCCTTAAAAAAACACACATAAATACACAATAACATACTCGGAGGCTCTAAATAAAAATCTGCAAAACCAACAGAGACCTCCAAAGCAAACATCCAAGCAACCTCCACCACCTAACACAAACCATGAAACACATACTTCACAAAACCAGTGTGCCATGCAATCACAGCCCTTAAGGCAAAATAACATACCCAACATACTAGTAATAGGTGACTCTATAGTCAGGCACACTGATGTCCCACTCACTAGACTGAATAAGGAGAAGGTTACTGTTAGCTGCCTGTCTATTGGCAGGATCCGCCACATAACACAAGCACTCAGGTCACTCCAGAACAAGTACAAATATGACTCTATCATTGTCCATGTTGGTGTGAATGACCTGAGCTGTACCTCCCTGGACTACATGAAAAGAAACATGGAAGAGCTCTCTGATCATGTAGCCCAGGCCGGTATGACCCTGACCCTGAGCAGCATCCTGCTCTCACCAAGAATGATACCATGGTATAAAGAAAAAATTCTCGATTTCAACAATTGGCTAAGTTTCTGATGTCATTCAAAGGGGATCCAGTGTCTGTCCACCTGGGATGACATGCTCGACAAGCCACGCTGCTTCACTAGAGATGGCTTGCACCTGTCACCCTTAGGCTTTTGAATACTTGCCAAGGCTCTTGCCACCTCCATAGTGCCTTTTTTAGGCAAAGCTCAAAAGACAAACCCACCACCATAAATAGCACAAGTAATAAAAAACTGAGGGTAATGCTACTCAATGCCAGAAGTCTAAACCTCAAAATGCACGCACTCGAGGCACTCCTCAGTATGGAAAAAATTGATATATGTGCAGTAACAGAAACTTGGTTTAAGGGTCCAGAGAGCACCCCAGCACTACCAGGCTACAACGCATACCATACATTTCGGCCACAGAACCCAAATCGAAATACAAAATGCAGGGGCGTATCCATATTCATCAAGGATACCCACCCCTCCAGGTTAGTGGGCAGCACGATGCTTCAGAGATCATCCACGTGCAACTAACAATGGGCAAAACTTCATTCAAATTGTAGCTTGCTACAGATCACCCACCATGTCCCAGGACCCCCATTCCGTGTTTCTGGAAACACTGGGAAACATAAAGGTCCTACCAAACACCCTAATATTGGGTGATTTCAATTAACAAACATTAACTGGGAGAACTACTCAAGTACTAACTCCCTTGCCCAACTTTTCCTAGAATTTATAAACTCAAATGCCCTGGCTCAACTGGTCAGCACTCCCACCAGAGGTGACAACATATTGGACCTGGTCATCACTAACATGGGCGACCAGTGTTCCACACCAGAGGTCAACCCCTTGCTGGTTAGATCTAACCATAAACAAATCACTTTGGATATCCATATTCCGCCCCCACCCCCGGACAAGAAAGCCACCATGAAAAACCTTTCAAAAGCAAACTTCATGTTATTTAAGACCGAGGTGGAAAGTTTCAAAGCCCCCATGCTGAAGGATAACACTGTCCAAGCTGCAAAATCCTTTACTAATGCATTCTATGGGCAGCTACAAGAATGCATGGATCGTGCCATCCCAAGCAAAACCAAGACTCATTCCTCCAAGAAAAGGAAACTGGTCTGGTGGACTCCTGCCATAAACAAGCTATACAATATAAGGAGGAAACTAGTACAGAAAAGAGTAAAATTCCAAGAAGGGAAGACATCCCAGATCAGTATCAGCAAGAAACTACGATCCCTCATAAAATCATCCAAGGCGAGCTTTGAAAGAAAAATTGCCAAGGACTCCAAAGATAACCACAAGGCATTATTTAGCTATGTCGAGAATCTAAGTGGCAATGCTCAGATCTGCTCTGAGTTAGTGCAGAATGGCACAAAATACACTGAACCAACTGATATCACCAACATCCTGGCAGACAGGTTCAGCACAAACCTCACCCCCCTCTCACCCCCAAGAGGGCCCATAACCTTACTAGAAGAATGTTGAGTCCCTGAAATCACAGACACTCAGGTTAAAACAGCCCTCTCCAAAGCCAAAAACTCAGCATCAATGGGACTGGACAGTGTCCCAGGCTGCGTCCTACATGAGCTCAAAGATGAACTAACCCCTCACCTAAACATACTGTTCAAACTCAGCCTCTCCACAGGCTACATACTCAGAGTGGCACACAGCAACAGTTATTCTGCTCCACAAAGGTGGAGTCACAACAGACCCTGGGAACTATCACCCTATAAGCCTGACTAGCTTGGTCTGCAAGGCTATGGAGTGCATCATTATGGAACTCATTAACAGAGACATTGGGAACCTCCAAACACTGGACCCTACCCAGTTTGACTTTGTTAAGGGCAGATCATGCCTCCTAAACCTGGTGGACTTCTTTGAGACAGTTACCAAGGCTATAGATGAGGGAAAGGTGGTACGCATAGCCTACCTAGACCTCACTAAGGCCTTCAACACCATTCCCCATTCTGGTATTATAGACAAGCTCACCAGCCTGAACATAAACCCCTATGTCACAAGATGGGTTGCCAACTGGCTCATGGACAGAACCCACATGGTGACAGTTGTGGGAGCTAGGTCCGTCTCGAAACCAATTACAAGTGGTGTTCCCAAGGGCTCAGTCCTAGGACCCCTCCTGTTTGGCATATACTTCTCAGAGATTCAGACAAGCACAGGAGGACTATGGCCGACCAAGTTCACAGACGACTGCAAACTAGGGTCTATAATTGACTCTCCAGCTGACACAGACATCCTCCAAAAGGGTCTCACTGAGATGGATACCTGGTGTCAAAATCATGGCCTCAAGCTAAATTCCAAAAAGTGCATAGTCATCCCCTTTGGAAAAAACAAAGTACCCACAAACTACCACATAGGTGGCAGTCCCCTAAATACGGAAGATGTAATAAGGGATCTGGGGACCCAAGTAGATAGTAATCTCACCTTTGATAATCACATTGCCAAAGTGGTTAGAAAATCCTTCTACATGGTCCAATCACCTTTGATAATCACATTGCCAAAGTGGTTAGAAAATCCTTCTATGTGGCCCACCTAATCACAAAAGGGTTCGCATCCAGATCAAAAGAGGTCATTGTGCCCCTCTACTCATCACTCATCAGACTCATCTTAGAGTACAACACCCCATTTGGGATATACCTTACAAGACACCTGCAACAGCTGGAAAGACCACAGAAGTACCTCAACAAGTGGATCAATGGCCTCAAACAGATGCCCTATGTAGCTCGACTGAAGAAACTCCAGTTGTACTCTGTTTCATACCGCCTACTCAGAGGTGATCTCTGCCTGACATACAAGGCCATGTCCAACCCAGAATTGATGGACATGCTCCACCTAAAGAAAACCTTATCCCCTCAAGCCACACGCTCTAGAGATCTAATCCTCACCACAACAATAAATAGGACGTGCTGGAGGGATAGATTCCTGTCCCAGAGACTTCCCATGCTTTGGAACAAGATCCCAATCTACATTAGGCAGAGCTCCTCGCTAACACTCTTCAAAAGAAACCTTGACGAGTAGATGGGAAACAGAAAGTTTACCTGTGGGATCACTTCAGTGGGTCTGCTGGACAGAGGCACAGGGAACTAATCTAAGGGGATGGCGAAAGCCAACACATTCTGGCTAGGCTTATAAATGTCTTTGGGCAGATAGCTTAGTACCCGCCTATGAACCTATGAACCTGGGTCCAATCTTACTGTGTAATGTTCCTATTAATCCAAATGGTAGTTTGACCAAGAGCAAGGCTATTAGGAGTGGCCCACAGTGTCACCAAATAAATATGCAAGTACTCTCAGAGCTTAAATATGTCTCACAAATATCAGCCACAATTAAAGCTTTAAATATATTTAATAAATAATAAAAGAACAAGAAAATAGTTACTAATCACAGTTACATCAGTTTGAAATCACAGGAAATCTTTAAAACAACATTGCCGGACAGTCTTAGATAAATAAAGAAAACATCTAAACTATACTTCACTATATTCCTAACTGTATCGAAGAGAAATTACTGTACCCTAGTTAACTTACTTACAGAGCAAGTAAGCAGATGTGGTGGTGAGTGGATGTTGTTGTCAGGTCAAAGACAAAATACAAAATAAATGCTCAGTCTCTCGCTCAGAAAGTTCTTAAATTAATATGTCAAATATTGTTGCTGGTATACTTGCAGAATGACATAATTTCTTGTCATCTGACTTCAGTTCCCAGGCTCAAATTAACCCCCGCTGATGCAGCTGTTGGCATTTAGCATCTACCTGTGAAAATAAATAAACAATGACTTCTCTTAGATCTAAGGCAGATCCTGGAAGTCATAAAACAATAAGCACTTCCAAGACAATACAAAAAAGTTCTAGTTCTAGACATTGTGTCTGTTACTGCAGTGAAACTGAAAGACAACATCTCTTTTGTTTATCGCCCAGCCATAAAGTAACTTAATTTCAACTATTCTTCTGAAGCTGTGCAAGGTAATCTCCTGTGTTTCAGGCTCCCCTATTAAAATACATACATCTAAACAGTTACAATAGTGCATATACCTCTCTGTTCAGTACTTTACAAAATATCTCTTCAGTACACATCTGTACAACATGACAAATAGCTCTAATACATCAGTATCACAAGCATCTTACATTTAGCATGTTGACATTCACAAATGACACACAACCACTTACAAAATTCCAGACAGCTGTGCTGCAGTATCTCATTTTTGTTACACTTCTATGTAAATCATATTAATATTCTCAAATATATAATTATTTACAGATTTCCAACTACCTAGGCTTGCAGTATCTCCTTCTGGCACACTTCTATATAAATCATATTAATATTCACAAATATATAATTATTTACAAAATTCCAGCTAGTTGGGCTGGCAGTATTTCCTTTCATGACACCTCTTAATGTGGTGGTTTGTCAGATGATTTGCTGCAGTTTATTTTGTTCTATTAGGCAAGACTTCAAAGACCGCTAGCTTTGGTTATCTAGACAAAAAGTCTGTTATGTATGTCTGACATGATTTTTCCTCTCTAAGTCTGTGCTGGTTGTGTCCTGTGTCCCACTGTCCTCTTGATTTTCAGCATGTATTACTTTTGGGCCATCAGTGGATACTTCATTATTTTTCTGTACCTCTGAGGGCAGACTGACTGTCTTGTAGTTTTGTGCCTTGGTCTTTTTATCATTCTTACTCCCCCCCATTCACAGGTATCAGGTACCTTAACTACACCAAAGTGTTGACTGTTATATTACAGTTGTATCACTGTTTATGTCCTAATTCAGTCAGTATCCCTACATTTTCAACATCCCTCCATGCTGCCTGGTTTTTGCCTTCTTCTACGCCTTTCTCATTCTTTAATGTTAAAGTATCCTCACATGAGATTTAGCCACAATTTTAAAACATGGCACTTCTCAGCTTCTATTAAGAATGCCTTTCCTGCTTCATTTTTTTACTGTATCTGTATTTCTTATATATTTATTCTGTATGCATTACTATTTTTAAGTTATTCATTCCTCACTGGGTTTTTATGGATTACAGTATTTACTCTCACTGTTGTTAAATATTTGAACCAATGAAAAATTTTTTGCCTCCTTTGTGAAACTGCTATATCCATATACTGTTCTAACAGGATGTCTTGTCTGTTCAGAAATCTTTCTTATTTATTTATTTTTTGCATGTGTTTACTATGATATTCCAAATGGGCCATACAAGACCACTTTTCAGTGGAAGCTTGGGGAGAAAAACACCATGTTTACATTTTACATAATAGAAAACAGTACCTTTGTTTATATCATGAAATACTAACTACAAACATAGAAACACATCTTATAATAAGCAGTTGACTACACATTATAAATAATACAATGAAATAACACAAAAACATTTTATAATGTCAGCTGGATACCAGAATTAAATATCAAGTGTACTGAAATATATGACTTCATAATGATTCCACTGCTAATCACACAAGGAAGATGAAAATATACACATTTCTTGCAATGTCACTCTACCTTTTTATCAGACTAAACCATAGTTAAGTGCACTTACCCTATTTTTTTCCAGTCTGGTTCTATAACAGCATAATATTTACTGTTAACTTGTTTTTAAATGTCTATCTGCGTCCATATATTTTGCAGTCACGTGTCCAATATCATTTGACAGTATCAGGTCTGCAACTTCATAGGTTTATAGATTAGTACTAAGCTAACTGCTCTTACGAGCCATTTTAAGCCGAGCCAATTATCCCTTGTGAGACTCAAACCCCACACCTTGTGTTTGTAAGGCAAACACCTTAACCATTAGGCCACCCTCCCAACCCTATGTCATGTTCTTACTTTGGGCTTTGCAAAGTTAAAGTGTCGGTCATATTTGAGTGCACTTTCTAGGTCCTGTTCTTCCTAGCCTTTACAAGTTAACTTCTTCATCTTATTCAGTGACTATGGGGGAATTCATTAAGGTTATCATGAGGTGTACATGAAATACACCTCAAAACCTTTCTGAATGAATAGACAACAAAACCATTGTGTTAGGGCTGTCTATGAATTCAGAAAGTTGCCTCTAAGTGTTCACATTGCGTACATGTTGTGGTAACCTTATGAATTGCCAACATATCCATCAGTAACACCGTACTGGTTTCAATTGCTTGATTTGTCTGGTGTTGAAATATTCCATTTCTTACCTAGTATACATATTTCCTCTTGCAGTGGGACACATTTCTCTGACAAGCGTCTTTCATTACCATATGGAGTTCCTCCAAGGGGTAGAACTATACAGTGTCTTTGACAATATGGTAGTTTTCATTCATTACTGTGACCCATAGCCATAGGAATGACATCAGAAAAGCTAGGAAGAACAGGACCTAGAAAGTGCACTCAAATATAACCGACACTTTAACTTTGCAAAGCCCAAAGTAAGAACATGACATTGGAGACTTTTGAAATTATATCCAGTAATATTACATCCATAAAGTATATATGACAAGTGTCAAACAGCATACAGTAGAGAACTCAAGGGCAGTATTTAACAGATTATCAGTATAGTAATGATATAAAACTTTATTGCAGAAATCAATTTGGGTGTGATTATGCCATTTTCAGTGCTGAAAACTGCTAAGTAACCTGCTAAGCCTTGAGAAAAAAATAATAGCTTGTGCATTTTTCTTTTATGTGCCCCACAATTAAATTTGATGGATTCATTTGCTACTAAGGAACTCTTATCCTCCTTAAAAATTAAGTACTGTGCTCTTAGAGAAAAAAGCTTTTATTTCACCTGCTTTCAACTGTTGAAGAAATATTGAATAATAAAGGCATTATTCCTGCCAGTGTTGATGGGAAGAGGTAACAGGTCTTCAAAGTGTACAATATTATGATCTGATGACAAATGAAAAGTGAACAAAATGCAGAGGGAAAAAAAAGGGCTTGAAAATACTTGATCTCTAGAAAGCCCATGTTGGGGTGGGGCTAAAGCCATTTTTTTCCTTTGGATGGGTTTTAGTAACCTTGTTTTAGAAAACAAAGAAATAAGCTGTATCCCTAGAGTATGAGGCACTAAGCAGCATAGATGCAAAGGGGAAATATTTGGATTTATAAAACTATTCAGAATAAAATGATGCACATATGCTTAGGACTTAAAAGGCATTCATATTGCAGACAACACACACCTTTTTCTGACTGAGATGTACAAATAAATAAATTGCATAGGAACAGATAAGCAGAACATTTTAGTATAGGTTTGGTCCTCCCCAACCTAAACCAGTGAAGCCTTCTCCCCCTCCCATCCTGACTGCCCAGACTCTGTAAATATAGCTGAATGTGTGTGTGCATGCGTGTGTGCGTGTGTGTAATGATTTTGACAGATTGCAGAACAGCGAATAAAAAGATAAGTAAATGTTAGTAATATGTTAGCTGCCATCTACTAGAATCATTCTACATTTTTATCTCCTTGCAGCTGACTATCAGCTGCCACCAACTGCTTTTCTCACTCACTGTGTTTACCAGGCCTGCCTTGGCCTCCCCAGTGCTTAATCCAATGTATGCCTTAAGCCAGTGAGGAGATCAAGGATGCTGCTACAGTATCATAATCTCATCGGGGGCTGTCTTAATCCCCACATCCTGCAGCAGGCTTGCAGGCTCTGCAGTCACTGCCTTCAGAAGGTGCATGTGCATGTCTGTGCATGCACAATGTCCTGACCAAAGGGTATACTGTATGCAGCACAGATCTTGCCAGGCTCTTCACACTGCTGCTGCAGAAAGTCTATGCTGCCTCCCTTATCCCAGAAGGGATAAGCTGACATTAATTGCTCACTCCCATCTTCTCACACATGGTCCCTCCAGTGTCCAATCTGACATTCAAACATGGATCATCTAGGGTGCAGTAAAATGTTTTTTCCCTCCATGCCATCAGGCTGGATAAAATGATTCTACATTTTTGATCAAGCTTTAAAAAGATAGCACCTCCATATGGCAGTTATTCCCCATTTTAAGTCCTGTGGACATCATGACTACATGGCTGAGATTGCATGCTGAGGACAAATACACAGTTGGAACAAAATCTGATTAAAAACATAATGCACAAATTATGCAGTTGTGAACTACCCATCAACAGATCTTAATAACTTTCAATACAAAACACAAATTCATCATTTGGAGTCAAAGAACACTGTGTTGGACAGCTAACATAAAATATCAGCCCGTGAGACATCAATTCCTAAGGTGTATTCTCAACTTCAGGAGACAGAAGATTCAAGTTCAATTCTACCTGTCTCTAACACAAACCCTGCAAGTAAGGCTAGAAGACCAGGGTAATAGGATCAGGGGAAATAATCATCACAAATTTGGGCATGGAGACCTCAAAGGGGAGGATATTCTGCAATTCTTTGCCAAATGATCTTACCATTTTATAAACAGACACTTGTGTCCATCTGCAGTGAGAGAGAGAGTGAAAGAGACAATCCACTGAGCTATCCAGTTGAAGTTAGAGCTAAGCCAGAGACTGCCTTATTCATTTTAAAGTTTGTTTGCATCTTGGATCAACAGCAGATGCAGAAGAATATGATGAGATGCTGAAATTAAGTGGCACCTTATTTTTACCTAAAAGGCAAAAGCATTATAATGCACCACATTAATCAGCCAGACATAAGGTATTTGTGCCTCAAATTATCAGTGTTTTCAAGCCAGTGAACAGTTACAGAATAATTTAGTCTCAATTTTGATAATAAAGGCTGATTTACATCAAGGGATAAGCAACATAAATAGTACAGTTCTTCAAAATATTCCACGGATAATAATAAATTCTAAAATGGTCGCACAGTGGATAGTGATGTCACCTAACAGCAAGAGATTCCCCAGTTTGAATATTGGCTGGGGTGTCTTTTGTGTGGAGCTTGCTTCTTGTGTTTGTGTGGGTTTTCTCTGGGTGCCCTGGTTTCCTCCAACATTTCAAACACATGCAGTAGATGGAATGGAAACACTAAATTAGCCATAGGTGTGTATGTAAGTGTGTGATGTGGAAGAACAACCATGGCAGAGCTAGCCACCTGGCACTGTAAACATTGTCTCTAGCTGATTGTCGCTGTAGAAGTGACACCCCCAAAAAAAGGAGAAAAGGGGTTGTTGGTGGATGGATGGAAGGATGGAAGGATGGATGGATGGATAGAGATATGAGGCTTAGAAAAACAGGACAGACTGATTAATAAGTATCCAAACTTGATTATCCCCAATAAGCAAAGAAACTGCATCATTTCAAGTAGTAATGTTTAACAAAACATGTTTTACCTTTATTACTTCATATTATGTCATATTCCCATACTTTAGAAGGTATGGAGTTACTGTCAGCACAGCTGAACATGCAGAAAACCTTTAAATTGTATAAAATTCTCCAAAACTGTTTTTGTAGGGGCAAGCCATGTGGATTTTATCTAGGATTTAAAAATATTGCAACCAATATGCATACCATTTTTCTTTTTTTTCACTTCAGTGTGACCGCCTTAAATTATCTTTGCTTGCATTTTAAAATGTTGCATCTTGTTTCATGTTAAAGTTCCACTTTGACAGTGCTATGTTAATGTTAGTACATATTTTGATGGTGAATGGACATTGGTTAGATGCCTATCTCTTGCACAGAGATGTCTAGATCTTGTAAGTTCCCAGCCCTGTGACATAATGGGACAAAGCATTGACTGTGTCCCAGATAACTCAAGTTCATTTAGCAGCTCAGATCACTGGAAGGGCCAGTACAGGTGGATGGGAATGAATAGCCAATGCTGATTTATCCACTCTGGGGGAGGGTGTTGGCTACACCCCTGGCATTTCTGACTGCAGCAAGTGTTCTGTGACACTCTAGGGCACAGATGAGAAATGGATCATAATGGTTATATGCTACATGTAACCCAGGAAGCATGCTAGTTCTCCTAGAGCAGGACTATTCTGTAGCCACTGGACATTGTAGGAATAGGCTATGCTGGAAAGGGATGGAGGACTCAAACAATGTAAGCTAGCGTGTTTCCACACACCTGACCCTCACCTTCAGTAGAATGAATGAGATGTTATCCCAGTCAAGTAACAAATGTGCTATAATCCCCATACCCTGTTTTAAGAGCAAATGGGCCTGGTTCTTGCCAGCATTAGAGAGATAAATTTATAGAATAAGGGCAGGAAGAAGACCTATACAATAAACTGTATAGGCAGCAAACATTTTCTTCAAGATTCTTAAGCAGAGTTAAGGATACTGTACTACTGTGGTATGATTTTGACCCTTAGGTTCATTACTATGAACAGTATTATTTCTTATGTCAATACAGTAAGGCTATTACTACTCTAACAGTTAGTGGAATTAAGCACTTAGGTGAACGTACATGATTACTGGTTATCTATAAGAAGGAGGACTCTCCTGATTTAGCTTTCCCGTATTAAAATAATCTGAAGTTAACCATATGTGATTACCAAAAGCTATCATATACTATGGAGAGATATATACGTGTGTGTGTGTGTGTGTGTGTGTGTGTGTGTGTGTGTGCGCATATATATATATATATATATATATATATATATATATATATATATACACACACACACATATAATAGTTTACTTATGGTATGGCTCCTACTCAGCGTAGATAGATTTTGCAAACATATTGTATTTACATAATGTTGTTACCTACTTCAATGCAACATTCTTAAATATTCTAGATACCTTTTGCTCCCTCCAAAACTAAAAGAATTAAAAGCAACACAGCCCTTTGGCTAACCAAACAAACTGCAACCATCATGCATCTCCGAGACAAAGCCTGAAAACATTACCAGAAAAATTAAACTCCCTCCACTCTAAATGAGTATAAAGTACTCCACAGCAATGTTAAAAAATGTGTTGCTGACGCATAAGAATCCTACTTTCTCTCCCAAAAAAAAAAACCACAAAATAAACCCTAATAATTTAGAATGGTATCAACATTCCATCTTCATCACCACCTTCTCCTATCTCTTCTCTCAAAAAACTTACCCCCTCCAAACCCCACCCCCACTATCAAACCAAATAGCTGCTGATGCCATCGCTTTCCCTATCTCTGTTTTACTAAATCGGTCAATACAAGAAGGCTATGTACCCCAACTCTGGAAAAAAAGCTTTTTATCTTTTCTTCACAAAAGGAAACAATATATAATAATATTCCTTTATCGCAACAATTTTGAAAAATGTACTGAATGCTGGATGTTAGATAACCGCTTTGCACTAAATGCATCAAAACTAAACTTATGGTATTTATACTCCATTACTAGCCATAACAATACCCCTCTCAGCTAGTATCCCATGCCCAAACTTCTAGGCCCTACAAAGTTTGTTCTCTCTACCACATACCTCACCCCCTCTCTCCTATATGGTGCCCCCAGTTCTTACAAACCTAAATTCTTCTTTAAAGACAAATGTGTCTTCCTGTTATAACAAAATTGCCAAGTTTGCTACAGGCTGCAAATCTTCCACCCATCACTGTAATGCCCATTACAAACTAAATTGGCTAGAACTGCCCAATCACCTTTCCTACATTCGACTCACTCATGCCCACAAACTTATCTTCAGTCCCTCTCTCTGTCCCTCCCTCTCCTCCTCTCTCAAAATGCATCTGCCTGATAGACCTCTTAGATCCACTAACCAGAATCTGATTGAACTGCACAAGCATCCCCGTCCACCAGGCAAACATCTACTATCTTTTTCTGTAGCACGCCTCTGGAACTCCCTACCACCCATAACCATACTACCTTTAAGACCTCGCTTGTCTCTCATCTTACATCCCTCTGGGAATTTTCCTGCTCTCACCCCATATAACTCCCTCAGCATTACACTCTGCCTCCTCTCATACCTCACTGTAACCTAATATGACATTTAATCCATCTTTTCTCTCCAGCCCCCAACTCTTTATTTTACCTCTTCTATTATTCCCTCTTTTCTTACTTCTGCATTAAACTCCTCCCTGCCCCACTTATCCTTCTATTACTCTCATATGCTACTTATATTAATTGCCATTGCTTCTACTGTTAAATCTCCTTTGTATGAACAAATGTATTTGTAAATACTGACTAATGTTTTTCTTAATTTTTATTTTATTTTAAATTTCCTATTGTATATTGGACTTTTACTACTATGTCCTTCACCTGTATTACTGTATCACTCAATTGCCTATGATTTGTTTACATTGTATAATGCCTTTTATGGAGCTTTTCTCCCCAGGACTCCATTGAAAGTGGGCTCTTCTCGGCCCAGTGGACTATCCTGGTAAACAAACTGTAAAATAAAAAATAAATTTACCATCTTTAAGAAAATTCATATACTCAGCCCTAGCACAATCACATATAATGCAAATTGACTGACTGGCACTGTGAGGTGCCTGTAAAACCATTCACTGGTGCATAGGTATAGGAAGCAATATATCATAATAGTTTTTAATAAAACTTTCAGGGAATTATAAGACAATGAGATTCATATACCTAAGACTGCCATTGCATACATTCAGAGTTAAACACTGCACAGAGCTGTACCTGACAAAACTATATTGGCTATAATTAGCAAAAGAAGCTTTGGTGGTAGCATCTTTTCATTGATAGAAAATTTAATGCAATATCAGCTCTGTACAGATTTATTCTGGAAATATATTGTGTTCCTTAAACTTAAGAATACTAACTTGTTAACTGTGAAATACATGTAAAATTATAAATTATGTATTCACCATAACTAGGCATGTGTGCTGTCCATTTTCATCCTTCCTCACTTATGGATCAAGATCTGATCTTTGGATCTGACTCAGCCACATTTACCAGACTTCAGATCCAAATCTCGAGCCCCTCCCTCTACTCATAATACCCCTACTCCATCCCTATTTCCTCAGATCAAGTTTCCTGCTCTATTTCCCAATAGCGGAAAAGAAACAGATATAGCCAGATAGAAAAAGACAGGGCTCAAACCTGGAACTGTGGTTCTAAACATAGTCCAATAGGTCCTTCCAAAAGAAAAATGGATGGGAGATGGATGGGAGGCGAGTTGAGGAAAAATGAAAATGGGCAAGATGTCTAGTTATGGTGAGTGAATAATTTATAAATCTGATATTCTTCTTCCTATTCTTCCTCACTTTTGGGACAGATTCCCCGCTATGTTGACTTTGGATGGCCCTCTTACAAGGATATTCCAGAGTACCTCCCTACCACAACTCACCTATCAACATTCCCCCAGCTAATCACACATCTCCTCTGCACTCCATCCACTCACCTCATCCAATCACTCGCGAATACTTTTCCCTCCTTCCACTCATCACTCTGTCTTCACTGTCCTCCTTAGTGAAGCAATACTCTACCTCACTATCATTCCTTATGCTCCACCAACCATACACCCCTTCTACTCTAATGGTTTCACATTCTCTAGACACTCTAACTTTTCTGCTGTATTCACATTTCTCCCTTTTCCAACTATTTCCCCTTTAACTCACCTCCTCACTACAGCTAAAACTCTTAACATATCCCCTACCTAAAACACTCACTGACCTCTACACTTGAGCTCTCTCTTCCCTATCTGTCCACACATCTAAATATCCTCATCTCTAACACCCAATCACAACCACAGAGTTTCTCTCTCTTTTCTTCTCTCCTGTTCTTCTTCTCTTATCCTCGCTCTCCTCTTATCATACTCCAAGTAATCCCCTACATCTGTCACCTACCTCCACTCACAACTCCCCTGACCTACACACCCATTACTCATTCACCATATCTCATTCACTCTTTCTTACCACCAACTCACTCCTACCCCAAATCAAAGCTTCCTTCTATCCCCATTTGATAGATATTATATAAAGTAGAATATTCTTTCATAGGTTCATAGGTTCATAGGTTCATACTAGGCTATCTGCCCGAGGGCATTTACAAGCCTAGCCCATAGTTTTTGTGCTTTACGCCCCCTTTAGTATGGGGAACTATACCCATTATTTTGCTGTGCCTCTGTCGAGCAGTGACACTGAGGTAATCCCTGGGGTATATCTGCGATCTCCCATCCATTGGTCAAGATTTCTCTTGAACAAGGCCAGCGAGGTGCTCTGCCTCACATATACCGGGATTTTGTTCCACAGCATAGGGAGTCTTTGGGTGATGAATCTATCCCTCCAGCACGTCCTATTAATAGTGTCAAGGTTTAAGTCTCCGCCCTTGTGGCTCTGATGGATCTAGATTTTTGAGGTGAAGCATATTCATCAAATCTGGGTTTGACATGGCCTTGTATGTTAGGCAAAGGTCACCTCTGAGCAGCTGTGTGCGACTGAATAGAGCTGGAGTTCTTTCAGTCGGGCAGCATAGGACAGATGTTTGAGACCCTTGATCCTTTTGGTGAGAAACTTTACTGGCCTCTCCAGCTGCTGCAAGTGTCGGGTCAGATACATTCCGAATGGGGCATTGTACTCAATCATTGGTCTGATGAGTGATGAGTACAGGGAGACTATGACCTCCCTTGATCTAGATGAGAATCCCTTCATGATAAGGTGGGCAATGTAGAAGGTCTTCCTAACTACTTTGGCTACATGGGTGTCGAATGACAGACTACTATCAACCTGAGTCCCTAGGTCCCTGATAACTTCTTCTGTGCTCAGTGGATTGCCACCTATTTGGTAGCTAGGGGTAACCTTTTTTTCCCGAAGGTATGACTATATTTTTGGCATTTAACTTTAGGCCATGGCTCTGGCACCAGTTATCCGCTTCTGTGAGACCCTTCTGAAGGATATCTGTGTCAGATGTGTTTTCTACTATGGCCAGTTTGCAGTCATCTGCAAACTTTGTCAGCCATAACCCTCCTGTGTTTGCTTGTACTGGAAAAGTAGATGCCAAACAAGAGTGGGGCCCAGGACTGAGCTGTGGTACACCACTTGTGACAGGCTTTGAGTCTGACATGGCGCCAGCAACTCTGACCCTGTGGGTTCTGTCACTCAGCCAGTTTGCAACCCATCTTGTGATGTATGGGTTAACATTTAAGCTGATGAGTTTTTCAATGATACCCGAGTGGGTATTGTATCGAAGGCTCGCCAGATCTAGGTAGGCTGTATGGACTGCCTTCCTCATCAATGGCTTTGGTGACTGTTTCAAAAGTCAACCAAGTTTAGAAGGCATGATCTGCCTTTGACAAAGCCAAACTGGGATGGATCCAAAGTCTGCAAATTCCCTATGTCTTTATTTATGAGGTCCATTATGATCCTCTCCATGGCTTTGCAGATAAGGCTTGTCAAGCTAATGGGCCGTAAATTTCAGGGTCGTGTGGAGGCACCTTTTTGTGAAGTGGGACCACAGTTGCAGTGCCCCCTCCCTGGCATGTATCCAGAGGTAAGACTATGATTAAACAGCTGTCCTACCTGTGGGTTTAATTCATCATTTAGTTCGTGGAGCACACAGCCCGGGACACCATCAGGTCCCATGGATGCTGTGTTTTTGCTTTGGCGAGCAGTTTTTTCTTGGGTGTTGGAGATGTTTGGGGACTGCAATCGCTGGTATAGATATCTCCTCCTTTTGGGGGGGGAGAAGTTTGCTGAACCTGTCAGCCAGTATGTTGGGAATGTCTGTAGGATCAGTAATCTTCACATCATTTTGAACTAGTTCTGAGCATATCTGGGAGTTTCCTCCCAGGTTTCTAAATAGCAGCAAAGAAGGCCTTATGATTGTCTTTTTGCGTCTTAGCCTTTTTTCTCTCAAAATTTGCTTTGGATGATTTTATGAGAGCTCTTAGTTTTTTACTTATAGTGATCAAGGGTGTCTTACCTTTTAAGGATTTTGCTCTATCTTGTAGTAGCTTCCTCCTTTTGTTGTAGAGTTTGTTTATGGCTGGGGTCCACCAGACTGGACGCTTGCCTTTGGTACAAAGAGTCTTTGTTTTGCTTGCAATAATGAAATAAGAAATGTGTTTTATAATGCAAAAAGAAAATAATGCTTTTTATTAACGCAAGGTTTTGACTTATAAAGCAAGGGTTAACTTGATACAAAGTTTGAAATAAATGTTTCTTTCTAAAAAGCAGAAATGCAAGGCTTGAACTGCAAAGTTAAAAATAAACACGAAAAGTATGATGTCCTTAGCCGCAGCTATCTCAGACAGACATCTGCTAGAGAAATTTCTGAGGAAATATGAAACATACTTAGTTTAGCTTAGCTGTGAATATATGTGGTTTAAAATTGGTTCACGAAAAGAACATGTCTAGTTTAACTTGTTTGTGAAGACATGTGATTGTGGGCTTAGGCTTAAACTGATACAGTAAAATGGCATCCTGTTATGACTGAAACATACAGAGAGACATTTTTAACAGGGACTTTTTGTGAGCTTTCAGATGCAGAAATGAAAAAAAATATATATATAGACACTTCAAGTGATGCAAAGATGACATGGAACAAGAATCAGTCATGCAAACCACAAGGACACTAAGAAATAACATCTGCTGCTATCAAAAAAGAATATATAAGCTGAACATTGCTTGCTCTTTTTTAGAGTCATCTTGATCAAGTGTGCATGGATCCTGGGCATGACACAGTTCATGAGAAGCAAAGACTTTTTTTCTAGCTAGGTTATAACAAAATTGAAAAAACTCAGACAGTGTAACTGCTTAGCAATATTTTGTATTTTGAAATAAACTATAACAGATACAGCAGTACATTGTAAGTCTGGTCACTTTGCCATTATAAATAATTTAACAGTGGCGAGGAAGCTTAATTGTGACCTTTTACATTTGTTACCAGCCGTTATTGTTCATTTGGCACCATAATTTCTATGTCAGTTCAACAGATCAACAGTTTTCAGTGCTTCTCTTGGGTGAATCCTGAGATAACATTGTTTTATCTGCACAATGACGTTCCACCATCAATTAGTCTGTTGAGGGAGACCATTTCTTCAAAGTCACTTCAGCCTGATCACTTGTTCATTATCTATGAAAAATACAATACATTCTTCACAGTTATAACATGGATGCCGTTAGAAATTTGAGTTTAAAATTCCCACATACTGTAGTTATAGATTTACATGATACACATGACAAAGTCTGGTCTTATTTCCAGACATGGTTTGAAAATTTTATGTCAGACATGAACAGGGGCAGCTCTTGCTATTGGACTGCAGCCCCCTCCCAGAAATGAAAAAAAAAATTAAAAGAAAAAAAAAACAAAAAAAAAAGAAAATAAATAAAAAACAAATGAGTCCCAGACATCCAAGCATGCTGTGTTCCCAGAACATCATGCATGCACACAGGAATCCAGACTGCTGCTGAACCAGTCTGGATATGAAGACAGCCATTCTCTGTACAGAGATCCCAGAAGTCTATGCAGTTACTGCATAGACTGGAAGGGGATCAGACTGCAAAGTCTGCAGGCTGGAGCCTGCTCTCACAGGGACAAGGACTTTGCTGCTGTCTTGTGGGGCTTTTGAAATGCACATTGGAATGGTAGGATGTTTGAATTAAGTGGAATGGAATCGAGCTGCTGCAGGAAGGGAATTAAGCTCAGGTAGCATGTTTGAATTAACAAAGCAGTGTGTGTGTGTGTGTGTGTGTGTGTGTGTGTGTGTGTGTGTGTGTGTGTGTGTGTGTGTGTGTGTGTGTGTGTGTGCATGTGTATTAAGTGGAATCAAAGGGAATAAAGCTCAGGTAGAGGTTGTGTGTAATGCCTCCAGTGACTAGAAGAACTCAGGAAATATACCTGGGGGTGGCTAGACTCAAACCCTGTACCTTGGGAGTAGGTAGCAAGAGCCTGAATTCCCTACCCACCACCACTTGTGAAGTTTTTGCTTTATATTTCTGTTCTGTTCTGTTCCTCATAAAATCTGTGGATTTCTGTAAAATGACAGGCATTTGAATTTCAGATTTCATATTCTTCAGAAAGTACATGGTAACACAAAACCTTTTATTCTAGCAATTTTCTGTTTATAAGATCAATATTCCAAATTTGTCCCTATTTTGGGGCTGTATTCCCACATTGTTGGTTTTGTCCAGATTTTTGTGCTAACAGGTTGAGAGCTATGGTGAAAACTGAATTCACTGAATATGTCTGGGGGCTGTATTCCCCATTATTGGCTTTGTATAGGTGTTTTGTACTAAGAAGTTGAGAGCTATGGTGAAAACTGAATTCACTACATGATAGCCATTTAAGTTTCAGTCTACCTGTCTTTTAAGAATCTGATTTGGAATAGTGGTATGTTACTCTGACTTTAGTGCACAGGGTCTTGGGTTCAAGACTTGGCAGTGAAACACATGGTGGTAACACAGCATTTTATTCTAACAACCTTCCATGATTATACAAGCAATGTTTAAAATGTGTCTCTAGTTTTTGGGCTTTCGTCCCCCCCCCCCATAAGTTTTGGCTTTTTCCAGATTTCTTGTGCTTCAAAGTTGAGAGATACAGTTGAGTGTTGAGTGGATGTTACAAGGAGCTGAGAGCTTGAAGAGAAGTCTAGTGCTGCTTATACTGAGTTGGCTTGCATTATTAATAGCACAGCAGGTAGTGTTCTTGTTCTTGATGCAGAAGGCTGTAGGTTCTACAGTATATAGATACATTACTGTACTGTGTTGCACTTTTAAAGGTGGTGGATGCTGCAGTCCTGAGAATGTCCTCTTTGGCAGAGATACCTAGTAATAATGAACCTGTTATTAATTTGCCATCAATTCCCTATTGCAATATTACTAGTCTATCATTTTTTAATGTAACTTAGGTAATTTATTCCTCAAGGGCAACAGGCACTTTATTTGTAGATGAAACAATAAAATATAAAGTTGTGTGCTAGCAGCAACCCCTTCATTAGTTACAGATCTCTTTAATGTGGAATTATTTAGATGCATTTTACTTCTGCAGAGATTGCGAATATTTACTGATACTGGTGGATTGTAGAAGTTTGAGTAGACTTTTATGAGAGAAATGTTCTGAATTGGGCAGTTTTGTCATTATTGGTACATGCATTTTGTTTCATTGTTTACTAGAAAAATGTTCAAAACAATACATTTAAAATGCCTTCTAACAACTGTACTGTATTATACAAGGAATATAATTTAATACAATCAGGAAGGTGTATCAAAGACTATATGTACGTTTGCTGTGCAAGGGGCCTATGATTTGAAAACAGCCCAAAGTTAATCTTTATCTGCCACTGGCAAGATGTGTTTTCTTTGAATGTGGGTTTCAATGCTGTTTCAATGAATGTGAATTTCAAGGGCAGAGAAATGTCAATGCTAAGTCTATTTTCATTGTGAGACTGCATTGTTTTGTTTAGCAGAGTCTATTAGTGTTTGTGCTGTATAATGTAAAATAATACTTTTAAATGAAATCCAAATCATCGTAGTAGTAAGGCAGTATGGACATTACAGTTTTTATGGTAAATGGGGTAAAATAGCCAAGTAATGGGGCACTGGAATAGCTGCAGGGGGAAGGCCCCATTCGACCATGATTTTGTGAGGGTGAAGGGCGGCAAACTCAGACATCCCTGGCTGAACTATACGTGTCAACTATCCAGATTTTAGCAGAATGAAAAGAGTTTTGCTTCTTATTTTTGGTTTCTTCCTCATAATCCGTTTTGATTTCAGACACTCCTACCAGTCCCATCTCCTCTGCTGTGTACAGAGAGAGCACTTGGGAAGGACATCCCCTTTGGCATTTTAATCTGCTCTGTTCCCTCCCAAAAATACTTAATAGTTTCTTGAGCTGCTCTTACATAACTGTCTTCTACCTTAATACCTTAATTTGCTGTTCTGTGTGCTTTTAAGTGTTCAAGTGCTCTTATTTAATTTTTCATAAACTTGTTTTTGTCCTTTTTAACTTATATGCATTTATTTACACTGTATTTGCCTTAATTTTGCTATACACTCAAGCTAGCTTGTACTGCATTTGAAGTGTTTTTGTACTGTCATTAGTTCATTCTTTCTAATGCAGAGAGAATTTTTTGAGAAAGCCAACCCACTTAACTAATATATATATATATATATATATATATATATATATATAGATA
This sequence comes from Protopterus annectens, assembly GCF_019279795.1. Classification (NCBI taxonomy): domain Eukaryota; kingdom Metazoa; phylum Chordata; order Ceratodontiformes; family Protopteridae; genus Protopterus; species Protopterus annectens. The sequence continues at coordinate 1,046,501,119 of NC_056726.1, forward strand.
TAGATATAGATATATATATATATATATATATATAAATTCCAAGCTTGTTTTCTGCATTTCCTGTAAGTAGTCTAATCCAGATCTGCTGTATCCAGGACGGTCATTTGGGCAGTTTTCCATCTCTTTAAACTTTCTGGTTTAAAAGCCTGCATTTGTGCTTGCATCAAACCTTCCCTGTAACTATTTTAGTCCAGATACAGATTTGCTGTCTCCAGGACTGTTTGTAAGCTTCTGTACCCCCAAGCCTTTCTGTGTTGGAGGGAAGCCTTCTAGCTTATCAGTGGGAGTGGTAAGCACAGTGCACAGCAGTTGTTCAGAACTTGTTGTATGCACTAAATAAACTACAAATTACTATAGCACTCACTCTTCCCCATTACCTAGAGGAAAACAGTTTTGGTACTTACTTTCCTCACTTTCTTAGAAAAAAACAGCTCTTGTACTCAATTTCCTCACTTGTCCAGAGGAAAATATTTTTTTTTTATTCAGGCAAGTCCAAGGGTCAGCTCCCAGTGTTCTCTCCTGTCTATCTGATGAATCTGGGCATCTTGGGGCAATGTAGCAATTGCCTCATGTACACAGACAACCCTTTCCTCCTACCACCCAACACTACAACCTGTGAGAGATGCACTTATCTAGCCAAACTGGAGGTAAAGCTCTCTCCAACCAAGACTGAACTTGATAGTCAAGAGGGGAAGGTAAACACTTGCACCACACCACACTCATCACATAGTCCCACTAAACCTACACCACCAAAATCCACACATAGAAACACAAAAACATTCGTGGAGAGTCTCAATAATAATCTGCTCAAGCAACAGAGACCTCCAAAGCAGAAACGCAAGCAACATCCCACCACCAGCACAACCCATATGACACATAGCCCACAGACTCAGTGTGCCATTAACCACAGCCCATAAGGCAAAACAATGTACCCAACACACTAGTCATAGGTGACTCTATAGTCAGGCACACCGATGTCCCACTCACCAGGCTAAACAAGGAGAAGGTCACTGTCAGCTGCATGTCGGGTGCCAGGATCCACCACATAACCCACACACTCAGGTCACTCCACAACAAGTACAAATATGACTCTGATTGTCCATGTTGGTATGAATGACCTGAGACGTACCTCTCTGGACTACATGAAAAGAGACATGGAAGAACTCTCCGATCTTGTAGCCCAGGCAGGTATAACCCTAGCCCTGAGTAGCATCCTGCCATCACCCAGAATGATACTGCAGTACAAGGACAAAATGATTCACTTCAACAATTGGCTAAGCTTCTGGTGTCATTCTATGGGGATCCAGTATCTGTCTGCCTGGGACGACATGGTCAACAGACCATGATGCTTTACCAGAGATGGCCTGCACCTGTCAACGATGCTTTACCAGAGATGGCCTGCACCTATCACCCCTGGGATTCTGGATACTGGCAAAGGCTCTTGCCGCCCCTATAGTGACTTTTTTAGGCAAGGTTCAAATGACAAATTCACCACCATAACAGGAACAGGCAAGCTAAAACTGAGAGTAATGCTACTCAATGCTAGAAGTCTAAATCTCAAAATGCACTCACTTGAGGCACTCCTTAAAATGGAGAACATCGATGTCTGTGCAGTGACTGAGACCTGGTTCAAGGCTCCAGAGAGCACCCCTGCATTACCAGGCTATAACTCATACCACACTTTTTGGCCATCTAACCTGGACCGAAACACCAAAGGTGGAGGTGTGTCCATATTCATTAAGGATATCCACACCTCCAGGCTAGTTGCTCAGCATTATGCAGCCGAGGTTATCCAAGTACAACTAACTCTGGGCAATCCAAATTGTAGCTTGCTACAGATCCCCCACCATGCCCCAGGATTCTCACTCCTCTTTTCTTGATATACTTGAAAATATTAGGGTTCAAGCAAACACCCTAATATTGGGTGATTTCAACTACCCCACCATTAACTGGGAAAACTACTCATGTACCAACTCCTTCACTCAGCTCTTTCTGGAATTCATAAATTCCAATGCCCTGGATCAACTTATCCACACCCTCACCAGGGGCAATAATATCCTAGACCTAGTCATTACCAACATGAGTGACCGATGTTCCACACCTGAAGTCAATTCCTTGTTGGTCAGAAGTGACCATAAGCTAATCACCCTAGATATCCATATCCCGCCCCCACCCACAGTAAAAAATTTCTCCAAAGCCAACTTCATGCTTCTTAAGACAGAAGTGGTGAACTTCATGACACCCATGCAGATGGACAATACAGTTATGACTGCTGAATCCTACACAACTACACTCTAAAAGCACTTACACGAGTGCATGGATCGTGCTATCCCAAACAGAACCAAGACACTATCCTACAAAAAAAGGAAGCCAATTTGGTGGTCCCCTGCCATAAACAAACTCTACAACAGAAGGAAGAAATTGTTGCAAAAGAGAGTAAAATCCCATGAGTGGAGGAGCTCCCTGGTCAGCCTCAGCAAGAAGCTGAGATCCCTTATAAGATCCTGCAAAGCTAGCCATGAAAACAAGATTGCCACTGATTCTAAGGACAACCACAAAGCATTCTATAGCTATGTCAAGAATCTCAATGGCAACACCCAGATCTGCTCTGAGTTACAGCACAATGGCACAAAAATTACAGAACCAACTGATATTGCCAACATCCTGGCAGATAGATTCAGTGCTAACATTACCCCCCTCACCCCCTAAATGGCTCATATCTATACAGGAAGAATGCAGGGTCCCTGTAATCACAACTTCACAGGTAAAAGCAGCTCTCTCTAAAGCCAAAAACACAGCATCCACGGGACCGGACAACATCCCAGGCTGTGTTTTACATGAACTTCAGAGTGAACTGGCTCCCCACCTAAGCACCATGTTCAATCATAGCCTCATGTCAGGCTTTGTGCCCACTGAATGGCACACAGCAACAGTTATCCCACTCCACAAATGGGGAGCCACAACTGATCCTGGGAACTATCGCAATATTAGCCTGATGAGCCTCATCTGCAAGGCCATGGAACGTATCATCATGGAATTCATAAACAAAGACATTGGTAACCTCCAAACTCTGGACACCACCCAGTTCAGATTTGTGAAAGGCAGATCTTGCCTCCTGAACCTGGTCAACTTCTTTGAGGCAGTCACCAAAGCCATAGACGAGGGTAAGGTGGTTCACACAGCCTATCTTGACCTCACCAAGGCTTTCAACACCATCCTCCATTCTGGAATTATAGCTAAACTCACTAAACTAGGTATAAATCCCTATGTCACAAGATGGGTTGCCAACTGGCTCACTGAGAGAACCCACATTGTAAAAGTTGCAGACTCCAAATATGACTTCAAACCAATAACAAGTGGAGTACCACAGGGTTCAGTCCTGGGACCTCTCCTGTTTGGTATCTACTTCTCTGAAGTACAGGCTAACACAGAAGGCCTCTGGCTAACAAAGTTTGCAGATGACTGCAAACTAGGAGCTATAGTCAATTCCCCAAATAATGTGGACATCCTACAAAAGGGCCTCACTGAGACAGATACCTAGTGTCAGAGCCATGATCTCAAGCTCAATGCCAAAAAGTGCATTGTTATCCCCTTTGGTAAAAATTCTATACCCATAAACTATCACATATGCTGCAGTCATTTTAACACCGAATGTGTGATAAGAGACCTTGGCACCAAGGTGGACAGTAGTCTCTCCTTTGATAATCACATTGCCACAGTAGTCAGGAAATCCTTCTACATAGCACACCTCATCACAAAGGGGTTCTCATCCAGGAAAATAGAGGTAATTGTTCCCCTCTACTCGACACTCGTTAGACTCATTATAGAGTACAACTCCCCTTTTGGAATGTACCTCACAAGACATCTGCAGCAGCTGGAAAGGCCACAGAAGTACCTCACAAAGAGAATTACTGGCCTCAAACAGATGCCCTACCCTGATCGCCTCAAAAAACTCCAGCTTTACTCTGTAGAGTATCGCCTAATCCAAGGTGATCTCTGCCTAACATATAAAGTTATGTCAAACCCAGAGCTGTTGGACATGCTACACCTAAAGAAATCCCAATCCTTCCAAGCTACATGCTCTAGGGGACCTAAACCTTATCACCACAATAAACAGGACTTGCTGGAGGGATAGATTTCTGTCCCAGAGACTTCCCCTACTCTGGAACAAACTACCCATCTATGTCAAGCAAAGTTCCTCATTAACACTCTTCAAGAAAAATCTTGATGAGTGGATGGGAAATAGGAAATGCACCCCGGGGATCACTTCTGTGGCTCTGCTTGGCAGGGGTACAGGAAATTAACTTTCTTGGGTTGGCGTAAGCCAGAGAACTTCGTTGGCTATGCTTACTTAGGCCCTTGGGCCGATAGCCTAGTACCTACCTATGAACTTGTGAACATTTGTGGTTTTCTGACAAATCATTTAGGAATGAAGTCACTAAATAACGACAGACATTGAGTTTCAGACTTTATACCCTTCAGAAAAATGCATGCAAGACCTGTTATTATATCAACTGTCTAAGCTTATACAAGAGCAATTTTTAGTACTGTTTGTATGTTCCCCCAATAAATTTGGCCTTGTCCAAAATTTCCTGTGTTAAGAGGTATGCGCAAATAAACTGCTTTATAGAATTAGGTATACCCAAACCTCTCAACTGTCCCTGATTTTGGCTCAAAATGTTGCTCTCCCCCTAATAATCACTCCTCAAAATGGCAAATCTGGAAGAAAACTTGGAGGGTTTATAATTAAATAATTGTAATGATCAGAGTTATAGATTACTTTTAATTTCAGAAATGCATGCAGATTCTTTTATTTTGTTAGCTACTCAAGTTAACAATACTAATATTTAAAAATTGTCCCTTCTTTAACAGGTTCCCAGCTGTGTTGTGCGGCTATTTTATATTTTTGCATCATATATTTGGTCCATTTTTCATAAAAGTGTGGTTTTCTGGCAAATTAGTGGGAAATCATTAAAGACTGATGTTAGAAAATAATGATAGACATATGAGTTTCAGATTTCATACCCTTCAGAAAATTCATACTAATGCAAGACCTACTAATCTATTATCTTTCTAAGTTTATAAGAGCAATATTTAAAAATTGTCCAAATTTTTGGGCCTTTGTCCCACTTATATTTATGGCTTTGTCCAGATTTCTTGTTCTGAGGTTGAGAGGTATGACAAATGTGTCAGGGCCATCACCATCAGCCAGAGATATTTCAAAGTGTGACATACTTGTTGTACCCCACTCCCCCTCTTAGTGACTCTGGATGTGTCCAAGCAAGGCAAGGAGCAGTTATGCAGTGTTAAGTGTGCAGAATATCCCCCAATCCAAGGTAAACACAAATACTACAGTGGCTTTCATCTGTCCTTGATTTTGCAGAATGTTCTGGTTTTCTGTCATATTTTTATACTGTTGATTTATGCTTCTTATTCAGAAACTGCATGTTATTGCAGTGTCTGTTGCTTTGTGTTTAAGTAGCAATGCTTTAATGATCATCAGATAAGCTTGTCTGAGACTGTAAGATGCAAGTACGCTTTAATAAGCATACTGTTGTTGCCTCACAGCAAGAGTTTCTCCTGTTCGATTCTCAGCTGGAGTGCGGGGAGTGCCTTCTGTGTGGAGTCTGTATGTCCTCCCTGTGGTTGGGTGGGCGTTCGAAAGACATGCGTAAATGGGCATGCCTTCATTGAAGGTTGAACGTCGAGCTGGCACCTTGGCGTTCGTGAAAATCTACTGCTAATCATTAGCGGACCGGAGTTCCACTGTGGCGACCCCTAACTGGGAAAAGCCGAAAGACAACAACAACTGTTAAAGAATTACCAACATTGAAAACCTTTTTGTTGTTGCCATGCAGAGAATATTTACATAACAACATAGAGTATAAGCTTTGTGTATTGAAATGCATATGACAGTATTTGCAATAAAGGACAGGATTACAGTATTTTCAGAAGCTCATTACATTTTGTGGAGACTTGCAGTCATCTTTGCAGGCTTTACCCATAAACTAAACAGAATGTCAATCTATCATGTGTGGTCCATAACCTGTGCAGTAATCCTTTAAGCAATTTATCTTGAGCTTGTTTCTTGTTTCTTGTTCATTTTTTACTTTGACCATGTTTTCCCCATGAAACAAGTAGATAGTTGTTGTCAGGCAGCAGGTCTTTTTTGGATAAGAAAAATTTTTACAAGTGGGAGTATCACAGAGGTTGCTACTTTCAGCATGTTATGTTTATAAAGTTGAATATAAATTATAATTAGAACTGCAGTACAAGGAGAAGTGATTTGAGTTGAGTGCTGCTTGTTTTTTTTTTATACTTGATTTTGACTGGCATTCCAGTAATGTATTTAAAAAGTCATTTATTTTTTCATGCCTCACAACCTTTTTGTTTCCATCTAGATATTAAGTAAGCTGTCATGTAGCCAATGCATTTTATTTTTTTTCTTCTACACTTCATTTTGTCTTGATTGGACTCTCATAATGATGGTTTGGCACACAGGGCAGCGTATTTAATTAAAGTGCCAGTTTTTGCATTTTTAACATAGCCCCATCCCTTTTCTAGTTGGCCACATCCCCTCCCATTTGCCCCACCTATTCAGCTGTCACCTGCAGCCCCCCTTTGCTTTGAAGCCAACAGCCTCCACTGGACATGAAATGTAAATCTGGAATTTTTAATGTTCACAAATTAAATAAGACGTATTTGTAAATGGATAAATGTTTATGATCAATATCTGACAAAATGTAAGGCAATTAAAGACAACTGTTTTTTATGTGGAAGTAAATTTCCACAATTATGTCTGTCTCGTCACAAGAGTCTAGTATTTAGGCCGTACAATAAGATATATCCTATTCTGACAAAGAATGTTTGATTTTAGCATTGTTAGTTCTTCACATAAACAACAGTTAAATATGCCTTCTACACTCATGCCTGTATCAGATATAATACAAACTGTTGATGATTTTTTTGACTATCTTAAGGCTTTGCCTAAATTTGATATAATACAAATGTATGATGACTATTGCCACAAATGGAATAGAATACATGACACAGATACAAAAAACAGGATGAAGATTTAAAACAAATTCAACAGACTTATAGAATAGGTCTTGCAAATGCACAAGAACATATTGACATAGTGGGGCATACTATTAAACTTTTAACAAGTGTTTTAACAGCTTTTCATGCCTTGCCTACAGACAGTGCTGAGGGACAGAAATGCCATCTAGAGGCAAAGACTCAAACTGGCATTCAGACTGTAAAAACTGAAATTTATGGTTTAAAACAAGACTTGGATACAGCCCAACAAGACTTAAAAGGGCACAAACTACAGATATTAATCTGACAAAAACAACTACAGAGAGTCCAACAAGATTTACAATGGGCACAAAGTAGACCAATTGATTTTGTACAGGGATCAGCAGGAATGGCAGTTATTTCTCCTGCTGATATTTATCAACAGTCTCGTTTATTGCAGACTCTGCCTCAGTGGCAAGGGAAAAAAGGAATTTTTTTCAATATGCTGGCATTTGAAGAATGGTTGACATACACTGTGGGGTCTACTTAGAATGATGCTCTGTGTAGATTTTTTTGCATTTATTCCTAAATGTTTAAAGTCATACATAGAAGGAGAAATGTCTTCTCTTAGACAGTAGGGCAGCCTGTATGGCAGCTATTCTTAAAGCATATACTCAGGGTCAACCTTTGACACCTGAATTACTTGATTATTTTAAAATCACCATTTTGGACAAATTGATGGAACAAGTTGACCATTTTAAGCTAGCTTATTAGGTGGTCTATGATAAAAATGATGACCAAATGAAAGAACCTGAGGTACAAAAATGCTCACGCATACCTTTTTAAAAACAGGTAAAGGGAGTACCGGGAGACATTAAATATAATCATGAATTAGGGTCTAAGACCTTAGAAGAAGTGGATCAAAAACTCATAAGAGGTAAGACAATGGAGCATGATGGAAAGTTATATACACACAATATTTTTTGTGTAGGGGGGAACAAAGTGTTGATTTCATTGGAAAAGGAAGAGGATGCAGTAGGTATTCTGATGAAATGACAGGGGAACCACGAGTGGCTTCTGATCCAGCAATGCCAAGGGTAGATACACAATGTAGTTCAGGAAAACAAGTAGTATGTTTTACTTGCAGAAAATTGGTCACATTAAACAAGATTGTCCATATTATAAACAATGGAAAGAAAGCCAAATACAAAAGAGTATATATGCAGAAAATACTAATTTCTCTAAAGCTAAACCTAGGGAACAAAATCAAGAAAAGAGAGGCATAAACGATGACAAACAATGAAAGGATCAAAGTCAAAACAATTCAGGGGAAAATAAGGTATGTCCTATAGAATACACAGAGAATCCACCATATAATCCTTCATATGGTATGGGTCAGGATATAAAACCTGAGATAGAAAGTACAAAATATACTCTAGAGAGAGATAACACAGTCAGCGAGGAACACAGCATGTCTGTGTAATTAGGGATGTACCCAAGATAATTGATCAAAGTGAATTTGATTCCAATTAGGGACTTTGCCCCCCCAAGTAACTTTTCTGACTACTTTCAAATGTGGAAAGGATGGATGCCCATTAGTGGATGTATGGGTGGAGGAGATATTGTGGAAGGATGTGTTAATTGATACCGGGGCAGCAGGTCTTAGTCACTAACAAACAGTTACCTGTTAATCCATTAAAGCAATCCTATATTCAAGGTTTTAATGGCAGTACTTGCATGGCTGTAGCTAGTAAACCAGTTAGGATATGTTTCACAGAAAAGGGAACTCCAGTGGAGGGCACATTCCTTATAAATTCCAGCTGTGAGATAACAATTCTCAGGGTAGATATCTTAAGTAAACTGGGAATAGTAATTGACTTTACTAACAGGGTTTTGTGGACCACCAGTGAAGATGACAGACCTAATATTGCCGAACAGTCTTCCTATTTCATGACAGACGTAGACAAGTACAAAAAAGACATTGACAAAGGACACTCAGTGATGCAGTATGAAAAAATTAAAGAGCAAGTTCAGTCCTTGTGGGCTATGTCAAAGACAGAGTGTGGCAAGTTAGAAGTGCCGGTCAGTGTAGGTAGTCTTAGTGATTACATTCCTCCATTTCAGAAGCAATATCCAATTCCCAAAGAGGTGGGAGGATATGAAAAGGTGTATAGAAGAATGGGAATGGACAGGCATAATACAAAAAGGTCATAGTCCCAGAAATTCACCAATTCAGCCAGCGAAAAAGAAGGATCACAGTTACAGATTAGTTATTGATTTACGTAAAGTTAATCAATTCACCACCCTTCATGCACATTGGTTAAGGACGTGCCGGAGCTGGCAGCAAGAATAAAATCTTAAAGTTGTTCACAGTCATTGATTTCGCTAATAAATTTTTTGCAGTCCCTTTACAAAATAAAGATTATCAATGGTTTGCTTTTACCTTTGACAATCAACAGTATATAATGACACAGTTGCTGCAGGGATTTCAAAATAGCCCTGTGATCTTTCACCAAGTTATAGGGGAAATTTTAAAACCCTTAGAGGCAGATGACAGTGTCATGCATTATACTGATGACATCCTCATTCAATCAGAAATGGTAGAACAGCATGAAAAACATCTTTAAAAAAGTTCTAAATACACTACAGGATGCAGGATTCAAAATTAACAGTGAAAAGGTTCATGTTTTTCCACAGGAAGTGAAACTCTTGGGAACAATAGTCCGGCCCATTGGCAGATCACCTTGTGAGGAGACAGTAAAAGGAATTCTGGAATTGCCTCAGCCATTGACCATTTCAGAATTGCATAAATTTCTAGGGATTATGAACTATAACAGAGAGTTCATAGATGATTATGCAGCAGCTGCTGCACCCCTATATAAAATGTTAGTTGATCAAAAGGAGGAACCACATTTCAAATGGGGACGGAGGGAAGAAGAGGCTTTTAAACTCCTAAAGAAAAAATTGTCACAGGCCACTTAACTAGTAGCATCTGGCAATAGACAGTTTCATCTTACAGGCAACTGCAGGAAATTAGGCCATTTCGGCAGTTCTCCTGCAATATTAGCCTCAGGAAAATGAGGAGAAGGTAGAAAGGGCACTGACCAGTGACTTTCTGTGGTCAAAAGCTAACCCCAGTTAAGAAGGGGTACCACCCATGCATTCAACAACTGTTGGCCATTTATTGGGGCATTAATTAAACTGAATACTTGACAGTCTTTTCAAAAATAATTGTGCACACACAACATCAGTCTATTAAGATTCTACTAAATTCCATGGAAATTAATAAAATCACAAAGGGGGTGAGTCAGACCATTTTTGAAAAATGGATGACTTTATTCAGTACAAAGGATGTACAAATACAGACAGGGGACAAGTATTTTCTTTCAGATCTTGTCAATTATGACATAAAAAGCCATAACTGTGTTCAGAGTTTGGAACGCCCAGAACCCTTGCCTTTAAATGCACATTTCCAAGGTAGTTTACCCACAATCTATGTAGATGGGGCGAGATTTTGGAAAGATGGGAAATATTTGACAAGATTTGTGGTAATCCTAGGAGACAGCTAAAAGCCTATTCTGAAGAAACTGCCAGGTTATATGTCAGCCCAAAGGGCAGAATTAGAAGCAGTAAAATATGTTTTACAGCATTTTGAACCTGTCAATATTTACAGTGACAGTGCCTATGTGGTAAATTCTTTACGTTTACACATGGCAGTTTGGGACAGAAGGGGATTCATCAACAGTGTTGGCAAACCCCTAAAACATGCTCTGGTACTATGGGAGTTATGAGCATTGATTACCCAGAACAATTTACAGGGAAAGAGTATTGTCAAAATCAAAGCACATCAAAAATGTAACACAGAAAAGGCTAGTGAAAATGCTCTGGCAGATGTCAAAGCAAAACAAGCGGTTGAAATGGGTGAGTGGCCAGACCAACACAAGTGTTTTGAACACACAGACAAGGTAATGTCAGTTGAAAAAACAACACCTGTAGAAATACAGGATATGGCAACCCTTCAGAAACAGAAAGGGATTCCTGAGGAACTAGATGGGTGTATGCAGGAAAGGAATGCCAAACAGACAATTTTTGCCAAACTGGAAAAAAATTCCATATATCCCAGGAGATCTAGCTAGACAGATGGTTGAATATAATCACAAGATTCTGGGCCACATAGGTACAGAGAAGTTATGGTGTATAGTCAAACAGAAGATGTGGAATCCATGTCTAAAAAAGCTATGTAAGGCAGTTTTAGGGGGATGTTTGGCTTGTCTACAAACTAAAGCAAATGCAAAGAAGCCTCAATTGCATAGGGTACCAGTGGCAGATGGGCCATAATACGCTATCCAGGTAGACTATGCAGGGCCCCTCTTAGCTGCAAAAGGGGGATACAGATATCTGTTAGTAGTGGTTGACATGTTTTCGAAGTGGGTAGAAGCAGTTCCCACCAAAAGTATGACAGCTAAAGTCACAGCGGTGAAATTATGGAAAAACATTTTTGTCCACTGGTCATGGTCTCGGGTCATAGAATCAGATAATAGACCCCAGTTTACAAGACAAATAATGTGGCATTTGTGAAACTGTTGGGGACTCAGCACAGGTTTCATATTCCATACCATCCTCAATCCAACAGAATTGTTGAAAGGATGAACCAGACAATCAAAGAAGGGTTAAAAAAGGCATATTTTGAAAAAGCCAAGTATTGGGTGAGATATTTGCCAAGTATTCTATTAGGCATTAGGGCTACACCTAACAGTAAAACAGGAATTTCACCTTTTGAGGTGATGACAGGGAGAAAAATGCCCCTCACAATTCCTTGTGACCCAGAAACGGTGGATAATTGACCATTACTGACAGCAGTAGAACACCAAAAATGGTTGAAAGACATACAGGGGGTATGTGACACTTCCAGAAAAGGAGACTGTAGTATAGTAATTGCAGAGTCCCTATGAGGTGACAGAACAGATAGGACCATTAGTATACAGGGTACAAAGGGTAAGCAAGGAGAAGATTAACCCTAGGAAACAGGGGACATCCAAGTAAAAACAGCACACCATGTTGGTTCATAGAGATCAGTGTAAGTTACTAAAAGTCAAACAGAATGAGAAAGTAACAGACTGCTAACAGTGTTAGGAAAGTAATAGTCTGTTTAAATTGTTTCTAGATGCCAACATACCCAGTTGAAAGGAAGCCAGAAAAGACAGGGGAAACTAGACCTCACACATGGAGATGCAAGCTTTGGGTGTGATGTTAATACTCATATGCATGTTGATGCTAGTATTCTATGTATTGTTTATAATAGTGGTATATGGACAGGACAAGGCAATCCAAAAAAGAAATGTAAATACAAAAGAAAATGAAAATAAAAAAGTTACAAAGAAAAAATAGGGAGATATACTCAGATATACCAGATCACAAGAACAGGGACATCATGATTGGATACCTGATTTCAATAAATTTTTGGCCATGCAAAATTTGTTTTTAAAGCTACATAAGTATATAACAATAACATAATTGTTGGGTTTGTAGCCACATTCCTTACAAAGGGAAAATGCCATTACATTCAGTCCTTGTAGAAGTTACAGATATGGGATTTATGTTTAAAGAGTCTTATAAAAATAGAGTTGTAAAACAATCGGCCATAAAATAACAGTTGATGGAAGTAGAAAGAGGGATACTTTTTTCAAAAGAAAGGGACAGTCAGGTTTGGTATTAGTAATTGTAACTATTCCATCACTTTACAGCAACTCTGGGCATGGGAAAAGCTTGAGTATCATAGAGGAGTTGATAAAATAAAAACAGTATGGGAGTTAACACATAATACTTCTTTTAAGGAAGGGATGAAAGACTTCTTTAAGAGTGAGGCCACAACTAATTCAATGGACTAAGAGAATGTTACAATTCTGGCAGAAGGGTTCTTTTTTCATATGTGGGAAGAATGCTTACAAATGGCTACCAATAGGATGGCAGGGATCCTGTTACATAGGGTATGCAGTTACAATGATGAGAATTACTCATACATTACTGGAGGAAATTATACGAAATCACAAGAAAAAGTGGGAGTTTGATGATACTTTTTCCAAAATAGGGGAAGATTTGAAACAGTTGGATATAGGAGATGGTGTTATTTCAGGAGCTGGGATCTTTCCCTAGTGTGGTGCCACTAAGGCAATATGGGAATTATGGAAAGTTGCAAAGCTGATGAAAGTTTTAGCAAATGCAACTTCTGGAGCAATCTCAGATATAACAGAGGAGATGGTAGCAATGAGGACAATTGTCCTCCAAAACAAAATGGCTTTACATTACTTACTTGGTAGCCAGGGGGGTATGTGCTCTGATCAAAACAGAATGCTGTACGTACATTCCTTATAAATCAGGATCTATACATCGACAGTTAGAGAAAATTGCTCAGGTTTCCTTAAAATCCAGGAAAACATGGAATACAGATTTGTCTGATGGGTTAAGCAGACTGTTTTCAGGTTGGTGGAGTACTACAGTCACAGTATTGACTGCCTTCATTGTCATTATCTTTTTATCTATGACAATTTGTATGTGTGTTAAAATTTGTATTAATACAATTATTAATCAAGTAACTGTCATTAACAATGAAGAAATGGTATTAAGAGCAGTAGATGAAATGGGTCTAAATACAGAGGATTGTATTTTTCTGTAAATTGCATTCTTCTTTGCCTTAATTAAATCAAAAAGGGGAGAATTGATAGACATTATATAAACTAAAATATTCTTTCCCCAAATCAATAATGTAATAAATGTTTGTTTTAATGCAAAAAGAAAAGTATGCTTTTTATTAACACAAGGTTTTGACTTCTAAAGCAAGGGTTAACTTGATACAAGGTTTGAAATAAATGTTTCTTTCTAAAATGCAGTAATGCAAGGCTTAAACTGCAAAGTTAAAAATAAATATGGAAAGTATGATGTCCTTAGCAACAGCTATCTCAAACAGGCATCTGCTAGAGAAATTTCTGAGGAAGTATGAAACATGCTTAGTTTAGCTTAGCTGTGAATATATGTGGTTTAAAATTGGTTCACAAAAAGAACATGTCTAGTTTAGCTTGTTTGTGAAGACATGTAGTTGTGGGCTTAGGCTTAAACTGATACAGTAAAATGGCATCTTGTTATGACTGACTGAAACATACAGAGAGACATTTGATATTTTTAACAGGGACTTTTTTGTGAGCTTACAGATGCAGAAATGAAAGAAATAAAATACAGCCACTTCAACTGATGCAAAAATGACATGGAACAAGAATCAGTCATGCAAACCACAAGGACCCTACGAAATAACATCTGCTGCTATCAAAAAAGAATATATAAGCTGAACATTGCTTGCTCTTTTTTAGAGCCATCTTGATCAAGTGTGCATTGATCCTGGGCATGACACAGGTCATGAGAAGCAAAGACTCTTTTCTAGATATGTTATAACAAAATTGAAATACCTCAAGACAGCATAACTGCTTAGCAATATTTTGTATTCTGAAATAAACTATAATGGATACAGCAGTATGCTGTAAGTCTGGTCACTCTGCCATTATAAATAATTTAACACCATTTCCATCTTAAAGCAAAGCATGAATGTCACTTGCACCTTTACACATCTCCTACCTTACTCTACCCCTATAATACCATACTCCTTTCAGGTGACATACACCCCAACCCAAGCCCCTTCTCCAACCCAACATCCAAAAACCAACCCACACCACCATCCCCCTTCACCCAAATGCTCTTTCGAAACATCTAACCTTTTTCTCGCTTAATATTTGCAGCATTCTTAACAAAATCAGTGAATTCCATGCATGGATGGACAAATAAACTCCCGACATAATAACACTCACAGAAACTTGTCTCAAATCTCACATCTTAGATAATGAATTTCTCCTCCCTGACTACAACATACTTTGCCTTGATAGACCTAATAAAAAAGGAGTAGGAGTTGCCATACTTTACTCTAAACACCTTAACCTGTACAGTATATACAACCCACACCCCATGTTTCACCCTGCTGAACTCTTAACAGATAACTGCAAACTTAATGCCCACAAAACACTAACAACAGCTGCAATCATATACCCTTTGGTGATGATATTCCTATATTAGAACACATTCTCTTCTGGTTCACATACAATATACCCAACAAAACCACTCTCCTAGGAGATGTCAACATAAGTTGGTTATCCATAACCTCTAACTCTTCCAGCTCTAGCATCAACTTGCAAGGCTTCTCTCAACTTATCTACACTCCAACCCACTTCAACTAACCAACCACTCTATCATTGACTAGAATTCAGTTTTCATTCCTAACCTATACAACCAACCAAAATCTCTACCAGAGTCCATTAATGACCACTCCCCAATATGCATACAAAGAATCCCCCCCACCTTCCTAGGCCACACAAATTCAAACACTGCCATAGCCTCTCAAGCTTCCACCCTGACACATTTAACAACACCCTCTCCTCCATAAACTGGTCCTTCTTGACATACCTACCTCTAGATGGTGCTATACAAAAATTCAACACCATTTTTCTAGACATACTCAGCTCTCTTGCCCTTCTTAGGAAAATTAGACTTAAGTTTCTGCTCTCCCTGACTATCCCAATCCACTCACTCACTCATGCTCAAAAGAGACAAAGCCTGGAGACTCTGGACTAAGATTAAATCCTCCATCCATCATCAAACCTATAAAGAACTTTGTAACCTCACCAAAAAAAAACAAAAAAAAAGGTTTACAATGACAAGAAAAACTTCTACTTATAATCCCAAACAACCCCTTGCTGCAACCCTAAAACTTCTGGAACACTATTAACCAAATCCTTTACTCAGACAACCCCACAACACCAAATATCTGTCCTAATAACATTCCCCTAGAAACTACCACCTTAATTACTATTTCATTGACTCAGTTAGTAAACTTATGCAGACTAACTCTTCTAACCTCCCTGACCCCCCAACAACTCTAAGCAAAGCAATTCCTTCTCTCTGAAAACATTTCCCACTAGCTACATAAAAAACTAATTTTTAAGCTTAAGCCTTGCTCTCTATCTGTGGACAAACTACCTCCACTCTTCCTTAAACAAGCTGCTAACTCCATAGCCCACCCGATTTCCATTCTTACCAACCACTCTATACACGATTCCACTGCACCGTCACTTTGGAAACATTTTTTTACCATATCTATTCACAAGGGAGGCAACTCCATAGAACTATCTAACTACCAGCCCATAGAAATACTGTCCCCACTCTCCAAAATACTGTCCATAAACAACTCATGGATTACTTGCTCCAAGAAAACCTACTCACTTCCACCCAACATGGCCTCTGTCCAAATCACAGCACTACTACTGCCTTTATTTCTTTTACACATTCTATATCTCTAGCCAGAGATAACAAACTCATTTCTTCACCTCTTTAAAGCATTTGACACAGTTCACAGCCCATACTCCTCTCCAAACTCTCCAACCTCAATGTTTCCAGTTCATCAATCTCCCTTTCTTGATCGCTCTCTCTCTCTGTAACAGACAGAAATGTTAAATGGCTCTCCTCACTGTCTCCCTTTCTCCTCGCTAAGATGGGAGTTCAAGGGTCAGTTCTTGGTCCTCTATTGTTTAACATCTTCACAAATTGCCTCTCCATGTTCTGTCCTAACTCTTCTCTCATACAATATGCTGACGACTCCAGAATCATCTTGAACTCTGATTTCCTCTCTGGCCTGCACACCCTT
This sequence comes from Protopterus annectens, assembly GCF_019279795.1. Classification (NCBI taxonomy): domain Eukaryota; kingdom Metazoa; phylum Chordata; order Ceratodontiformes; family Protopteridae; genus Protopterus; species Protopterus annectens. The sequence goes on from NC_056726.1 coordinate 1,046,517,875, forward strand.
ACACAAAACCCCTTCAACTCTATAGAAAATTGGCTACTCAATATCCATCTCATTCTTAATCCCAAAAAAACAAGCTTTTTTTATTCCTCCCAAAATCCCTCACACATATTAAACCTGCATTCAGTATCACACCTCTGGACAACATCATCATAAATGTCGAAACTCACACCAAGCTAATTGAAGCCATCATTGATGATCAACTCAAATTTGACCTGCATGTCTACCACTGGCTAAAGAAAACACACCAACAACTAGGCTTACTTAACCAAAATAAGAAAATTCCTTACAAAAGACTCTAGAATTTCTTATGTCTATGTCTACCTTCTATCTAGCCTTTTCTACTGCTAGCAAATCTTAACTAAACTACAATCCTCCCTGCTAACTAAATTCGAAACCAACTACAACAAAGTAGCTAGGTTAGCAGCAAACTAGATCCTAACTCACATCACTGCTACTCACTCAAAGCTTTAAACTGGTTAGAGGTCTCCCACCAACTCCCCCTATCTCAACTTTACATCATTCATTCCATCCTTAGTGAATGGGAGACCTGTAGATCGCACCCTGATTGGAAAACATATGCTCTCCAGCAGAGTGTTAATCTACAGGTAATGCCCACTGAAAAATGAGTCCACCACTTCACTGCAACATATCAAGCTGCCGTGGAGCTCATACTGAAAAAAAATGGCCACCATTTTACACTTGCTAAGCAGCGCTTTTGCTGTTTAGCGAGTGTAAAATAAAGAATAAAATAAAAAGCGTGTGTGTGTGTGTGTGTGTGTGTGTGTGTGTGTGTGTGTGTGTGTGTGTGTGTGTGTGTGTGTGTGTGTGTGTGTGTGTGTTTATGTCTATGTGTGAGAGTGTATAAGCATATGAAAGTAAGAGAGGGAGAGATGATCACCTGGACTACAGCTTAGACTAAGCACCTCATTGGTTCTTTTGAGATTTCTTTCTTAAAAGCTGTCTCAGGTTTCAACTTTCTGTTACCTAAGAAGTTGAGTTGTGAGTGTTCTGCCATTTCACACTGAGCTTATCAAGGAAGGACACTGAGGAAACTCGGAGCTATAATATATAACATTAAGTATCCTGTTTTTTGTTTATTTTGTTCTTTATTTCTTTGTTATTTATAGCACTTTGTGTACTGTGTATTTTTCTAGCTAATTTCACTGTGTGTGAGGTATTAACTGGAAATTGTCCACTTTTATTAAGCATCTGTTGGGTTGTTTGTTTCTGATAACTTGTTGCAGTTAAACTCTTTTTCTAGAGGCTCCTTTAGCTGTTTAAAACTTTCATTTAAAGGCTCACTGCTGCTTTTTAGCTGTAAGAAACATTTCTGCAGTTTGTTTCTCACCCTCCCTCCCTGTTGGTATAGTGTTTTTATAGTTGGTGGATTTGCAGTTGCCCGCCCCTAGTGTAAATTTGATCTGGGACCCTCCTCCCAGTCTAGTGTCATTACCTCATTCTACCCAGTACAGGGAGAACATTTGAGAAGGCCAATCAGCTTAGTTCCTGCTACTCCTTTCTCTCTCCTTTCTCTCTTTCCACTAAAAAAAAAATTATCTGCTTTTACTGCATTTGTGTTTCTTCCTACTTTATTTTGCTTTTGCATCATCTTAAAAGTACTCAGTTGTATTTATTACTGCTTGGTGTAACTCATTCTAAGCCTTTTAGTTTAAGCACCTGGGCTTCAGACCAGTTGTTTTACATTAAGAAGGTTTGTGGTCTGCACTGTAGTGGCAGAACAGGTAGCTTGCATCTTTCTAAGTTGGGAACTGCTGATTGAGGGCTCAGTGTCTGTTATTCTAAAAGTGTATTAATTCTGGTTTAAGCACTTGGGCTTTAGGCCAGTTATTTTACATTAAGAGGGTTCGTGGTCTACACTCTTGTGGGAGGAGAGGCTGGACTCTGCCCTTCTGTGCTGGGAATTTCTGGTTAAAGGCTTATAGTGCCTGCATATTTGAACTGCTTCTTACTGAAATTGGTACACCTTGTTTGCTGTAGCATAGACTAGATCCAGGCCTGCTGAATTTATCTTTGTTTGTATAACTTGAGCACTAATCCAGGCATTATTTAAAGTATTCAATTGTATTTATTACTGCTTGGTAGTAACTTGATTAAAGTGTAGCTATCATTCTAAGTCTTTTGGATTAAGCACTTGGGCTTCAGACCAATTGTTTTACATTAGGAAGGTTTGTGGCCTGCACTGTGGTGGCAGAACAGGTAGCTTACATCCTTCTAAGCTGGGAACTGATAACTGAGGGCTCATGGTCTGTCATTCTAAAAGTGTATTAGTTCTGGTTTAAGCACTTGGGCTTCAGGCCAGTTATTTTACATTAAGAAGGTTCGTGGTCTGCACTCTTGTGGGAGGAGAGGCTGGACTCTGCCCTTCTGAGCTGGGAATTTCTGGTTAAAGGCTTATAGTGCCTGCATATTTGAACTGTTTCTTACTGAAATTGGTACACCTTGTTTGCTGTAGCATAGACTAGATCCAAGCTTGCTGAATCTATCTTTGTTTGTATGCTTGTTGTTTGTTTGCTTGTTATTTCCCTGAAACGCTAATTCCACCTAAAACGTGGCTTTTCAGCACTTCTGTGGATCCCTAGTGATATCTGCATTGCTTACTGTACTTATTTCCTTGTTTCACTTGAAAGAAAGTTACTGTTTGTCGTTTTTGCATTTAAGTCACCTGTAACACATTGCATTTAATTTACCTGGCACTTTCTCACTAAGTCAGCACTAAAAAATTAAAAGCATTACACCCTCACAAACTCCCCTTGAGTACCTTATTCCCCATTGGCCCTTTTTTTCAATTATAAAGGAATTCCCAATACTATTCTAGCATGTCCAAAGGTCAGTTGACAATCTCCCCTCCAGTCCAGCTGGTGAATCTGGGAATCTTGAGGCAATGTTACAACTGCCTCATGTACACAGACAACCCTCTCCTCCTCCCAACAAATTCCAACACATGTGAAAGATGCAACCATATAGCCAAACTGGAGGCTAAGCTCTCTCAAATCAGTACTGGCGTAACCAGTCAGGAGGAGAAGTAAACCACACTCACTACAATTCCAGTCTCACATAGACCTACCACGACAGCAAACCAAACACATAAACACACAAAAACATACTCAGAGGCTCTAAATAAAAATCTGCCTAAGCAGCAGAGACCTCCAAAGCAGACACCCAAGCAACCGCTACCCCAAAACAAAACACATGCAACACATAGCTCACAAAGCCAGTGTGCCGAACAGTCACCAGGCTGAACAAGGAGAAGGTCATGGTGAGCTGCCTGTCGGGCGCTAGGATCCGCCACATAACACACGCACTCAGGTCACTCCAAGGCAAGTACAAATATGACTCAGTCATTGTCCATGCTGGTGTGAATGACCTGAGATGTACCTCCCTGGACTACATGAAAAGAGACATAGAGGAGCTCTCTGAGCATGTAGCCCAGGCCGGTATGACCTTGACCTTGAGTAGCATCTTACCCTCACCAAGAATGATGCCACAATATGAAGACAAGATGATCAATTTCAACAATTGGCTTAAGTATTGGTGTCATTCAAAGGGGATCCAATGCCTGTCAGCCTGGGATGACATGCTCGACAAGCCAGGATGCTTCGCTAGGGACAGCTTGCACCTGTCACCCCTGGGCTTTCGGATATTGGCAAAGGCTCTTGCTACCCCCATAGTGCCTTTTTTAGGCAAGGCTCAAAAGACAAACCCACCTCCATAGGTATCACAAGGGATAAGAAACTAAGAGCAATGCTACTCAATGCCAGAAGTCTAAACCTCAAGATGCACGCACTTGAAACTCTCCTTAGCATGGAGAACATTGATATCTGTGCAGTAAAAGAAACCTGGTTCAAGACTCCCGACAGCACCTCAGCACTACCAGGTTATACCTCATACCATGCTTTTCGGCCCCAAAACTTGGACCGAACCACAAAAGGAGGGGGAGTATCAATATTCGTCAAAGATACCCACACCTCCAGGTTGGTGGCACAGCTCGAAGCATCAGAGACTATTCATGTGCAACTAACAGTGGGTAAAACTGCCTTCCAGTTTATAGCCTGCTACAGACCACCCTCCCAAACCCAGAAACCCCACTTGGCCTTCCTGAGAACACTGGAAAATATGAAGGTCTCTCCAAACACCATTATATTGGGCAACTTCAACTACCCAAACATAGACTGGGAGCATTACTCTAGCTCCAACACCCTAGACCAAAGGTTCCTAGAATTTATAAACTCAAATGCTATGGAACAACTTGTTACCACTCCCACAAGAGGGGAAAACATACTGGACCTGATCATCATCAACATGGGGACTCTATGCTCCAGACCAGAAGTGTATCCTTCACTGGTAAGATCAGACCATAAACTAATCTCACTGGAGAGTCACATCCCGACCCCCTGCCCAGAAAACCACAGTAAAAAACTTCTCTAAAGCAAATTTCACACTCCTCAAAACTGAGGTGGAATCCTTCAAAGCCCCTGGGCCTGTGGAAAATATGGCCCAGACCACAGAATCCTTTATAAACGCATTCTATGAACACCTTCAGAAATGCATGGATCATGCAATCCCAAATAAAACCAAGAATCAATCCTCCAAAGGCAGACGTCCTGTCTGGTGGACCCCAGCCATAAACAAACTATACAATAGAAGGAGGAAGCTACTACATGATAGAGCAAAATCCCAAAAAGGGAAGGCATCTCTGATCAGTATTAGCAAAAAACTATGGGCAATCATAAAATCATCTAAGGCCAGCTTCGAGAGAAAAATTGCACAGGACACTAAGGATAATCACAAGGCTTCCTTTAGTTATGTTAGAAACCTGGGTGGGAATTCCTAGATATGCTCAGAATTAGTCCAAAATGACAAAAAATACACCGAACCCACAGACATTGCCAACATCCTAGCTGACAGGTTCAGCGCAAACTTCTCCCTCCCTCCCCACCAAAAGGGCGAATATCTATCCCAGCAGAGTGCTGCCCCCCTGACATCTCAGATGCTCAGGTAAGAGCCGCCCTCTCCAAAGCAAAAAACACAGCATCAATGGGACCAGATGGTGTCCCAGGCTGCATCCTACATGTACTCCAAGAAGAGCTAAACCCAAACATAAAACTACTATTCAATCTCAACCTTACTACAGGATATGTACCCAAAGAGTAGTGTACAGCAACAGTGGTACCTCTCCACAAAGGTGGTGCCTCAACGGATCCTGGAAACTATCGCCCCATAAGCCTGACTAGCTTGGTCTGCAAAGCTATGAAAAGGATCATCATGGACCTCATAAATAAAGATATTGGGGACCTACAGACACTGGATCCTACCAAGTTCGGCTTTAAGGGCAGATCCTGCCTTTTAAACCTGGTCGATTTCTTTGAAACAGTCACCAAGGCCATTGATGAGGGGAAGGTGGTCCACACAGCCTACCTGGACCTCACAAAAGCCTTCGATACAATACCCTACTCGGGCATTATAGATAAGCTCACCAGCTTAAATATAAACCCCTATGTCACTAGATGGGTTGCAAACTGGCTCAAGGACAGAACCCACATAGTTAGAATTGCTGGAGCCATGTCAAACTCCAAACCAGTTACAAGTGGCATCCCATAAGGCTCAGTCCTGGGACCTCTCTTGTTCGGTATATATTTCTCAGAGGTACAGGCAAACACGGAAGGACTGTGGCTGACCAAGTTCGCAGATGACTGAAAACTGGGTGCCATAATCGACTCTCCAGCCGACACAAGCATCCTCCAAAAGGGCCTCATAGAAACAGACAACTGGTGCCAGAGCCATGGCCTCAAGCTAAACGCCAAAAAGTGTATAGTCATCCCCTTTGGCAAAAACAAAGTGCCCACAAATTACCACATAGGTGGTAATCCATTAAGTACAGAAGAAGTAATTAGGGACCTGGGGCCCAAGTTGATAGCAATCTCTCATTTGACAACCACGTGGCCAAAGTGGTTAGAAAAACATTTTATATAGCCCACCTAATCATGAAGGGATTCACATCTAGATCAGGGGTGGTCATCATGCCTCTACTCATCCCTCATCAGGCCCATAATTGAGTACAATGCCCCTTTTGGGATGTACCTTACCAGACACCTGCAGCAACTGGAAAGACCCCAAAAGTACCTCACCAAGAGGATCAAAGGCCTCAAACAGATGCCATATGCTGCCCAGTTAAAGAAACTCCAGCTCTACTCAGTGGCATACCGCCTGCTCAGAGGCGATCTGTGCCTGATGTATAAAGCCATGTCCAACCCGGAATTAATGGACATGCTGCACCTTAGAAAATCCAAATTCAATCGAGCTACGTGCTTGAGAGACTTGAACCTCAGCACTGAAATAAATAGGACATGCTGGAGGGACAGATTCATAACCCAGAGGCTCCCTTCACGCTGGAATAAAATCCCAGTCCAGGTCGGGCAGAGTCACTCATTGACTCTCTTCAAGAGGAATCTTGATGAGTGGATGGGAGATCATAGGTTTACCCCGGGTATCACTTCTGTGTCACTGTTAGACAGAGGCACAGTATACTAACCTCGAAAAAGGGCATAGCAAAATTAATTTAAAATGGGTGGCGAAAGCTGAACACACTCTGGCTAGGTTTATAAATGCCCTAGGGCAGATAGCCAAGTATGAACCTATGAACCTAAACAAAAAAGTGTGTGTGTGTGTGTGTGTGTGTGTGTGTGTGTGTGTGTGTGTGTGTGTGTGTGTGTGTGTGTGTAAGAGAGAAATTGAGAGAGAATGAAGAGTGAGAGCGAATGGGTGATACCTGGCAGCAGCAACATCATATAAGAGGTTTGCATACCTCTCAACCTCTCGGCACAAAAAATCTGGACAGAGAAACAAATAAAAAGGAAATAAGAGGAAATCTAGGGACAGATTTTTAAATATTGCTCTTATAAACTTAGAAAGTTGCTAGAATAACAGTGTTTCCATTAGCATGTCAATCCCCAAGGATTTCACAGAACACTACAAATTTTATATGGAATGGACTAACCATATGAGCCAAACATCTGGATATTCTGCAAACATCTGGACAGTTGAGAGGTATGCAATCTTGACTTTTAGCTCAAAATAACTGGATAAGCCTAAAATAAATGGGGACAAAGGCTCAAAACTGAACATATTTTACTTGAATACTGGTATTTGTGTTAGCATACATTTTCTGAAGTAGAGGTGTGCCTGTGAGAGAGTGTGTGACTGAGCTGGACTGCTGGCAGCAGCAACAGTAAAGAAAGTGTCATACCTCAAGGCCTTCCAGTTGAAGAAATCTGGATAAAGACTAAAATAAAGGGGGAACAAAGGCTCAAAAGCAGAAAGGGGTTTTGATTATTGCTCTTATAAAATTACACACTTGCTTAAATAAAGGATTTCTGTTAGCATGAATTTTTCTGAAGAAAATAAAAGTCTGAAACTCAAATATATGCCATTATTTAGTAACTTCAGTCTCCAATGACTGCCAGCAAACCAAATGTCTTAGGAGTAAGGGACCAAAAAATAAATACCTGGATATTTTTTAAAGTGTTATATTTTGGATGTAAAATGCTTCCTCCAACACTATTAACATATAGTATAGCAAGTTTGAAACATTAGGTGGAGGAACTATTTTATATCAAAAATATATAGCAATAAAAAAGTAAGTAAAACACAATTTTACAGACAGCCCATTCTCTAAGCATAATGCCCAACAGGGTGCATGTTATTGTGGAAATAATGGGCTTATAGGGGTATAGAGGCCCTCCACCCATGGTCCCAGGCCTCAGAATACCACTGGGTGGGTGTTATTTCCACAATAACATACACTCTGTCAGGCAATATAGCTTGCTTAATAGACCCTCCTCCTGCCCATCTATCTCCTCACTCAACTCTCTATATACTCCATTTAGAATCCTCAGGTGCTTTGACCAACAACATTTGGAAATATATAAGAACAAAAGAAGCTCTATTTCTAGATATGATTCCCAATTTGTAATGCGACACAAAGGTATGAGATTTGGACCATGTAGCTGCTGTGCAAATGTCAATAGATGTCCTGGACCAAAAACCAATGAAATAGCCATGGATCTGGTTGAATGAGCTCGGGAAGGTTTTGGTAATGTCATTCATACCTTGTTGAGAGTATATCCAAGAGATACAGTCTGTAATCCACTTAGCTAGGGTAATTTTAGAAACTGGTTGGCCTAGGAAATTTGGAGAGTAAGATATGAAAAGCTGGTATGCCTTTCTATTGTTTTGCCTGTGAAACGTAGTTGTCTGTGCACATCAAGGAGGTGTAGCACGTACTCTGTTTATTGGAAAATTTTGGAAAGAAAACTGCCAAATGAATGGATTAGTTGATGTTATTTTTGGAAGTCACTTTAAATAAAAAAGAAGGGATAGTCTGCACAGAAACCTTATCTTTATGAAAAATAATGTCAGGAGTTTTTTCTGAAAGATCCTGGAGTTCAGATATTTTTTTACCGTTCTAAAGCCATCTTCCATGGCAGAAATTTAGATCAGATCTGTCTGATGGCTCAAAGGGTCTTTGTGTTAAACCTTCAAGTACTGCAGTAAGATCCCAGGGTGGTGAGGGTCCTTTATTGAAGGTCTCAGAAGAAAAATGCCTTTAATAAAAGCACACAATCTAGAGTAAGCCAAGGAAAAAGATTTATTTCCTGGGTGGAAATTCAAAATTGCTGCCAACTAAACTTTAATTATAGAGAAGCTAGCCCCTTCTTTGAAAAGAGACATCAAAAATGAAGAATGGCAGAAACTGGTGCAGAGAAATAATCAATGTCCTTATCTGATGCCTGAATAGAGAACCTTTTCCATTTACTTTTATAAACTTTTTTGTTAGACTCTTTTTGAGAAGCCAAAATAATGTCACAAACTGGGGAAGAGAGCCTGGACTGTTTAACTATTACTGGAAGTGAAGAAATCATGTGGTCAGCTTGAGGCCCTGAATGTTCCTGTATGTTGGGGTGTTGAACCCCTGACAGGTGAGAGAGCAGATCCCCAGTAGGCTCCAGTATCCATGGAGGATAACAAAGATGACACCATAGAAAGGGGAACCATACTTGCCAAGGCCAGAAGGGGACAATGAGGATTGCTGAGCTCTTCAGCCTGCTTGCTTTCTATAAAAACCTTGGAATCAGAAGAAGGGGAGGATAGCCATAAAGGAGACCCGAGGGCCAAACATCTCTCTGTGACTTCCTCTGAGGGGGAATCAGAGTGAAGCACTTGCTGCACATGTTGTTGAGGGGTTGTGGCAAATGGGTCACAGCACGGCTGGCCTCAATGCCTAAAGATCATATTTGCTAATGACTGATTGAGAGACCACTTATGAGGCATCACAACAGATCTGCTTAGTTTGTCCGCAAGCATGTTGGTTTTCCCTGGGATGTACATTATAATTAGAAAGTGGTCTGATGAGGTCACCCATTCCCAAACCCTCTCTGCAAAGGGGGTAAGATCAAGTTCCTCCTTGCTTGTTGCTGTACCAGACTATAGATATGTTGTTGGTCTGAACTACAATAGTCCCCAAGGGAACAGCCTCTTGAAAAGCCTGCAGTGCTAAAAGGACTGCTCTCATCTCTAGGCCACTGATATGTAACTTGGTCTCTTAGGAGGACCACATGCCTTGAACAGTTCTTCCCAAGAAATGTGCTCCTCCACCCCAGTTGAGAAGCATCCATGATCACTGTGGCCATTGGGTTTGGTAGAACAAATTGCCTGCCCAGAAAAAGATTGTCTAATTGTATCCACCAGTGAATGTGTCGCTTGTAAATTGGTGTGAGTCTGACTTGAAAAGATAGGAGTTGCTAAAGAATGAACCATTGTACAACTAGAGTCCATTGGAGAACGCACATAAAAAAAAGAGTGCAAGAGGGAGTAATATTATGGCAGCTGACATTGACCCTAGTGCTTGAAGTGCTAATCTTGCTGGCAGCAATGACTGAAAAAGGATAGCCTGCATTTGGTTTTTGATCAAAGTAATTTGGTGTAGATGTAAAGATGTGATCTGTATAGTTGTGTTCACAACTGTCCCAATGAATTCCAGGGTCTGAACTGCTGCAAGTTATGATTTGGTCAGATTTATCATAATGCCCAAAAATGTGCAAATCTGGAGCAAATAGTCCCTGGCATGTGACAGGTGATGCCTGGAGGGGGTGGTGAGGAGCCAATCATTGAGATATGGAAACACTTGGAATCCTTTCAGTCTCAAGTGAGTTGCAACTACTGCTGTGCATTTGCTAAACACCCTGGGGGCATGGGGTGAGTCAAAAGGGCAAAGCTCTGAATTGGTAATGATTGGCTCCCAGCCAAAAGTGAGGATGTCTTCTGGATCATCTGTCGATTTTGATGGGATATTATACATCTTGAAGATCAATAGACCACAGTCAATTGTCTTTGTGCAGAAAAAGCAGCATGGACTGTACTGTTACCATTCAGAACTTTGCCTTCTTTACAAACTGGTTTAATTTGCTGAGATCCAAAACGGGTGTGTGGTCCACTGTCTTCTTTGGCACTAAAAAGAAGCATGAATAAGTTCTGAATCCTATTTCATTTCATTTAACATTTGTTTGCTAGGAAAGCATGACTGGGCAGAGGCCATTTTCATTAGAGGCCTGGGGAGAAATGCTTCAGATGCATGTCTTTGGAATGTGGGAGGAAACCAGAGAACATGGAGTTAACCCACGAGAATGCAGGGAGGGCATGGAGACTACACAGAAGGCATCCCAGCCAAGAATCTAACAGGAGTACCTCTTGCTGTGAGGCAACAACACTAACTGCTGTACCACTGTACCGCCCACCACAACTTGGTCTGGTGGGACCTTTTGGTTGACTCTTTTTTCTAGCAGCTTTTCAATCTTTTGTGCTGTGGCTTTCCTCTGACTGGATGGAATGTCAGGAGGTTTCTTCTTTTGATGATGAGGAAGAAGGGAAAATGGTATGTAATAGCCTCTGGATATTATTCTTAGCACCCATAAATCTTGTGTTATACTTGTCCAGGTGTCTAGGTGCAAAGAGAATTGACCCCCTGACTGCCTCCAGAGCTGGACAGTTGGGCAGCACTTCAGAAGTGCCAGAAGGGCCAATCTGAGAAAAAAATCTCTAAAACCCTGATTCTGTGGGCTTTCTCTGCTTCTAGGATGATACTTACCATTAAAATTTCCTCCTCTGCCTCTGGAGGAATTATTCCTGCATGAATCCTGGAAGGGTCCCTGAGATTTACAGAACATTTTCTTACCACCTCTCTGTTTCCTAGAGAAGGTCTGCTGAGGGGTAGAAAACCTGATCCCTATGGCAGACAGGGCCTTTCCATCTTGTTCGCTGTGGGTAGGTGTATCCTTTACTGATGGCCCAAACAAAGAAATACCATTGAAAAGGGAGCTAATAAAAGACATCTTAAAAGGCTCCACAAAGTTGTATAGCTGCATCCAGGCGTGTCTCCTAATGGCAATGCCTGAACTGGCTCCTTGTGAAGCACCTTCAGCAGAGTGAGAGATTAACCTTATTGATGCATTTTATATTGATAAAAGATTGATCAGTTGAGAGTACATCCTTTTGAAATCCTCAGCAGAATGGACTCTGAGAGAGTGTTTCATAGTTCCTTTGTCAAATCTCTCTGAAGTCTAGTAAAATGTGCCAGGTAATTAAGCAATCTCAGAGAGAAAGTACCTGAACCAAACACTTGCTTTCCAAATCTGTCCAAAGGTCTTTACTCCCTGTTAGGTAGATGGATAGAAGAGCTCTGTTTAGCTATCTTTTCCTTAGTGGCTGCTGCCATCACCATGGCATCAACTGGGACTCACAAACCAAGGTAGCAGCAATAGAACAATGGAACACCAATCCACAAGGAACACCAAATTACTTCATATGCGATTTATTCATAAAACACATGTTAACAATGAGTTTAGCGCTTTCTTTCCAAAAGGAACTTCCTTAGAACTCAAACTGTTACACTAATTAAAATACTTAAATACAATTTAAAACAAATCACGTTTTTTTTAATTGTATTTAAGTATTTTAATTAGTGTAACAGTTTGAGTTGTGAGGAAGTTCCTTTAGGAAAGAAAGCGCTAAACTCAGTGTTAACGTGTGTTTTATGAATAAATCACATCTGAAGTAATTTGGTGTTCCTTGTGGATTGGTGTTCCATTGTTCCATTGCTGCCACCTTGGTTTGTGTGTTCTTCTTCGGTGTGTCATTTGTGAGGTTATCAACTGGGACTCCTTTGATCCAATGGGGTCTATCTGCAGGTGGTAGTAAAAAAACTTGTCAGGGCACTTGGGAATGGGCTTGACCATATCTGGCTCCTTCCATGCCTGGCAAGAAATTAGATCAATAAGTTCATCTGCCAAGGGGGGGGGTCACTCCAAATATTGAAGGGCTAGAACCAAAAGCCTCCAAGAACACCATTTCTTCAGGCTATGGTGTTTGGGGTGACCATCCACCCTACTGCTTCAGGATCTCTAGAATATGTCCAAAGGAGATGTCATCCAATAGTGATCTGGGGGATCCCTCTCCTTCATCAAAAACAGTGTCTTCCGTGAGAGACTCCATAGAGGAGTCTGTGTCTCCTCACAATTCTGGAGAGGTATCAGAAGAGAGGGTAAGTTCTTCTACTGGAACTGGCTGGAGACTAATTCAAACTGGCTAGCTCTGTGGAATAGGTTTGACTGACTCAGAGCTTGGAATTAATGAGAGAAAAGGGGTATGATCTGAAACATGAGAAGACAGTTCTTTCTGGACAGAAAAAGCCCATTCTAACCACCTCAAAGGTCCAAGGACTGGGAGAAGCCTTGACCAGTCCCCAGAGAGCCAAAGCTTCTGAAGAAGGTAGATCTAGGCCACCCCCAAATCCAAATCTCAAGGGAATAATTAAATCTGAACTGTCTAGGGCCAAAGGTCTGAAAGGAAGGGATGGCTCTGACAAAATTGAAGCTGAACCCAACCCCTTGGATCCATTGTCAATAGTTCGACTCTGAGACCCAGTCTAATCCGAAGGTATCACAGCAGAATCAGTCAGGAAAACAGTCAGAGTGGAGGAGGAAGCCTTCCTTGGATCTGATGCCAAACCTCTCTGGAATATTGGATCCTCAGGCTCTGAAACCACTGGACAGATCAGAAACGAGAAATAACGGTCTCAGATGTGACAGGCGTACTTATGAATCTGATAGGGGAAGGAGCTTGTAAGACCCCCATCTGGATCTGAGCTCTGTGGAACTTTTGCATCATCCTAGCCACATCTGCTTCTGACAAGCTTCTGGAGGGCCTACAGGAAGTGGTGGATGGAGGCCAGGAATGCTTCTTTCATGTCTGGAGAAGCTGAGCAGGCCAAGTAAGCGAAATTGTCTTCATCACATATTCCTGTGTGGCACTCCTAAAGGAAGTACTGGGCTTCAGATCCAATGGCTTAGGATACAAGGGAGGGACTGGTGGAGCAATGGTAATCACTGTAGGAGCCAAAGCCTTAGGATCTGATGACTTTGGATCTGAATGAGGAGACATGTTCATATCCAGGGAGGTCAGATCTGAGAGTCTCCTACTCTTGGTCAGCAGCTCTGATGAAGTCTGAGAGGACTTCAAAGGGCAACACTTACAGTGCTCCAGAGGAGCAGACTTGCTTGATTTTGAGGGGAGGGGTTGAGCCCCTGAAGTGGAAAAAGGCGATAGAACATCCTTTAAGATTAGTCTGTTTCTTCTATCAGCTAGGGCCCTAGGATTGAATGTGGCACATATCCTGCACGCAATGTCTAAATGCCTGACCCCAAGGCAATAAATACACTCCTTGTAAGCATCAGAGTTTGGGATTTTATGCTCACAAGAATTGTATTTTTTTAAAACATGTAGGTTTGTCTAACATAGCCCAGACAGGAGGACAAACACAGAAGGTAAAGAAAACAGTAACGTGTTTTTTTTAGAAGTAACAAATATACAAAAGAAAAAAACTACCAGCTTTGGCAGAAGTAGAAAATACCTTACGGTAAACTAAGAAATACTAACACTGGTATGGGAAAAAAAGTACTGGAGGAACAGTACAGAGAAAAAGGAAGAAAAGGAAAAAGAAGAAAAAAAGGTCCCCAATGACCAGTGATAACTAGAGGGAGGAGAATAGGAAAAAAAAGATTTGTCTAGAAAAAGAGAAAACTAAACTATTCAACTCTAGGGTTGCCACCTTTCGCTGTGGCTAAAACTGGAGTAAAGCCACACCCCTCGCATCATCAGTAACCCCACCCCTCTCCTGCCCATAATCCACCCATTTTGGGGCATCGCGATGACATCACATGGCAAGGATTGCCCTCTTTTTCCATTCCTGCTGCCTATTTTCAGCTGATTTACTATACTTTTCTGTAAAAAAGCATAGTAAATCAGCTGATTTATGAACTCCGATAGTCTGTTTCCTTCTTTGAAACAGAATACTGGAGTTTGTACAGTGTTTTCCGGACTACCAGAGAATCAGTTTGATTTCTGGATAGTCCGGAAAAAAAATGGAGGGGTGGCAACCCTATTTAACTCGCAATTAAATAACCCAGCTAAATCATTCAAGAGTGGAACCTGCATCTGTTTGTGAAGGCAGAAAATGAGATCTGAGGCAATACGGATGGAGTAGGGCATTGTGGGTAGATGGAGGAGCTCAAGAGTTAGATCAGAAGTCTGGTAAATGCAGCCGAGTCAGATCTGAGGATCAGATCCAGACCCATAAGTGAAGAAGAATGAAAAGGACAACATCAGATCCTATAGTTTCCAACCAGTAGATAGGATGAAATATTTTATTTACCCTTTGATAGTTCTTAGTAAAGATTTCAAAGAATTATATTTGAAGATTCAGGTACATAACCTATCAAAGAGTGCCATTCTATCCTTAAGGACAATGTAGTTCATCTGCTCAGCCATACTGATATGGATATTTGCTGTTGGCATTTGTCTTGTAGCAGAACAGGTAACATTTTTAGAAAATCTAACACAATTAATAAACTTTTTGCAAGGTCAACCCAATATGGATATATTCTGGAAATGTGTTGCATTTATCTGCCTAGAAAACTAGATACACAAGTAGACAGACAAATAACCAGATGCGGCTATCAGCAACTGTACTAAATATAGCTGTACTGCACTGGCCACACACACACACACACACACACACACACACATATATATATATATATATATATATATATATATATATATATATATATATAGCATCATTTACATTTACTGTATAGTTAACAGCTATCTTGACACAATTTGGATGATCCACAGTTAAGCAGGTTCTCTACATTACTGGGGCTGGGGAATATGATCTTTTCCCAGTATTGAGTTATTTTAGAGTTTGAATATATAATTAGCAGGGGGTGTGGGTTGTATCCCCCCCACATGGGGATGCAGAGGGGCTTGCCCCTACAAAAACATTGTTTTGTAGTTGCATGCTCTGGGGTTATGGAGGCTATGTCTTAGAGCATACAAAATTCTATGTCAACTTTTTTTTTCAAATTTTTCGGTGTTTCGATGTTAAGCTCAACCATATAGACAGATACGAAGCAATAATCAATTATCATTTTTTGGTAAACAGGATATTAATGAGGTTATTATTACAACAAAGAATTAACTAAGAATGTTTCACTTTTAAATTCTAAATAAGCATACCTGTCCATAAATCAAGCTTCTTCTGTATCCTACAAAAGTATGTTTCTGTAAACAGAACCATAGCATATAGTTCTGCGACAAATGTACTCAACAACAACTTTGTGTAAGGCTACATTAGAAAACAGTTATGTACCTAAAACCGAGGAGCATGTTTACCTTAGCATGTGAAACGTGCTACTTATACAATGTTTTCCATGATAAACTTTGACAAGGGCTGCACTTTTGCATATCCTGTCCCCTTACTGTCTTGTTTCATAAGACTTACATCTTGTCCCTGTTCTCCCAAACATTTAGACTGCAACAGTAAAACACTTTTCCTTTAGTTTACCATCTGCATAATTTTTAAACTACATGTGGGCATCTTTACTTAAAAAATGCTTGTTTAAATGTGTCACTTCTCAAAGCTATGGTGCCAGCTCGCATTTCACCCTGACCTAACTGGTCAGACACAAAGGACATAGATCAGCACTAGGCATCAGTCACCCCTTTGCTTTTGGATACACAAAGTACATAGTGCTAATCTGGGTCAGTAGAGATGTGATTTACTCAATATAATGTGTGGCAAGATCAAGTGTCATCTGTGCCAACAGCCAGGTTGATTTTTATCTAGCATTTAAAAATAGTGCAGTCAATGTGTCACATTTTTTTATTTATTTATTTTTTTTATAGTTCAGTGTGTCCATCTTCATTTTAAAATGCTGCATCTTGTTTCATGTCACAGTATTTTGATAGTGATATGTTGCTAACAATGCATGTTCTTTGTTTTTTAACCATGTATGTTACTTCTCTGTTGCTCTTAAAGCAATATGACACAGCTCAGTGTGGAACTTCCCTCCACAACACCGAATCATAGCTTCACTCATATAAGGTTTGGGTATTTCAAACCAGCATTTGTTTTCACAAAACAGCACTATGTTATTTAAAATGCATACCTCTCAGCTCTCCCGATTTTCACAGAATGCTCAGATGTTTGCCTCCTGTTTTTGGTCCGTTCTTCATAAAATGTATGATTTTCTAGCAAATCATTGAAGATTGAAGCCATTAAATAATGTCATACATTTCAGTTTCAGATTTCATATCCTTCATAAAATAAATGGTAATGGAACATGTGTCATACTTGCAATTTTTTTATGAATATAAGAGCAATATTTAAATATGTTCCTGTTTCTGGGCCTTTGCCCCCTGTTATTTTTTTGTTTTGTCTAGCTTTCTTGTGCTTAGAGACTGCCAGGTATGTAAAAATGTGTTTTTTATTATAAAATGCAAAGCAAAATGTTAGCATTTCCAGTCATAGCAACATTGCCAGATATCCTGGAATTATTTTAAAATACTGCAGGTTACATCACCATTCATATAAATACCATGCACATTTCTACAGCCCCATTTGGGACCACATATCATCTGTGATGATGTACAGAATAATAGTGTACTGCCACTTATGTTTGTCTCATAGTTTTTAATTAAACAGTACACGTTTAACTGTTAGTCTCTTGCAGATATTTTAAAATGCAGTATTTTGTTTAATATCAAAGCACCACTGCAGTAGTGAGGTGTTGTCAACAAGAGTTATCTTTTAATAGAGCATACTACTTCTGTTGTTGTAAACTGTAGTACAAAATGTCATGTCTCTGTCTGGGACCTTCTCAATCAGACATCCATTCAGAAGTGGATTCATCAGTGCCTGATACTGCGATATCACCAACAATGCATGTACTATTACTGTTATTGTTCGACAGAAGAGGGTGAGCTTTTGGTCTCTACATGCATTTCAAAATGTTGTAGTTCCTTTATATCACAACTTCAGTGCACTACGTTTTAACAATGTGCTCCCTTTGCTATTTTGTTTTGCTTATTTGTGTTCATAGGTTAGTACTAGGCTAACTGCCCTTATGGGCCATTTTAAGCCTAGCCAATTACCCCATGTCAGAATCAAACCCTGCACCTTGTGTTTCTATGGTAAGCACCTTAACTATTACGCCAACCTCCCACCCCTTTTTTAATATTGCATGTTTCCTTTTCATTGTTACTAAGTGCAGCCAAAATAACACAGCTTCATTCATATAAGTACAGTTCAAGTGTGTCACACCTCCACTTTATACACACAAGCGCACACGAGCACACACACACACAATTTGTGGAATTTTTCCCAATGTTTTCTAACAATCTCCTTTATCTGCATAGAGTCACAAATGTAACTCAATACTAAAGCTTCCTCAAAGCAGGAATATTGCTTTTTTCCCCACATGAGAATCATGGGTCTATGACTTCTTACAAAAGGTGTGTATTTAGCATTTCTTCATATTTTTTCCATGGGAGATCCTGTCCATAAGATTTTCTTGATCACTTCTTCTTCTTTTGGTTTTTCCCAGTTAGGGGTCACCACAGTGGATCACCTGTCCGCTCATGATTGGCAGTGGAGTTTTACAGTGTCGAGTTGCCAGCCCGGCGCCCAACCTTCCACAGAAGGCACACACACGCATGCACTCACACCTAGGGCCAATTTAGAGTGTCCAATCCACCTACAGCATGACTTTGGGATGTGGGAGGAAACTGGAGCACCCGGAGGAAACCCAGGCGACCACAGGGAGGACATGCAGACTCCGCACAGAAGGCACCCCAGCCGAGAATTGAACCGGAGAACCTCTTGCTGTGAGGCGGCAACGCTAACCGCTGCACCACCGTGGCCACCCATTTTCTGGATCACTCCTCTCTACAAATAATATCCTTTTACTTGAAAATATCAAAATGAAAAAAAAAAAAACAATATTATCTGACATAAGTCTGGATACCCTCATCATCTGACCCTGAAGAAGTTTTTTTTTTTTTTCTTAAAAAACTGGGAGGCAGCTGGTAAAATACAAGAAGGAATTTGTGCTGCTAAGTTAAATGCCCCAGTTATTATTATTTCTTTCACATTCTACTACGTGGCCCAAACCGTGTAACACATCATAACACTCCTGCACTACTTCTTGAATGTTCATTCTTTACGCGATTGATTCTCACCTTTGTTGTTACAACTGGATCTCTCAAGTAAACACTACTTAAACTGAGAAATGTTATGCGTTAGTTCTCCCTTACCCACTGCTTTTATTACTGACTTAAGATTTAGATAAGGATAATACAGATGTTGTGGTCACAATGAAGCCATGTAGTTGATTACTGACTTAAGATTTAGATAAGGATAATACAGATGTTGTGGTCACAATGAAGCCATGTAGTTGATCATTTACCAGATCATAGGAGTTAGGACTGTTTTTAAGTCTGAGTGGCAACAGGTTTTGGCAGATTTTGAGATAAAGGGGAGAGTGAAGAACACTGCCTGCAGGATTCCACTTTTTTTGTTTCTTGCCAGCCCTTGCTTAGCCTGTGCCTGAAATAGCATTGTGCACTTTCTACAAATGGGGAGAGGTACCTGTAAAAAATGATTAATTAATAATAGTAATATGCTGAAGGGGAACTACTATAAGCAAGTTCCTTAGCCAACATTTAACAGACCCATAACAGCAGTGAGACTGAACAAGAACTACCACAACCACCCGGTGTTTTTTCTTCTTTGTGCAGCAAATACTTTTTGCTAACAAAGGTGAATCGAGTAGAAATTAGTGGCAAAAGAGTGATAAAGCATACAGAATTTGGGGAAAGTTGCGTATATTCCTATATAATTCTGCCAATAAGCTACCTGGTCTTGAAGATTTACCATCTGCCAACACCTGTACTGCTCTTGCAGTTATCTGGCAGGACAGTGCTCTATTAAATGCATGTAAAGTTTAAACAAAAATCTTTTTTATCTGTGTGCTGCCATATCTATTTCTTATGTTACTAAGTGTACACTTTGTCTCAGAGGAAGAAAAAGAGACTAAAATGGGATACTAACTTCCCTCATATTGCATCCAGTTTTGCCATGGTAATGTCTTCTGAATTATGCACACTAACAATCAGTAGATTGTCCCTCCTTTCTTTCAAAATACTGGCTAAGAGTTTGGGGGATAAAATAACTTTTGCCGAGCTTACATTTCTCCCATCATATAGTCCTTGATAATGCAATGCAAAAATAGTGCTATTTATTAATTAGAATGCTACATCATAAATCTGTCCTGCAATCACAGCTCTCAAACTCGTAGATCAAAAAATCTGAACAAAGCCAAAAATAATGGGAGAACAAAGCCCCAAAAATATGGACAAATATTAAACACTGCTCTTATGAACTTAGAAAGTTGTTAGAATAAAAGGTCTTGTGTTATAATGCATTTTCTGAGGATATGAAGCCTAAAACTCAAAAGCCTCTCATTATTTAGTTAATTCAATCCTCAGTGATTTGCCACAAAAATTTAGAAAACCACAAATTTTACGAGGAACAGACCTAAAATATGAGGCAAAACTCTGGACATTCTACAAAAATCTGGACAGTTGAGAGGTATGCCTGCAATATCCTGTGGTTTTGTAGGTTTTTCACATTTATACAATTTATCAAATTATGAAGTTGTAAGGTGGTATTTTTTATTTTTGCTGCTCTAGAGAGTATCTAACTTTCTAGCTCTTACTACTATATAATATCAAATGACAGTCTTTTACCTCTACCTCTCTTGCAACTTGGCTTTCCCTACATTATCCTCTAATTAGTGGGTCCAAGTCTATAACCTACACCTGAGAATGTTAGAATTAACATACTGTGACACGAAATGAGAGTTGGAATGATAGCATTATCTATAGTCAATCATAGGATTCAGTATCCAAGAATCTGATGGCTATAGCTATATACAATCTACAGCCCAAGAGTGTAATAGCATCTATATCTGAAAACTGAGCATAGTTTGGAGGTGTTTGGTAACATCAGGCAATCCAGACTTTCCCTGTGGGAGCCTATATATCCACAGATCCAGAGCTATGTTAAAGTCTGCACCCACCACTACAGGTTTGTTATGTTCCCTGAGACATTTAATGGGTAGTAACAATTGTTGTAAGTGTAACAAAAGGAGATACTGCCAGCCTGGCTATCTGGAATTTTGTAAATAATTATATGTCTTCTTCTTCTGGCTTTTCCCGGTTAGGGGTCGCCACAGTGGAACACCTGTCCGCTCATGATTGGCAGTGGAGTCTTACTGTGTCGAGTTCCCAGCCCAGCGCCCAACCTTCCACAGAAGGCACACACATGCACACACTCACACCTAGGGCCAATTTAGAGTGTCCAATCCACCTACAGCATGTCTTTGGGATGTGGGAGGTAACCGGAGCACCTGGAGGAAACTCAGGAGACCACAGGGAGGAATGCAGATTCCACACAGAAGGCACCCCAGCTGAGAATCAAACAGAGAACCTCTTGCTATGAGGCGGCAACGCTAACCGCTGCACCATCGTGGCCGCCCTGTAAGTAATTATATGTCATTTGGATTTTAATATGATTTATATAGAAGTGTGACAGAAAGAGATACTGCCAGCCCAGTTATCAGGAATTTGGTACATGGTTTATGTGTCATTTGTGAATATCAGTATGATGCAATTGTTTGTGTTACAACTGTATTAGAACTGTATGTCATATTGTACAGATGTGTGTGGAAGAGATAGTTTGTAAAAAACTGAGCAAAAATGTATATACACTATTGTAACTGTTTGGCTGCATATGTATTTTAACAATGGGGACTGAAACACAAAAAGTTAACATCAAAGAATAGCTGAAAACTTAAATTACTTTACAAACACGTAATAAAAAGAGATGTTATCTTTCAGTTTCAGTGCAACAGGAGACATGTCTAGAACTAGAGGTTTTTGTATTGTCTTTAAATGTGGAGGAATGTAAATTATTTTACGACTTTCACCATTTGCCAAATGATCTAAGGTCTATATGTTTTCACAGGTAGATGCTAAAATCAATGATTGTGAGCCTGGGAACTGACAGTCAGATGACAAGAAGTGATGTCATGCTGCCAGCTACCCCAGCAGCAGTATTTGAAATATTAGTTTAAGAACACTCAGAGAGAAACTGTGCATTTTGTATTTTGTCATTGACATGACGGCATCAGCTGGAAAACCCACTCACCACATCTCTCTTGCCTGGTTCTGCAGCAAATTAACTAGGGTACAGTACATTTCTCTTAGATACAGACAGGGATATAGTGGAGTATAGCTTCGATGTTTTTTATTTATTTGAGACTGTCCTGCAATGTTATTTTAAGTGTCTCCTGTGATTTTGAACTCTGATGCAACTATTATTTACTGGGCATTTTCTTGTTCTTTTATTATTTATTATTAAATATATTTAAACCTTTCATTGCGGTTGATATTTGTTAGACATATTTAAGTTCTGGGAGTACTTGCATATTTATTTGGTGACACTGTGTGGGCCACTTCTAATAGCCTTGCTCTTGGTCAAACTACCATTTGAATTAATAGTAAAATTACACAGTAAGATTGGGCACCCTTTGTTAAGAGCCTTAAAGCAGCTGATAAAGAGTTGGCTGGTGGCTGTAATAACTACCTTACAGTCTGGACAAAAGGGGGCATAGCTAGTAAACCTGTACCAGCCTTTTCCAGGCGTGTGTGTGTGTGTGTGTGTGTGTGTGTGTGTGTGTGTGTGTGTGTGTGTGTGTGTGTGTGTGTGTGTGTAAATCAAATTTCAAAGAGTTTGTGTGTCATCTACTTGGGCAGGGACATGAAGCACTGGTTGGACAGAGAGGGTGATGGAGGTCTTGGCTTGGTCACTCAGCTGAGATCTCAACCCTATAGCTGTGCCAGTGGGGAGTCTTATTGGAGATCTAGAGAAAGAGGAAGAAACCAGCCCTGGACTGACTGTGGTCTCTGTGTGCTCTTAAGGGAAATTGCACTTGATGCAGAGAGCTCCCACTGTTGTCAGTAGTGAGGATTGAGGATCCTTGATTACTGGACCAGTGATGGGGTGTCACAGCAAGAAATATATTTGCCTTTTAAATGTTAGCCAACAGTACTGTCTCTGAGGTTAATAGTAACAGCTGCTTGCCCTACTTTTCTTTGAAAATTTGGAACAGGTTCCATTGTAAATCTCTGTGTCCAAGCTGACTATATCCCTTTTAGCCAAGAGGGCATCATCAAAGACTCCACAATTTTTCTAGTATCTGAGTAAAAAATTATCATGCTTAGGCACTAATTTTGTTTCCTGTGAGAAAGCTACTTTTATTTTAACTGGTTTTTAATATCTCAAGTAGTAGGTTCTCTCAAAGACAGAACCAAATTTTAGAATTAATTAATTAACTAACTAATAAAAGATTATCTAGGGTTGGAAACTGACAACAGGTGGCATGTGGTGTCTTCAAGGAGTTTAACCCATGGCCAACAGTGAGGTTGCAGATGAACTGTTCCATTTAAAAGACTTTGAAAACTGTCCACCTTATGGTCCCCAAAAGATGCCACAGAAAAATAAAAACAGAGCTATGTGGAAAATAACATCTCAATACAGGGGGTGAGGAACAAGACTTACTTAATGCCTTGTAGGTTCATATATTCAATATATACTACATTTGCAGGGAAGGGGATAGCGTTACTTAATGCCCTGTAGGTTCATATATTCAATATATACCCTATTTGCAGGGAAGGGGATAGCTTTATAGATCAAAAGCAAAAGCATATGTTTTTATCTAACCGTTTAGAATAACAGGAAATAAAAACTAGGAACTAGTGTAGTTCCTTCATTTGATACGTGTTGCACTCTTTCACCTGACAAGACTGATAACCATAGGCCACAGGAACCTATCCAAATGCAGTGGACATCACAGGATAATGTACTGTAATTTCAGTGGTTGAACAGTACACCCTTGGGCATTAACACTTAGATCAATGTATACTGATTAGCAAATTAAATCCTCTTAAACAGTCCTAACATGATATTCAATATATTTAAAAATACCAGAACTTTGTGCCTACCCCATCATGTCTGAAAATCTCCCAGCATTCATATAGCCCTACAAGGGGAGGGAGAATGGTAAGCCATTCCTCTAGTATTGTTGCATCATCAGTAAGTAAATGTGTCCCCTCCAATTACCTTTGTGTCACTTCAACTACATGCATTATAATAGCCCTTCATGTTGACTTGGAACCAGAAAGAAAAAGAAAAATCAGCAGACTGTAATTCAGGACAGTAATTCATTTCTGTCATGAGGTGTTTTGCAATTGACCCTAGTCACCATCCAGCCTGTATCCCCCATGTAACTATCTCAACAGTGAGTGCCACTAAAACTACATCTTACTAACCTATAACTGGGGTCTGGACACCTCACTATGTGGGGGGGGGGGGGACAACAGACAGCAACTATTGAGGGGAAGAAAGTGTTTAAAGCTTTTATGACTGGATCTGCCATTCCTACTACCTCTGCCTGATTGTCAGTACGCACAACTTGTTCAACCTCTGGGAGGAAAGGAAAAGTAGAGTGTCTGCGCTAAAGAGTTGTTAGGAATAGCATCTCTGTTCTCCTTATTCTGCAGTGAGGTAAATCTATTACAGAGTAGCATTTCATGCATTCTCCTTGAGCATGTGCAGTGAGGTAAATCTGTTACAGAGTAGCATTCCATGACAAAACAGGTTATCTTATAATGCCCCCTGATTACTAACATTCTTTGAGGATAACAAGGTGTTGAGTTTAAGAAAGGGGATTCCCTTGATCATTCATATACATTATTAACATTGGCTGTGGTCATCTCTTTTAAGCATGACAGACTTCTATACTTAATGATTTACAAGTACAGACAGGTGAACAATTGTACATTGTAGAAAGGGATGTAATAAATGCTTCAGCTTTCACCACAATTTCAAAATATTACTTGCATGTGTTCCACAGATGGGAACAGCAGAGCTGGGTAGCAAAGTTGTACTTGGAGGCCTAGTCCCTTAAGTTTATTTATAGTAGGAAAGAAGGTGTTCTTGCTTGAAAAAGTGCATTGTTGTGATCTGGGGAAATATGCACTGTTGTTTTTGCCATCACAAGTACTGGCTTCAATGGTGTAGCCTTTCTGAATACTACTTACCTATCACTTAAAGTTCAGCATTCAGAAAATAAAGTGTCTTGGCAAACTAAGATTTAGTTTTGGAGGTTATATTATTATCTTGCTTCACTTCCCACCACATCAACTTGCAACTTACCCTGGATAAATTTCTCATAGGTTCTGACTTTCCATATCTACAAGTAAACCAATTACTCTCAACATATTGCATCAGCTTCAATTTTCTAAGCATTTTAGCTTCATTTGCATCTTATCTGGCAATATGTCTATTATTTCAGCTGGATCGTGTGTTGTGTGCTGATCAACACGTGTGGCTGTCAGTTCTGCAGTACAGGTTAATAATTCCCTGCAGGTCATCTCTTCTGTCAGTCTGCCTTTCACTGTAACATAGTAATATCATCCAAAACAGATTTTGCTATACAGGAGAGGACAAGAGCGAGGCTTTAATCTCTGGAAGTCACGTTATCCTGGTCATATGATCCCTAAGTTTAGATGCAATAAATGATTTAACCACTAATTTGGGAACTGTAGATAAAATAAGTAATTACAAAAATGTCTGTGTGAACCTAAACATGTTCCAGTGCCTTTTTATTTCTGCTACAAAAGTCTCTTCTCAGTAGACTTTAAAAATAATATTCCCTGGGATAGGTAGAGATCCCATCTGCATTCTTTGCATCCCCTGGTGAAAAAAAATGTCCATTTTTCTGATAACAATGTATGCATTCCAGATAAAACTATACTTCACGCATTAGGTTTACATTTCAGGAGGTATAAGCATCTGTTTGCAATAAAGTATTTACTTTCAAAATTAAGTTGCTAAAAAAAATAATTGTATACACTAGAGGCACACAATAAAACATTTGGAATTATAAAATACTAAATATTAAAAATAAGTACTAAATAGTGAATAATCCAAAATAATAATCTAAGCATCCACAGGAATCAAGCACATTATTCAGTTGTTCATACCCACAGGTCTCTTTACCTTTTGGTGTGGTACCTGTTTACTAAATAGTGAATGCCTACCAAAACAAACATGTCTTTAACTGAAATTTAAAGGTACAAACCAAAGGGTAAAAAGGTAATGCGGACAAACCATTCAGTAAAAACTGCAAGAAAAAAACAGCCAAGTTAGAGTTTTCACTGTGTGATAGCTTAAACCTCCTGTAATGGAGGCCCATTGGATATATCCAAATAACCCCTTAATAAAATCAAGTGTTTCAGCTACATGACTTCTGAATGCCAATTACTTTTTTTACTTTTCAAGTCTTTATAGTTACATTCAGGCCAATAAAGTTAAATCCTGCTAGCTGTAGACATGCATGTTTTAGCCAATGTCCACTTAACGCTGTGCTGATGAGGTCAGTCATAAGGTTTATGCCCTTTCTTCATATAAACATGAAAATTCTACCAAAATAAATTGATTTCATGTTATAACTGATATGATGGTTGTGACAATAAGGAAAATGTCAGTACAGGTTAAAATTTGCAGGACATGACATTATTTTATAACCTGATTTTTAACACTGACTGACTTGTTGTAGAGTTCATGTTTAATTTCATCTTCTACTGTTAACAGCATTGTTTCAAATTCATTAGTTGTATTTTTGTATTAAATAATTATATTATTATGTTAGGTGACTAATGATGTTTTTATAGCAATAATGTGTAACAACTTCCAGTTTAGAAGAAACACTGTAAACGTAGGGGAGAGGAGAAAAACTGATCGTGTAATAAAGAAGGCACTGGAAAACATACAACTCTAAAAAGGAGAAGACATTTTTAGCCAATAATGGAAGAATCTTTCAACTATTCTGCAGTAAAAAAGTACTAAAACAGCCTTATGAAAAGAAAATATTTTCTTTCCTACATTGTTAATATCAACATTCTAATTATTTTATAACCTATGCCTAGGCTCTATGAGTTCTTTACATTAAAGGAAATATGAAACAAATAACAACTACTTATCAAGAATTCAACATTATTTACAAAAACATATACATGTAACAATTACAAAATAAATCAAGTATATAAAATCAGGTTATATATGTGGCATTATTTCAAGGTTGCATTTTCGAGGATGAATGAGGTTAATTAGAATACACATGTTTATACATTGTGCATCATAAAGCCCTTACTTGACATCACATATTATGTATGCAAGTGTAAATTAGGCTTTTCTAATAGAATGAAATAGTATTTCAGTAAATTTTTCATATCTTGATTTCATAGTTATAACACATAGTAATCTGGAAGCATTACTACAGAAATGCATGAGGGAGAGAGAGAGAGATGCAATACACAATCACACACATATCCACATATTGAATGCTTTTGAGAAAGATGAACATCATTTCATCCAATGCTTTTGAGTCAGTCTCTATCTGTGTGCACGCGCATGTATGTATGTATATATGAATGTGTGTATGTATATATGTATATATATATATATATATATATATATATATATATATATATATATGTGTGTGTGTGTGTGTGTGTGTGTATACCAAGAAATAAATAAAGTAAAACCACTCAAAAGCAGCATATAGATGAAAGAAGTGTGCAGAACAGACAACCAGCAAAAATCCAGGTTTATTTAAGCGCTTTTCGTCACGTTTCAGACTTCATCAGAATAAAATCACATGATCATGACAAACATATATACACCACCCCACCCAACCATTGGTCAATGTAATTACATCATTTCCTCTAAAACATGCATTATACAAAATTAATAAAAATTATTAAAACTTGATATTCTTACAAAAAAAACAACTGATAAACCTATAAAAAATACATTGATTTTAAATTAAAAACAGAACTTAAGACCTGGTACTTGGCAAGCATTAGTTTTAATCTGCCATGTCAATTCCTTAAATTCTAGCCATTCATCCATTGGTCCCCCTCTTGCTCCAAGGTCAATATGGTCTATGGCCCCAAACTTAAAAGTATCTGTGGGTCACACACAAATGTGCTTGTACAAGGCACTGTTTATGTTTTTATTCCTGATGTCATACAGGTGTTGATACACTCTTTGCCTAAGTGCTCTTTTGATCTTACCAATATAGAACTTGTCACATAGGTCACACACTGTGACATACACCACCCCCTTTGAGTAACAGGAGTATCTCCTTCTAGGTTTTACCATACCATAACCAGTGATTTTGATGGCCTCACCTTCAAACATGACTGGACACTGTTTACATCTCCCATATTTGTAGCAACCACCCCGTGCGGGTGCACAAGAGTCTCTTTCTAACAGGCCCTTTAAACTAACTTCCCTCTTGTAAACTATAGTGAGTTTACTTGCCACTACTGAGTGAACATCATTGTCGATAGTAAACATGTCCCATAATCTACATATAATGTTCCTGATATCATAGAAATCAACACTAAAAGGAAGAATAAAAGCTCTTGAGAAACAGTTCTGTTTCCCAGTCTGGGTTGCTTCAATGGGGCCATTATTGTTGGACAATAAGCAAATAAAAAGTCCCGATTTCCCTTTTTCTAATCACCTCATTTGCAATGTCCTGAACAAAATTGCCAGGATAACCCCTTCCAGTCATCATGTTTTTTTAACTTAGCATACTCATCCAGTCCTGACACCATTCTAGCTAACCTAACATACTGGCCCTTAACTAGGGCTCTTTTTGGTGCACCTATCAAACTTCAGCAGTGAGTTTGAGTATGTTGGCTTCCTATACAAATGAGAAGTGAAAGCCTTGTTTACATAGTCTTTTTTGACTGTTACATCCAGAAAATTCAGTTGATCTTGGTCTTTGGCCATGGTGAATTTAAGGAAGGAGGTGGTTTGATTAATGTAAATGAAGAACCTATCTAGTTCCTCTTCACTACCCTTCCAAAAAATCACCAGGTCATCAAGGTACTGCCCGCATCATGCCCAAGACTCTGTGTAAATTGAATTTAAAATAAATAAATCCTCCCAGTGTGCCAGCACAATGTTGGCAAAACTGGGGGCACAACAGGCACCCATCGCTACTCCTTGCTTTTGTTTAAAAAGCTGTCCCTCTAAGCAAATAAAATTGTTTTTGAGCACAAGCTCCATACATGTACATACAGTCAAGTTGGTGTTATGCGCTAGACTGGAGTTGAAACACAAATATTCATAAAACCACTCCAAGCCCTCAAGGTGTGGAATGATTGAGAATAAATCTTTAATGTCGATGGTCACCATAATGAGACCATTGTCATACATCTCAGGTTTTATTTTGGTGAGAAAATCCAAGGAGTCCCTGATAACACTGCCTCTTCCATCAAGTACTCCCTTCACCTTGCAGTCAACAAATTTTGCTAGAGCAAATGTCTTGGAGGCCTTGGCATCTACTATTGGATGCATGGGTGGGTTGCTGATTGACTTATGAATCTTCGGGATCCCAAAAATAGTTGAGATTCTTGTTTCCTTGGTGTCTAAAAATTCGTGTTCACTTAGTTCCAGCTGACCATTCAATAGTAATTCATACTGGGTGAGATCAATGTTCCTGTAAGCAATGTTCAACTCATTACATGAGACTTCAGTATAAGTGCCACTAAACAACAATTCAAACATTTTACTCTGTATTCGGAAACATCCATCACCACCAACCCACCACCCTTGTCCGGTTTCGTAATACGGACATCCTTCTTACCCAATATGTCATTGAGCAGTTTTTTCTCCCTATTGTCCAAATTAGAAACTTCAGTAATATGTTTAAACCTCAGTTCCCCAATTTCTTTCTCACAAAGAGTTTCAAATAGGTGGACCAATGGATGTGAAGGGGGTATGAAGGTACTAGGTCTAGTCAAATGGGAATTCGGTACTGCTAGGTTTCCATTGTCTGAAAAATGAAAGGCCAAATTCAATTTCCTTGTAAACAATTTCAGCTATACAATAGTTTCAACCAGGTTGGCCCTTTTTGCTAGTACAAAATTCAAACCTTTAAAAAAAAGTTTGGCCCACTCCCCATCAATCACCAGGTGGCTAAGATTGTAGATACTGAAATCACCTTGCACATTTTTAATAATTTTACATGCACTGAAATCATGTTCATGACACTTCAAAACATTATTCATCTCTAGTGTTGGGTTTGAGCACCTCCCTCCCCCTCTTCTGTTGGCCCTGGTGCTGTCTCTGGCCATACCTCCAACTCGTTTGATTCCCATCCCTCTGGTTCATCAATCTTTCCGATCTCCTCAGAGGGGGGCTCTAAAGGGGCTCCAGATTCCATGTCATCACTGTCCAAGTCAACATTTACATCCTGTTGAGCTTGCCCATTAAAGAAACTAGTTTGCTGACCTAGTGGTGGTTCTGGGTAAGCCCTAACACCATCATAATCACATTTGTCTCTAACTAGTTTCTTTTCATTTTGCATTCTAATGTCACCAAGATCTTTATCAGCCACAGAAAACACTTTGTAAAAATCTTGCTTTTTGTGCTCAAATAAAAGGTCATTTTTTTATGCTAGTATCAAGTTTGTTAATTTCAGTCAATAAATGAGCCATTTTTCTATTGCTGTCAACAGTGAGCAATTGCACCAACTCACAGCCTTGCCTGTTTAACAGTTTTATTAAATCATGATGTAACTGTGAGTCTTTAACCAGTCAAGATGAATATCTCCACATACGGAGGCCCTTAGAGACCTGCTCACGTTTCAGACATTCATTTAAATAACTGTTTTCCAACTGTATTTTTTTATATTTAAACAAAAGTTCTTTATAAGAATGAATTTGTTCATCTACAGTACTATTAGTGTGTTGCCCAAGTCTAGCATCGTAGTTCCATTCTGTATCCCGTCTATGCCATTGCTCAATCAAAAAATCCTATGTTGTATCATTCCCATTGCTTGGCAAGCTTCCCAAATAAAAGCTCAGCTCACCATGAACCTCCTGGTTAAAAGCCACTCCTCCTTGAAATCCATTACCCTGACTGCCCACTCTCTGGGCTGGGGTGATGTACGATCTCTGCAAGGCCTGGGAAATAGACTCAGTTCCTCCATGAACAGGCTACAACCCATTTGAAATAAGCCTGTCAACTTTTTGAGTAAGTTCAGCCACTGTTGCTGCCAAAAGAGCTACAGACTGCAATACAGCTGAAAAATCAGTGCTGGAAGCCACTCCCAACTGCTCCCGATCAACCGTACTCCACAAACCAAGAAATAAACAAAGTAAAACCACTCAAAAGCAGCAACTAGATGAAAGAAGCGTGCAGAACAGACCACCAGCAAAAATCCAGATTTATTTAAGCACTTTTCATCAAGTTTCAGACTTCATCAGAATAAAATCACATGATCATGACAAACATATATACACCACCCCACCTAACCTTTGGTCAATGTAATTACATCATTTCCTCTAAAACAGGCAAAAGATATATGCAACGCCCCACCTAACCATTGGTCAATGTAATTACATCATTTTCTCTAAAACAGGCATTATACAAAATGAATAAAAATTATTAAAACTTGATATTCTTACAAAGAATACAACTGATAAGCCTATAAAGCAGTGTGTGACCTATGCGACAATTTCTATATTGGTAAGACCAAGAGCACTGAGGCAAAGGGTGTATCAACACCTGTATGACATCAGGAATAAAAACATAAACAGTGTCTTGTACAACTACATTTGTGCATGTCCCACACATACTTTTAATTTTGGGGCCATAGACCATATTGACCTTGGAGCAAGAGGGGGACCAATGGATGAATGGCTAGAATTTAAGGAATTGACATTGCAGATTAAAATGAATGCTTGCCAAGTACCAGTTCTTAATGACAGAATTCCCTTGAGTTCTGTTTTAAAATTAAAATCAATGTATTTTTTATAGTTTATCAGTTACTTAAAAGCTAATATGTCAGACATAACTTTCTAACAAGAAGCAAATCTGTCAGGAAAAAAGACACACACAGTTTTGGATTTAGGGGCTATTCAGTGCTAGCAAATTACTCCTTTAAAAAAATAGGAAAGTACAGTTGTGTAAGTAAACGCACCATAATAATAGATGATTACATGATCACTGCTGCAGTATCCTTAACATTATGGGTTATATCCTGCCAAGGATACAACAGACAGACAGCTTCCAAAACTTCAGGGTACCTTCCACATGTTGAAACTGTTAGGCACCTTGAGGTGAGCTGCCTAAAAAGCACAGATTTGAGCACCAAGCCATTTAGAGCTTTCATGTCAACTAAGACAGGGAAGATGAGCCCTTCAAGGACATAGCTAGGAGTAAAAATATATACATATATACACACCCTGGCAAAGTCAAAAAACAAAAAGGGTAATGAATAGAGGGAGGGAGGGATCGGCTACTGCAGCAGTGATCATTTGAACATCTACTGGTATCGTAAGTTTACTTACACAGCTGTACTATGTTTATCATATTCATCACTGCTACAATAGCCTTAGCTATATGGGTAGATTACCCTAGCTTAATACATTTGGGAGGTGGAAGAAGGATCCATGAGCCCATGGAGAATGGTCCTAGCAGAACCTGATAGAGACCTAAGAAGGAATCAAGCTTGTAGTGCTTTGTAAAACTATGTGCAGAAGACCAAGTTGCTACTTCTAGAATCCAACCCTTTATAAAAAGACATAGATGAAGCCACGACCCTGGCAGAGTGCACCTTGACCCTGCCTGGAATAGTTTTGTTATGCAGAGACTCCAAATGAGACAGATACAATGATACCTGAAGGCTGTTTGGTCCTAGCACTGACACCTGTTACCTTTTCAAATCTTAGTTGTGGAGTTTGTCAGAAACAAATCACTTGGTGGACACAGCAAATTTCCCTAAATCCAGGTGCCCCCACTCACAAGCATGAAACCTAAAATCCTAAGGTACTCCCTCGCAGTGAGCACAGTCTTGGAAAACCCTAGAAATATCTCTAGATAGAGACTTACTATTTTCCTGTGGAAGAAAAGCTGAACTCAGGTGTCTAGCAGACACTCCAGGAACACAATCCTGTGAGATCTAGGCAAAAAAGACTTTTGAATATTCTCTTGAAATCCCAGCTTTTGTAAGAGACCTCTTACCTCTCTTACCAAAGTGAGAGATTCCTGACATTTTGAAAAAGACTGAAAAGATATGCAAGTTGTCTAAATATGGAAAATGTCGATATCATGTAGCCTGCAATGAGCTATAACTGGGGACGGATACTTTGTGAGCACTCTTGGTGCAGCGGATAGACCAGAGGGTAAGGAACAGAACTGAAAATATGATTCAGACACAGAACACTTTACGAAATTCCTGAAGTCTGGATCAATAGGGATGAGATGATAAGCATTTTTAAATCTAGTGTTACCAAGGGACTTAAGTGAGGAAGAATGGGCAACAGGATGTAAATTGACAGCATTTTGAACTTGGGCACTATCACAAACAGGTTTAGGAAAGAAAAATCCAGAACTAGTCTCCAAGCATTTGTTTTGACACCATAAACGTCTTTGAATAAAAACCCTTCCCAAAATAGGAAGGAGGAACTCTCTCTATCACTCGTCGAGACAATGTGTGTTGAAGGACAGGGGGAATACAAGAGCCTGGTTACCCCCTGGAAAGGAGGCATTTCCTCCCACTGTCATCTATAACCTTGATGAGTGATCTTCAGAACCCATTTGCCTGAAATCATCTGTTGGCAAAGAGAGAAGTGGAGATTCAGGCCTTCGGGAAAGGAAAAAGGACTTCCATGGTGAGAGGAGGGGGAGGCAAGGTCCCCAAATAGTTATTCTAACTTTTTGGGAATGTCCTTGGTTTTGGGGAGTTCTTGTGTTCTTTTTGGAACCCTTTTCCATTTTTCCTTAAATGTCTGTTTACCAGCATTTTGCGGAGACTGTTTTTGTTTTTTAGCAAAATTGGATGAAGGGTTAGAGGATCCCTTAGAAAATTTGGAAAATAATATTAGAGATTTACCATCAGTTTATGCCTCTCATCACACAATTTAATAGACTTTGCAGCAGAGCAACTAAAAACTAAATATCTATTCAAAGGAGAAATTAAAAATCTCTTTTTCACATCATCTTGGAGGTTCTGCAAATGCAGCCTGACAAACCTCTTCAAAACAGTAGCAGTGGCCATAACCTGAGAAGGATCAATTGAGTCATACAACTGTAAACAATGAGTTGTGACAGGTACAATGGAAAAAACTAAATTATTTAAAGCAGATTATTCCTCAAAAGAAGAATCTACAGACAAAATATTCTTTATACTTTCACTATTAGTCAGAATAAACTTTAACATGATCCTAACAATTCAAAATTCTGAAAATCAAACTTGCAGAAGCATACACTTTTTCCCATACTTATCAATTATTTTTCTAACCATGTCAGAAAGTGTGTGATTAGAATTATATTTTTTAGCAGCAGTAGGATAAACTAAAGCTACAGCTGCTTGGTCAGGTTTTGGATAAGTGCATAAAAACTTAAAAGACTGAGGAACTTTATGCAATCTCTCTGCCTTTTTAGGGACAGCAGGCTGACTATCAGGAAAACTGCAGGCAGTGACACACAATCACCATAGATGACAGCACTATATGAATAGGTGAAAGTTCTGAAAATTCCACGTATAACAGCTCACAGTAGTGTTTGAGGGACTGAGAAACTTGTGTTCTTCCACAAACACTGGCGTATTGTGGAAGTAGTTTCAGAGAAAGAGAAACCTCAAAAGGAGAATCAGATACTGTCCTCTGAGTTCAAATCAGAAATCAGAGGAGAAAACCCAGCATCTGTCCTTTCCTATCCAGATTCAAAATCTTGAATATACCTCTTCAGGAAAAGAGGTGAGCCAGCTTTAGGAAACTACTTCTGTGAAATTTGAGGGGGGAGTACATACTTGATGGGAAAAATGGGACCAACATGTTAATGGCAGCAGCACCTTCCCCAGGGATGGGCACAATATTCTGACTAAACAGGGAAACTTCCCATGTACACTCCTCACAGGACCAACAAGAGTGGCTCTCCCTTGCTTGCTGGGGGGACCCCAACTGTCACAGAGTATATGGTTAACCCCTGGCCCATAGTGGCTGTAGGAGCTATGCCAGAATGATCTGGCTAAAAATGAGTTTGTAGGTTCACAGGTTCATAGGCTGGTACTAGGCTACTGGTCCTAGGGCCTATACAAGCCTAGCCATAACAATTCCCTGGCTATTTCTTCCCACACTATTTACTCCCCTGGACCCCTGTCTAGCAGGGTGACTGACGTGAACCCTGGGGTGAATTTCCTTTCTCCCATCCAATCGTCAAGGTTTCTTTTGAAGAGGGCCAAAGAGGTGCTCTGCTTGACATGTATGGGCAGTCTATTCCACTTTCTTAGTATCTGGGTCAGGAACCTATCCTTCCAGCATGTTTTGTTTATTGTGATGACAAGGTTTAGATCCCTGGAGCTTGTGGCTCTGAGGGATTGGGATTTCTTTAAGTGTAGCATGTCCAACAGCTCTGGTTTGACATGGCCTTGTATGTTAAGCAGAGATTGCCTCTGAGTAGACTATATGCGACAGAGTATAGCTGGAGTTTTTTAAGGCAGTCAGTGTACGGCATCTGCTTTAGGCCTGTGATTCCTTTAATGAGGTATTTCTGCGGCCTTTCCAGTTGTTGCAAATGTCTTGAGAGGTACATACAAATGGGGCATTGTATTCTATAATGGGTCTAATGAGGGATGAGTACAGTGGGACAATGACCTCCTTTTTTCTGGATGAAAAGCCCTTAGTGATGAGGTGTGCCACATAGAAGGATTTCCTGACTGTTGTGGCGACGTGGTTATCAAAGGTGAGACCACTGTCCACCTGTGTTCCTAAGTCTCTTATCACACTTTCAGTGTTTAGTGTACTGCCACCTATGTGGTAATTCATGGGTAGATGTTTTTTCCCAAAGGGGATAACTATATATTTCTTGTCATTGAGCTTGAGCCCATGGCTCTGGCACCAAGCATCTGTTTCTATAAGGCCCTTTTGTAGAGTATCCACATCATTTGGGGATTCAATAATGGCTCCCAGTTTGCAGTTAGCCAGAGTCCCTTAGTGTTGGCATGTACTTCAGAGAAGTAGATGCCAAACAACAGCGGTGCCAGGACTGAACCCTGAGGTACTCCACTTGTCACTTGTCTGAAGCTGGATTTAGAGTTGGCTACTTTTACAGTGTGGGTTCTGTCAGTAAGTCAGTTGGCAACCCATCGAGTGATGTAGGGATTAATGCCCAGCTTAGTAAGTCTATGATTCCAGAGTGGGGAATGGTGTCAAAGGCTTTGGCGAGGTCCAGATAAGCTGTGTGGACCACCTTACCCTCATCCACGACTCTGGAGACTGATTCGAAGAAGTCAATCAAGTTCAGGAGACAAGATCGGCCCTTCATGAACCCAAACTGGGTGGGGTCCAGTGTTTGAAGGTTGCCAATGTCTTTGTTTATAAGTTCCATGATAATACATTCCATGGCCTTGCAGATCAGGCTCGTCAGACTGATGGGGTGGTAGTTCCCTGGATCCAAGTTGGATCCCCCCTTGTGGAGTGGGATAACTGTACCTGTGCGCCACTCAGTGGGCAGGAAGTCTGAGGTAAGGCTATGATTAAACATGACACTTAGATGAGGTGCCAGTTCATTTTGTAGTTCATGTAATACACAACATGGGATGTCATCTGGTCCCATGAATGCTGTATTCTTAGCTTTGGAGAGTCCATTTTTTACCTGTGTGGCTGTTATTACCGGAATTTGGCAGTCTTCTGGTATTGAGATAGGCCGTTTGGGGGGTGAAGTTGGCACTGAATTGATCTGCCAGGATATTGGCAATATCCTTGGGATCAGTATATTTAATGCCACTCTGTTGTAGCTCACAGCAGATCTGAGCATTGCCATTTAGATTCTTGGCATAGTTATAGAATTCCCTGTGGTTGTCTTTGGAATCTTTGGCAATTTTATTTTTGTAACTAGCTTTGGAGGATTTTATGAGGGATCTCAGCTTCTTACTGAGGCTAGTAAGGGAGTTTTTGCATCCTGGGATTTTCCTCTTTTCTGCAACAGTTTCTTCCTTTTGTTGTAAAGTTTGTTTATGGCAGGGGACCACCAGATTTTCTTCCTTGTTTGGAGGAGAGCATCTTGGTTCAATTTGGGATGGCACAATTCATGCATGAGTGGATGTGCTTGTACAGTGCCTTAGTGTAGGATTCAGCAGTCAAACTTTCCGTTTCCATCTGCAAGGCTGTCATGAAGTTTGTCACTTCTGACTTGAGTAGCATGAAGTTGGCTTAGGAGAAGTTTTTATGGAGGTTTCCTTACTGGGGGGGGGGATGTGGATGTTAAGAGTGATTAGCTTATGGTCAGACTGTGTGGAGCATCGATTTCCCATGTTGGTAATGACTAGGTCTAGGATATTGGAACCCCTGGTGGGACTATAGATTAGTTGATCCAGGGTGTTGGAATTTATGAATTCCAAGAGCCATTGGGCAAAGGTGTTGGTACATGAGTAGCTTTCCCAGTTAATGGCAGGGTAGTTAAAATCACCCAGTATTAGGGTGTTTGGTTGTATCTTAATATTTTCCAGTATGTTTAGAAAGGTGTAATGAGAATCTTGGGGCATGGTGGGGGATCTGTAGCAAGCTACAATTTGGATTGCATTCTTACCTAGTGTTAGTTGCACCTGGAGAATTTCAGACACACTCTGTTGAGCATCTAGCCTGGTGGTGTGAATATCCTTGGTGAATATGGACACTCCTCCACCTTTAGTGTTTCGGTCCTGGTTTGGTGGCTGAAAGGTGTGGTAACAGTTGTAGCCTGGTATTGCAGGGGTGCTCTCTGGAGCCTTGAACCAGGTCTCAGTTACTGCAAAGATATCAATGTTCTCCATTTTTAGGAGTGCCTCGAGAGAGTGCATTTTAAGGTTTAGACTTCTAGCATTGAGTAGCATTACCTTCAGAATTTGCATGCTTGTACCCATTACGGTGGTGATTTTGTCCTTTGAACTTTGCTTAAAAAAGGATAGGGGTGGCAAGAGCCTTAGCCAGTAACCTGAATCCCAGAGGTGACAGGTGCAGACCATCTCTGGCAAAGCATCGTGGTCTGTTGATCATGTCATCCCAGGCAGACAGATACTGGATCCCCTTTGAATGACACCAGAAGCTTAGCCAATTGTTGAAGTCAATAATTTTGCCTTATATTGTAGTATAATTCTGGGCGAAAGCAGGATGCTACTTAGGGCTAGGGTCATACCTGCCTGGGCCACATGATCCGAGAGCTCTTCCATGTCTCTTTTCCTGTAGTCCAGGGAGGTACATTTCAAGTCATACACTCTAACATGGACAGAGTCATATTTGTACTTGTTGTGGAGTGACTTGAGTGCATGTATTATGTGGTGGATCCTGGCACCCGACAGACAGCTGACTGTAATTTTCTCCTTGTTCAGGCTGGTGAGTGGGACACCAGTGTGCCTGACTATAGAGTCACCTATGACTAAAGTGTTAGGTACATTGTCTTGCCTTAGGGGCTATTGCTGGGTGGCACACTGGTGTTGTGAGCTATGTGACACTTTGGTTGTGATTGGTGTTTGTTTGCATTTCAGCTTCGGTGGTCCTTGTTGCTTGGGCAGGTTACAGTTAAGGGCCTCCGCATATGTGCATTTATTTTTGCTATGTGTGGCTGTTGGTGGTGTGGGTTTAGAAGGGCTATGTGTTGCTTGAGGTGTAGTGTGGGTGTTAACCTTCTCCTCCTGACTGTCTAGCACAATCTTGAGTGGAGAGAGCTTTGCTTCCAGTTTGGCTATGTAAGTGCATCTCTCACAGGTTGTAGTGTTGGGTGGTAGGAGGAGAGAGCTGTCTGTGTACATGAGGCAATTGCTGCATTGCCCCAGTATACCCAGATTCACCAGGTGGATAGGAGAAAACACCGGAAGCTGACCTGTGGATATGCCTGGTTTGTTGCTTTTTTGTAAAGTACAGGAGCTGTTTTCCCTTGCTTTAGCAAGGTACTTTGCAATTATAGGCTGTTTAGTGCCTAAGATTAATTTCTCCTTATTAACAAGGAGAGTTGTGTGCTTGTATCAGTTTAAGGCTTCCTAGTACTTTCCAGCAGGTATTAGAGCAAGTGCTCTTTACAGTGATGCTTAAAGGTAAGATAAAAAAATGGTTTACCCTAAACACTGCAGTGTGCATAGATACGTTAGATGTGAAAATAGGTAACTTAAGTTTTACCTGTCTAAAAAGTTAAGTTTTAGTGGAGAGTCACTATTTTTAAAACAGCAAGATAGATTGAAAGGGGGTGGTCACTTTTGTATTTTGGTACTATGGAATACAGTAGGATGGCCAATAAATTTAAATAGTTGAAGGGGAGTGATTTCACAAAATGATAATTTTGTGCTTACTCACACAAGCCAGTAAAAGCAGAGAGGAAGTGAGATATATGGTCAAATTAACAGAAAGACAGTGGTATTTAAGAACATGACAGTAAGTGGGTGAGGAAAAACTTCTGCCTGACTCACAAGAGACAGAGCTGTGGTATCTTTTGAAGTTTTAATATGCAGTTAAAAGCAGAATACAAGTAAAACACAAGGTAAAGAAAACAAGTCACAGTATTCAAAATATAAAAAGGCAATAAAGTAATACAAAATACAACAAATAAAAAGCAAACTAACCTTTCCTTCACAGCAAAGTGTAGCAGAGTCTGGGTGAGGCTTTCTAGTGGTATGTAGAAATAGCCTTTTCACCAGTAGAGTTATGTGGCTATCCTGCTATGGAGGCAAAGACTGTTTGCTTAACTCCTTCTTTCTTAACCTAGAAGAAGGACCTACTGTGGGACTGGTAGTTTGTTCCATGGTCAATCTGAAAATGGTGCTTCTTTCCCAGGGAAAATAAGCAGCAAAAGCAAGTAAAAATTTAAAGTTAAAAGTAATTTCTTTCAAAAGGCACTTTAATACACTTTACCAGCCCCAAAATAAAGACAATTTCTCCACAGAAAATATGATTTTCAACTACTTTAAACAAGTTTTAAACTGACAGGTAAAAAGTGTGCTCCCATTTAAAAGTAAAGTCTTTTCAGAGTCTGTTAAAACCCAAACTGCTAGATTAAAAAAAAAAACATTTTACTGAGTAGGAAAGTACATTAACACAATACATTTTTTTATGTGGAAGGTTTTCCCCAAGGGAATTTCTGCCTGGCA
Organism: Protopterus annectens; assembly: GCF_019279795.1. Taxonomy (NCBI): domain Eukaryota; kingdom Metazoa; phylum Chordata; order Ceratodontiformes; family Protopteridae; genus Protopterus; species Protopterus annectens. Next base: position 1,046,557,612 of record NC_056726.1, read on the forward strand.
AAGGAACAGCACAAGCCAACCATCAATCCTCAAAAGCTTGCAGAAGAGTGCTCTCTTCAACAGCAGGAAAGCTCTAAAGAGATTGACACTCAAACCTGGGTTTGACCATGTAGAAGGTGCTCTGAAGCTTTGGAAGCTGACTGGTTGTTATATCCTTGACAGTATGCGAAAGCCAAACACATTCTGGCTAGGCTTATAAATGCCCTAAGGCAGATAGCCTAGTATGAACCTATGAACCTATGAACAATGATCAATATGGCGAACATCTTTTACTTTGCGGAGAAACAATGCAGTCTTACCACCCATACAGTGACACTAAAGAATATTAACAATGGTAACAACTGAGTATCAGTGTAGACATTACATTAGCAAAGACGTACTGGATATCAGGACTTGAATCAAATTTTGCAAAAAAAAAAAAAAAGGTGAAATTAATTTATATTAAATGAGAACACTACAAGTGCAACCAGAGAACCCAAACTTTTAGCTTTGGCCAAAACACTAAGAAACTGGGTTAACTTATTAAACGTGAAGATTAAAATGATATATCTGAATATGATTTGTCATTTTTTGTACACTAATCTTAATGTTTTGGTACTCAAACTTGTACTGAATTTCTAATGCTCTAAATTGATGCATTTGAAGTAATTTCATGTTCCTTACCTATTCATAATAACATCTTCTCATTAATTAATGACTAACAGTATTACATCATACATGATAAATGGAAGGAGCATGGGGATTGGCTGAATAACTAACAGTATTACATCAAACATGATAAATGGAAGGAGCATGGGGATTGGCTGAATAATGAAATTGAAAACTATCATTCAACAATAACAGGGAGATAAATCATACTATTCTATGGGAGTCTCTTAAAGCAGATCTACATGGTAAAATTACTTCTTGGGGTCATAACAACATGAATTAATGGGTAACAATGTAAGTGAACTGTACGACCAATGTAGTAAAATCAAAAGTTCATCCTCGTTTTAGTTACATTTTAAATGAACAATATTAATTTTAAATCACAAAGTGGCAACAGCAACAGAAAAGATAAAATTATAACCATTTTCTGTAACTTTTCGCAAACTAGCAACCAGATTCAAGATTATAAACAAACTAATAAAATAAAGTTTATTCACTTTCAGGAAGAAGTAGGTTGACAGACACTGAAAATAACGTAGGTTCATAGGTGATTACTTGGCTAATGACCCCAGGGGGTATTTTTATGACTAGCTGTACTACTCTAAAGTATCTGCAAGTTTCAATACCCTATAGTTATTTTAAGGGGTATATGTTGCTTGAGCTTGGGTGGTCACACATTTACAGGCTGCCTCTGTCTAATAGAGACATAGGTGCCAGATCAGGGGTAAATTTCCAATTCCCCATCCACTAGTCTGGTCCATGTTATACATGAACTGGGTTAGAGAAGAACTCTGCTTCATATGAAAGGGAAGCCTGTTCCAGAGTAGTTTCTGAGACACATATCTATCCCTCCAATATGTCTTATTTGTTTTGCTGACAAGGTTTATGTCTCTAGATTGGGTAATTCTGATTCTGTTTGCTTTGTGGATGTGCAACAGTTCCATCAGGGAGGGATCAGAGGATGCTTTGTAGGCCAGGCATACATTGCCACTCACCAGTTTATAGGAGATCAATTACAGGAAGAGGGCTTTGAGGCAGCCATGTAGGACATGTTGTTTATGTCCTGTATTCTTTCTGACGGGACTTTCTGTGAACACTCCAGTTGTTTCATATGCCTGGTGAGGTACACATGGAAGGAGGTGCTACACACAAACATTGGTCTGATAAGGGCCGACTAGAGCAGAACAATAACATCCTTGGACCTAGATGTCATACTCTTGCTTACAGGTAGTGCAACACAGAATGATTTCCAAACTACCATAACACACGATGGCCAAAAGCCAGGTTACCGTCTACATGCATTCAGAAATCCCTGACAACTGAGTCTACTCTTACAAGTGTATCATCAGTGTTTAAGTTTCCAGGGAAAGTCATCTTCTCAAAGGATCCTATTACGCATTTCTTGTCACTGAATTTAAGGCCATGGATCTGGCACCAGTTATTGGGCTGCGTTAAGCCTTCTTGGAGGCTGTTTGTATCTCTGGGGAATTTTTTTGACTGCACCTAGTTTACAATCATCTGCAAACTTGCTGAGCTAAAGGCCCTTGAGATTGCCCAGACTTCAAAGTAGATGCCAAAAGGACTAGCCCCAGCAACGATCATTGAGGAACTCTACTAGTGGCTGGTCATTTTGTGGATGTGGACTCCCCTATCCTAACTTCTTAGGTCCTGTCTTTGAGCCAGCTGGTTATCCAGAGGGTGACACAAGGGTTTATACCAATTTTTTTTTCTGTGTCTGTGTACAATGTCTGTGTGGGGCAGTATATCAAATGTTTTGGCCAAGACAATGTAAGCAGTATGCACTGTTTTGCCCTTATCCATTGCTTTGCTGAACTGCATGAAGAAGTCCACCAGATTGAGTAGGCATGACGTGACTTGATGAAACCATACTGTCTGAAGGTTTTCTATGCCATTATCATATCTATGATAATTATTTCCATGGCTTTGCGTAAAAGACTAGTCAGAATTATGGGTCTGATGTTATCCAGGTCCATATATGGCCCATCCTTGTCCAGGGGATGATAGTTGAAGTTCTCCATTCACTTAGCATAAAGCCTGTCTGGAGTCTATGGTTAAATAATGATTCTAGTGATGCTGATATGTCCTGGTGCTATTCAGGAGGAGGCATCTATAGATATTATTGGGGACCATCTATGCAGTGTTCTTGGCTTAGGACAGGGCATTGAATACTTGCTCCCTAGTAATAGTTCAGGGAATTATGGTTGAGGATATTTACAGAAGGGCAGCTGGGTAGGGAGAAGAGGTAAAACTGGAATTAAATTTGTCAACCAATAGATTGGCTATATCTTCTGGCTTAATATAGGTGGCCCATTTACAATTAGTTTAGCACAGTGTTGTAAATTGCATTTGAAGTTGCAAACATAACTGATAATTGTCTTGTGATTGTCTTTAGCCTGGGAGGATATTTTTATCTCAAATTTGGCTTTGGTGTCCTTGATTAATCCCTATAGTTTGGTTGTTTAGATTGATGAAGGAGTTTTTACTTTGTTGAGCATTTCACGTCCTAATTTTTGCCATTATTTTTTCCTTTTGTTATACAACCTATTGATGTTGGGATTCCACATGGTAGCTTTTTTATCTGAGTTTGTTCTGTGCTTATTCAAGGTAGGCTGTAGCTGTCTCTGTGCAGCCATTAACATGACTGTACAGGGTATTCATGAACAATTCCACATAGGCAGCAGTGCTCTGATGGTTTGGGAGCTTGAAATGTTGCTAGGGTGGCACTTAATGGCAAGAAATTTGTTTTAGTATAATTCATAAATGTTCTAGGGTTATCTGGTGTCCTGGGTTTTATTTTTTCTTCAAGTGAGACAACTTTATGTTCCAACCTGACAGGTGAGGACATTACATTACAGTGTGTGTGTGTGTGGGGGGGGGGGGTGCAACTTTCTCCCATGTTTGTGAAGACCAGGTCAAGGATGTTAGCACCCCTACTAAGTGTACATACTGGCTTGTTCAAGCTGTTTGTATTTACAAAGTCCAGGAATCATTGGGCCTATATTTTTGAGGTCTTATATGATTCCCAGTTTATACTGGGGTAGTTAAACATGCCCGTGAATACAGTGCTGGGTTGAATGGGGAGTGTCTCCAGCACTTTTTAAGTGTGCATGATGGGTTTTCTAGATCACAAATGATGCTTTTAAAAGAGATAAGAGATTATGAAAATATTAACAAACAGGAAAAAGGAACTTTATACAAATTCTCTTTATAATGATTTTTAATTATGGATATCAAACATAAATTACCAAATGAAAATGTTACTTTAAACTCAAAACAAGTATCTAACTCAGAAATAAATGAACAAATAAAAACATTAAAAGAAAATAAACCTGTTTGAACTGATGAAATAATTGCTGTGATATACAAAATACTTCCTCAAAGTGTTATTCAGCTGAAGAAAAATATTTTCGGTAAACATTCCCCTGCCTTATAAATGTATGCTAACTTCCCCAGTTACTGAAATCCTAACTTTGTCTTACAGGCCAATCTCATTATTTAAGTCTTGATTACAAAATGCTTTTCTTAGAATCAGCAAATTAAAATAATACTGCCTTCTGTAATACATGAAGATAAGCAGTTTATAATTGGTAGGAATATTCAGAGAACATAATAACAATATAAATAAAAAAGATTTTTTTATTAAAAGAATGCTTTGCAAAAGAAGAGTGAAAACTTTGCAAAAGAAACACAAACTGATTTCAGAAAAGCATTCAAGGTTGGTTTTGCTGACTGTGATATTGAGATACCAGAAGTAGCAGGAATGAGTAAAACTAACCTCGAATGCTTTTCTGAAATCAGCTCGTCTGTGTTTCTTTTGCAAAGTTTTCACTCTTCTTCCTTATTTTTTCTTTTTAGAGTGACTCAATAAAAATAATTATTTTTTATTTATATTTTTATTTTATTCCTTTTTAGTTTTTAAGTAAAATATCTGGTTCTGTTACATTCCTCATTAAACACTGTAAGAAGACAATTAGCCAGACAGTGGAAAAAAACAACTTTGAGAAGCTTGGCATTTTTTTGCTGTCTTGTGAGGAATGTGACAGAACTGCAGAGGAGTCTTATTTTAGAAAATGTATATTAATTCATATTCACTTATTCTGTCATTTTCTCAAGTGAATAATATTGTAGAAGTGTTCCTGATTAGAAGCAGTCTTGTATTGTATGTTTTGGACTGTGTATGTGTGAAATGATATAAGGATATGTGTGTGTGTGTGGGGGGGGGGTGATGTAGGGAGATGCAAGACAGTGTGTGTGTGTGTGTGTGTGTGTGTGTGTGTGTGTGTGTGTGTGTGTGCGCGCGTGTGTGTGTATGCATATGTGCGCATGTGTGTCTGCGCACGCGTGTGTGTGTCTGTGTGTGTGTGTGTGTGTGTGTGTGTGTGTGTGTGTGTGTGTGTGTGTGTGTACGCGTAAGGCTGCTTGTAGTACAGTGCACCCCGCTCTGTCCCTAACTCAGTGTACAATTTGATTTAGTTACAGTACATTTTCGTCTTTGAAGCAAGTGCAAGCAGCTTTCTTTGCCATCCATTATCAGTATCATTTAACCGTGATTAAAAATAATAATACTGACTTGTTTTCTGGTTTATTGGGTGGTGGCACTCGGCTTATAAAGGAACCTTTTTTACCCTAAAAAGTCAAAGAAAAGTGAACAAGACTAGCAACTGTCCATACATACCCAATACATTTAGAAAACTGTCAAACACAATGTATAAAAGTGCACAAAGATGTTAGAACTGTGTTTTGAATTTCTATTACCTGTATCAATGTGGTGTGCAATGCACACTCCACCGCACATGCAAAACTGCAATCGACATTCACTTGCAGAGGATATCTTAACAGCTGGACTAGAACTAAAACAAACCTAGACACATTCAACATCTCCATGGTGACTAGTCAGTACTGGATCTATCCAACAGGGGAAAAAGTAACATTGCACTTAAGCCCTAACACTTGCCTAAAGTACCATAGCAACTCCTCTCTCTCTCTCTCTCTCTCTCTCTTTTTCCCAGAGTTAAAATCAATGTGGTAATCCAGTACAATTCCAAAAGCACTGTAGGTTCAAAGGGGTTCATTTCAAGCCAAGACAGGAAAACGAACATTGTCCCAAAATTCTGGAGATGAAGTTTTGAATCCCATTATCATCATCAAGCTAGTTGTGCACCTCTGAAAATGTACAACCTGCTTTCTTGCATACCAAAGGACTTACAGACACCAATATTTCACAAATGTACTAGTAGCAACCCTAGGCAGTTTCAAAAAGCTTCATATCAACTAAGCACTTCAAGAAAGATGCAAACTGCTACACAACGTCAAATAACTAACCAAACATGGGTCAGCAGCACAGTTTAATTAGGTTACTCAAAAAGCAAGCAGCATTAGTTATGCATTTCTTCTGGACAGGACCACTGAAGTAGCCCAAATGGTAGAAGACAAACAAAAAAAAATGCTGGGATATGCAACAACAGTATACATTATTACAAACCGGAGAATGTCTGATAATGCAGCAATTGGAGGGGGGCACTTAATGGTTTCTCCTTGGTAACTTTATTACAGGAAAATCCCAAAGCAGGAAAAACAAAATTATTATAAGGTCAGTTGTAGAATCTGAATGTGTGGTGTATGTAAAGGGCCAAAAAGTAACAAGTGAAGTAAATACACACAACTACAGGACTATGAAACTCATCCGTATGTCCCAGAAAAGCTCCCATATTGTACTTTAGCTCCACATGGGTGGAACTCAGCACCTGTAGATGCTACTTGGTTGAGCGTATCATTACTGAGCAATCACCATATGCAAACTGAGTTTGATTGTGAAATATGGAATTACAGTTTTTTATGTTATGCAGATATGCATGGTCTGAGTGCTGCTGCTGTGTGTAAATGTCATGGCAGGCATTCCCTTCAAAGTTCTGAGTATATCACTTTCATGGAGGTGTGTGTGTATATTGTCTTGCTAATGGCAGAGGGACAATATTTTAGTTAAAGACAAGAGTGACAGAGCCACAAAGCCAACTACAGTAAAAAGCATTCTAAAACAACACTAATTGACTATGCATGTATTAAAAATCTAGGCATATCAGTAATTAACTTAGGCATTCTGAAGGCTATTGAGTCCATAAATTGACAGCATTTGATTTAAGGGTCTAGAAAAAGTCAGCCTTCCTATTTTTCATGCAAATTTAACACATTAACAAATTTGGAAAAAACAAAGTACCCGCAAACTACCACATAGGTGGTAGTCCCCTAAATACGGAAGACATAATAAGGGATCTGGGGACCCAAGTAGATAAAATACAACAACCATGAATCCACCAAATATTCAAAGATACACCAGCAAAAGAAGCAGTCAAAAGGTGAGATAAAGAGAAACAACTTTAACCCATGTTATTCATCCGTCCTGGTACCTCAGCAATTCGCCTTCAATGGAACAAATATTCAAATATGCACATTCTCTTTTATATACTCATCAATTAAACAATCAATCAATTCATTAAGTAATTAACCCTATGAACACTTTAACAAATCATCTAACATTCATTTGATATTATATGTGAAAATTCAAGTAATACAAAATCTTATTTATAGAAAAACTAACTAAAAAAATAATAAATATAATATGATATAATAATTCATGTTACTTATCAACTTACAAATATTATAAATGTCTCCAAAAATACTACTTATTACTAAACAAATTTAAATAAATATTTATGAATATATATAACATTGAAATGCACGTTTAGAAATAAATAATTAAATATACTCAAATTTCATTATGATTCAAAGATTCCAACACACCCATATGTCATATTCATCCACTATCTAGATTCATCCCACCAGGAAATAATGTGTGGTACCCCATAATCATTCTATGCTCTAACCTATTTAATGCAGTCTTAAAATTTCCTGTACAAAAATGAGGCCTAGCTAGTACACTAAATACAAAACCTTCAATGCTACCATTATGCATGTTGATGAAATGAGTGGCTACTGGACTATCCATATTTCTCCTCCTAATGTCCCCCAAATGCTCCAAAATACACACCTTAACCTTCCTGGTGGTCTGGCCGATGTACCATAGCGGCGTGATACAATCACACCCCAAAATGTACACCACCCCTGATGACATGCAATCAAACCTTTCAAATGCCAAATATTTCCTCCCATTTATTTTCATCCCATGCATATTTTTTATCTTGTCACAAACCAAACAACGACCACAACAATACATCCCAACATTTGTGTTGGTCAAAGGCTCAAGTTTCCTGTTTAACATTTCTTTTAAATTGGAATACCTATTGTAAGAGAAGGTAATACGCTTCGGGAAAAGACAACCAACAGTTAAATCTTCGCAAACAACATGCCACAATTCTCTAATAATTTTTTCAACCATATTAGAGAAACCTGAAAACCTAGATACAAAAAATATCTTTTCTTGTGTAGATGTAATCGCAGAATGATTACGATTATAATATATGGTCCTCCCTGATGTGTGAATTCTGCACAATCTCTTCCTTATATCTAAAAGTTTAGTACTCTCATATCCCCTAGATAAGAGTCTATTAAAGGCCTCATCCCATAAACCTGTGTCCGATGTTTTTCTCAAAATCCTCTTAAATTCCCCTTCGGGCAATGCCTTAATCAAATGGGGAGGATGCATGCTACTTGCGTGCAAAAAATTATTAACCGCTGTTGGTTTCCTAAAGGGTTTGTATTGTATCGAATTACCTTTCCCTACATAAAATTCTACATCCAAAAAGGATGTACTATATAAGGAACTTTGTGCAATAAACTTTAATCCATGTGTATTCTGATTCAAGTTTTCCATAAACTGCGTAAATAGGGACATCTCAGCCTTACAAATAAAAATTAAATCATCAATATAACGTCTATAAAACACGACGTTATTCACAAAAAAAAGAACTCTGAAACATAAATTTTTTTTCAAACTCTCCCATGTATATTACTGCATAAGTGGGTGCAAAAGCTGTACCCATAGCAGTCCCTTTTACCCGTAAAAAGAAATCATTCTTCCACATAAAATAGTTGTGCATCAAACTAAACTCCAATAAACATAACAAAAACATGGTATGTGGTCCCTCACCCATCATCCTCTGCATGGCCTCCAAACCCCATCTTATGTTGATGTTAGTATATAAAGATGAAACATCAACTGTAGCCCAATAGTATTCCTCCTTCCACACCACCCCACGTAAAGCTAAACACACATCTTGAGTGTTCCTTACATGGGAACAAACTTTGGGAAGATATTTTTTAAAATGGGAATCCAAAAATATGTTAACCCTTTCTACATAGGAGCCAATGCCAGAGATGATGGGCCTTCCTGGAGGATTAGTCATGTTTTTGTGAATTTTTGGGATGATATAAATGTATGGGTGATGAGGTTCCTTAACTATTAGTTTTTTCACGTCTTTATTGGTAAAAAACCCAACCTTTCTCCTTTTTCTAATAGTTCACTTAACTCTTCAGAATACTGTTTCAAAGGGTTGTTGTTCAGCTTGACATAAGTGTCTTCTCCTATCAAAGCATTAACTATGTGTTCATATTTTTCAGTATTCATCACAACCCAGTTACCCCCTTTGTCAGCTGGTTTAATGGTAACTTTGTCCAATTTTGTTCTCAACTCTTTTAAGGCCAACCATTCATGTTTATTCAAATTGAATGCCTTGTCTTTTCTACAAAATTCTTTATGTGCCTGTTCAAGTTTAGAGCAAACAACATGCTCAAATGCATTTATAGCCTGCGAATACTTAGGAGGAGCAAAATTACTGTCACCTGGAAAACAAGGGACATCAATATGCCCATAACCCCCCAAAATTTTCTTCTGCACAAATGTCATCCTCTACAAAAGATTCAGATACATCATTATTATCTTCATGTCCATCAGACATCATATCATCATATCATCATAATCATATGTGCTCAAATTTAACAATTCATCATCTAATAGAATTTTGCTTTCAGTTTGGAAATGTTTTTCTCATTCAGAGAAATATACCCTTAAATTTAATTTACGGACAAATCTTTTAACATCCACTATTACATCTGCCAATGAAGGTAACCTAGTGGGTATGAACTTGGCGCCTTTTAACAAAACCTTAAGCATGTCATCAGATAAAATTAAATCAGAAAGATTCAGTACACATAAATCTTTACAAGCTGAATTAATACTATTGGCAAAACAATCATCAACATTTTCAATGGCAGTCCCAACAATATTTTCCGAAATCAATTCCAAATCAACATCAATATTGTGCATTAAATTAACATTACTAACACAACTAGCATTAGCATTTTGAGTAACAGTCCCCAATTCCAACTCAGCATCAATGCTATACATTACGTTAACATTGCTAGCAGAGCAAACATTACCATTTTGAGTAACAGTCCCGACGTTGTTTTCCAAAGTTATTTCACAGTCTAAATCAACAGGAACAGAACGACTATGATTCAAAAATATCTGTCGTTCCAAAGAACATACCAAGTCTGGCTTTAGTTTTTTGAATTAGTTAGCGAAGCTGAAATATGACTTGTCTTACCCTGGTTCTTCGCTGATCTTGTTTGCACATTAGAATAGGTCTTCTGATGGCTCTGCTCACCCCTTCGATTCTCCACACTTCCATCTAAACCTTCCATTGTGATGTTTTCAAAAGAAACGCTCTTGCGGCTTACCCCAGTCTCAACCGAAGAACATGACGACACTTCCTCACTTCCGGTTACGCATCTCTTGGAGCTCTGATGGAAACGACGCCCCCTACGTGGCCAATTATAGATTTCGTTTTTTTCGTAGTCCTTAATGTCCCTGTTTAACTTAAGATTTTTTCTGAGCCATAGCATCAGTTTCTACCTTTATTAATTTGTCATTGATATTTTTAAAGTTTAACTGGAAAACAGCAGTTGAAGCCCTGCTAGTGAGTTTGTGCTGTAAATCAGTTATTTTTTTATGCAGATTGTCCATCGCCCTTTGATTTCTTTTCATAAGTATTTTTAACCAACTTAAGCAGCACTCCTGTGCCACTTGCCTCCATTCTAATAACAGGTCATTTTCCTCTTCTTTAAAACCACCAGCTGGTAGTTTATCTATCCGCAAACCCCTGGGAGTGTTACTAAGGGTTACATATTTTTCTAGTAACTTTGAATCATAGAAGACAGTCATTTCCTTGGACATCAACCGTTCTAAACGTGCAAAATATTCTGAACATGAATCATTAACATCCATTGTCCATAAATCAGAGGCAGCACACTTCCGCTCCCTCTCCTTCAACAATTCAGCAAAGGAAAATTTCTCACCACTTTGAACTCCTTCAAAAACAGATTTCTCCATGACAAAATACAACAACTTCCAGTTTATAGCCTGCTACAGACCACCCTCCCAAACCCAAGAACCCCACTCGGCCTTCCTGAGAACACTGGAAAATATGAAGGTCTCTCCTAACACCATTATATTGGGCGACTTCAACTACCCAAACATAGACTGGGAGCATTACTCTAGCTCCAACACCCTAGCCCAAAGGTTCCTAGAATTTATAAACTCAAATGCTATGGAACAACTTGTTACCACTCCCACAAGAGGGGAAAACATACTGGACCTGATCATCACCAACTTGGGGACTCTATGCTCCAGACCAGAAGTGTATCCCTCACTGGTAAGATCAGACCATAAACTAATCTCACTGGATAGTCACATCCCGACCCCACCCCTGCCCAGAAAACCACAGTGAAAAACTTCTCTAAAGCAAATTTCACACTCCTCAAAACCAAGGTGGAATCCTTCAAAGCCCCCGGGCCTGTGGAAAATACGGCCCAGACCGCAGAATCCTTTATAAATGCATTCTATGAACACCTTCAGGAATGCATGGATCATGCGATCCCAAATAAAACCAAGACCCAATCCTCCAAAGGCAGACGTCCTGTCTGGTGGACCCCAGCCATAAACAAACTATACAATAGAAGGAGGAAGCTACTAAATGATAGAGCAAAATCCCAAAAAGGGAAGGCATCACTGATCAGTATTAGCAAAAAATTACGGGCACTCATAAAATTGTCTAAGGCCAGCTTTGAGAGAAAAATTGCACAGGACACTAAGGATAATCACAAGGCTTTCTTTAGTTATGTTAGGAACCTGGGTGGTAATTCCCAGATATGCTCAGAATTAGTCCAAAATGACAAAAATACACTGAACCCACAGACATTGCCAACATCCTAGCTGACAGGTTCAGTGCAAACTCCCCCCCCCCCCACCAAAAGGGCAAATATCTATCCCAGCAGAGTGCTGCCCCCCTGATATCTCAGATGCTCAGGTAAGAGCCGCCCTCTCCAAAGCAAAAAACACAGCATCAATGGGACCACATGGTGTCCCGGGCTGCATCCTACATGAACTCCAAGAAGAGCTAAACCCAAACATAAAACTACTGTTCAATCTCAGCCTTACTACAGGATATGTGCCCAAAGAGTGGCGTACAGCGACAGTGGTCCCTCTCCATAAAGGTGGTGCCTCAACGGATCCTGGAAACTATCACCCCATAAGCCTGACTAGCTTGGTCTGCAAAGCTATGGAAAGGATCATCATGGACCTCATAAATAAAGATATTGGGGACCTACAGACACTGGATCCTACCCAGTTCGGCTTTGTTAAGGGCAGATCCTGCCTCTTAAACCTGGTTGATTTCTTTGAAACAGTCACCAAGGCCATTGACGAGGGAAGGTGGTCCACACAGCCTACCTGGACCTCGCAAAGCCTTCGATACAATACCCCACTCGGGCATTATAGATAAGCTCACCAGCTTAAATATAAACCCTTATGTCACTAGATGGATTGCAAACTGGCTCAAGGACAGAATCCACATGGTTAGAATTGCTGGAGCCATGTCAGACTCCAAACCAGTTACAAGTGGTGTCCCACAAGGCTCAGTCCTGGGACCTCTCTTGTTCGGTATATATTTCTCGGAGGTACAGGCCAACACGGAAGGACTGTGGCTGACCAAGTTCGCAGATGACTGCAAACTGGGCACCATAATCGACTCTCCAGCCGACACAAGCATCCTCCAAAAGGGCCTCATAGAAACAGACAACTGGTGCCAGAGCCATGGCCTCAACTTAAATGCCAAAAAGTGTATAGTCATCCCCTTTGGCAAAAACAAAGTGCCCACAAATTACCACATAGGTGGTAATCCATTAAGTACAGAAGAAGTAATTAGGGACCTGGGGACCCAAGTTGATAGCAATCTCTCATTTGACAACCACGTGGCCAAAGTGGTTAGAAAAACATTTTATATAGCCCACCTAATCATGAAGGGATTCACATCTAGATCAGGGGAGGTCATCATGCCTCTTTACTCATCCCTCATCAGGCCCATAATTGAGTACAATGCCCCTTTGGGATGTACCTTACCAGACACCTGCAGCAACTGGAAAGACCCCAAAAGTACCTCACCAAGAGGATCAAAGGGCTCAAACAGATGCCATATGCTGCCCGGTTAAAGAAACTCCAGCTCTACTCAGTGGCATACCACCTGTTCAGAGGCGATCTGTGCCTGATGTATAAAGCCATGTCCAACCCGGAATTAATGGACATGCTGCACCTCAGAAAATCCAAATCCCATCGAGCTACGTGCTCGAGACTTGAACCTCAGCACTGAAATAAATAGGACATGCTGGAGGGACAGATTCATAACCCAGAGGCTCCCTTCACTCTGGAATAAAATCCCAGTCCAGGTTAGGCAGAGTCCCTCATTGACTCTCTTCAAGAGGAATCTTGATGAGTGGATGGGAGATCGTAGGTTTACCCCGGGTATCACTTCTGTGTCACTTTTAGACAGAGGCACAGTATACTAACCTCGAAAAAGGGCATAGCAAAATAAATTTAAAATGGGTGGCGAAAGCCAAACACATTCTGGCTAGGCTTATAAATGCCCTAGGGCAGATAGCCTAGTATGAACCTATGAACCTATGAACCACGAATCCACCAAATATTCAAAGATGCACCAGCAAAAGAAGCAGTCAAAAGGTGAGATAAAGAGAAACAACTTTAATCCATGTTATTCATCCGTCCTGGTACCTCAATTAGCTTCAATGGAACAAATATTCAAATATGCCCATTCTCTTTTATATACTCATCAATTAAACAATCAATCAATTCATTAAGTAATTAACCCTATGAACACTTTAACAAATCATCTAACATTCATTTGATATTATATGTGAAAATTCAAGTAATACAAAATCTTATTTATAGAAAAACTAACTAAAAAAACATAATAATAATAAATATAATATGATATGTTTATTATTATGCTTTTTTAGTTTTTCTATAAATAAGATTTTGTATTACTTGAATTTTCACATATAATATCAAATGAATGTTAGATGATTTGTTAAAGTGTTCATAGGGTTAATTACTTAATGAATTGACTGATTGTTTAATTGATGAGTATATAAAAGAGAATGTGCATATTTGAATATTTGTTCCATTGAAGGCGAATTGCCGAGGTACCAGGACGGATGAATAACATGGATTAAAGTTGTTTCTCTTTTGACCCAAGTAGATAGTAATCTCACCTTTGATAATCACATTGTCAAAGTGGTTAGAAAATCATTCTACGTGGCTCACCTAAACACAAAAGGGTTCGCATCCAGATCAAAAGAGGTCATTGTGCCTCTCTACTCATCACTCTTCAGACCCACAGAGTACAACCCCCCATTTGGGATGTACCTTACAAGACACCTGCAACAGCTGGAAAGACCACAGAAGTACTTCACCAAGAGGATCACTGGCCTCAAACAGATGCCCTATGCAGCTCAACTGAAGAAACTCCAGCTGTACTTGATTGCATACCGTCTACTCAGAGATAATCACTGCCTGACATACAAGGCCATGTCCAACCCAGAATTGATGGACATACTCCACCTAAAGAAAACTTTATCCCCTCGAGCCACACGCTCTAGGGATATAAACCTCACCCCAACAATAAATAGGATGTGCTGGAGGGATAGATTCCTGTCCCAGAGACTTCCCATGCTTTGGAACAAGATTCCAATCTACATTAGGCAGAACTCCTCGCTAACACTCTTCAAAAGAAACTTTGACGAGTGGATGGGAAACAGAAAGTTTACCCCATGGATCACTTCAGTGGCTCTGTTGGACAGAGGCACAGGGAACTAATCTAAGGAGGCGGCAAAAGCCAACATATTTTGGCTAGGCTTATAAATGCCTTCAGGCAGATAGCCTAGTACCTACCTATGAACCTATGAACAGCTATAGCTAATATCTTTTCTTACATTACAATAGTATTTTATGTCTCTCCATAAATAAAATATAAATCAAAGCAATTACATGGCAAATAAACAGGATTGTGTTATTTCACATCTGTTTACTTTAGCAAAACAGACATTAGGAAATTCCGTTTGACAAAAATGGAAAGATTTAGGATTTGTAAAATCAGTTGTTTGTGGATTACATAAATTATTTAACACTAATTCAAGAACTATATATTTGTATGATTCATTAAAAATTTTGAAAATATATCCAGTCTTAAATTTAACAGAAATAAAAAAATATATATAAATATTGATAAATCAAAATGTAAAACAATTTCTGATTGATAAATATAAATAAACCTGGGATTATAAGCATTAAAATATTTAGGATTTACACCTTCTAAGAAATTAGATGACAATATACAGATCAACTATGAGAACATAATTAAAAATGTAAAGATATATTATTAAACTAGAATAAGATATTTATTTACATTTCAAGCTACAATAAACTTGTCTAAAATTATTTTGCCAGTAATAAAATGGGGATGTGTATCTGTATATCCCCAGCCCATTCAACTTTTGCAAACACTATTCTGAAGTCCTCTACAAAGTTCATATGCAAAAATATTTTTCTGTATTTCCAATCTGGCTCACATCAAGACTCCATGAAGATTCCCATGTAACCAAATTAATGATATTAACAGCAAGCAATCTTTTTGGTTTAAGTGTCTGAAAGGAACCATATCTTGCCAACAGATAATATTGTAAATAAACACGGATTCAAGACTGGTTACTTATTCAATGTATTAGGCAGTTCATACTCTCAAAAATGAAAAATGGAGCAGAAAAATGAAGAAAAAAGTTTTGTGTTTGCTGAATTATACAAAATCTATATTAAGGAACAAAACATTTAGATTAATTTTATCTGAACTGTATAAAACTGTTGAGTCATACTGGATTTATATATACTAAATCAGTTATCCTAATTTCTCTGAGACCGACAAGGCCACAGTTTTACATTTACCCAAAAACCTATGGACTGAATTTATGAAAGTACGCATGAAGCTTCGGAAACCATCCAGGTACAACTAACCATAGGCAAAACTGCTCTACAAATTGTAGCATGCTACAGGCCACCCTCTCAAACTCAGGAACCCCACACAGCCTTCCTGAAGACACTGGAGGGTATAAATGTATCTCCAAACACCATCATATTGGGTGACTTCAACTACCCGAATATAGACTGGGAACATTACTCAAGCCCTAACTTTCTAGCCCAACGGTTCCTGGAGTTCATAAATTCAAATGCCATGGAACAGCTAGTCACTGTTCCCACGAGAGGAAAAATATACTAGATCTCATTGTCACAAACATGGGGACAAAATGCTCCACACCGGAAGTATATCCCTCATTGGTGAGATCTGATCATAAACTAATCTCACTGGAAATCCACATCCCGCCCCACCCCAAACAAAAGACCATAGTGAAGAACTTCTCTAAAGCAAACTTCACACTACTCAAGACTGGTGTGGTATCCTTCAAGGCCCCTGAGCCAGTGGAAACCACAACCCAAGCTGGAAGCCCTTACAAATGCCTTCTATGAACACCTCCAGGACTGCATGGATCAGGCAATCCCAAATAAAACCAAGACTCTTTCCACAAAGGGCAAACGTCCAGTCTGGTGGACCCCAGCCATTAACAAACTTTACAATAAGAGGAGAAAGCTATTACATGATAGAACAAAATCCATAAAAGGGAAGTCACCCCTGATCATTATTAGTAAAAATACGAGCACTCATACAATCAACTAAGGCCAATTTTGAGAGAAAAATTGCCATGGATTCAAATGACAATCATAAGGCCTTTTTCAGCTATGTTAGGAACCTGGGTGGAAACTCCCAGATATGCTCAGAATTAGTCCAAAATGATACAAAAATCACTGAACCCACAGACATTGCCAACATACTGGCAGACAGGTTCAGTGCAAACTTCACCCTCTCCCCTAAAGGAGAGATAACTATCCCAGCCGAGTGTAGCCTCACGGACATCTCAAATGTGAAAGCTGCTCTCTCTAAAGCTAAAAACACAGCATCAATGGGACCGGATGGTGTCCCCGGCTGTGTGCTACATGAGCTAAATGAGGAATTAAACCCGCACATAAGGCAGCTGTTTAATCTCAGCCTTACCACAGGATACGTGCCCAAGGAGTGGCGTACGGCAACTGTGGTCCCACTCCACAAAGGCCCTGGTAATTACCGCCCCATAAGCTTAACAAGTCTAGTCTGCAAAGCTATGGAGAGGATCATAATGGAGCTCATAAACAAAGATATAGGATACTTGCAGACATTGGACCCGACCCAGTTTGGCTTTGTCAAGGGAAGATCATGCCTTTTGAACTTGGTCGACTTCTTCGAAACAGTCACCAAGGCCATTGATGAGGGAAAGGCAGTCCATACAGCCTACCTTGACCTTGCAAAGGCTTTCGACACAATACCCCACTCGGGTATTGTAGAAAAACTTACCAGCTTAAATGTAAACCCATATGTCACAAGATGGGTTGCAAACTGGCTTAAGGACAGAACCCACAGGATTAGAGTTGCTGGCGCTGTGTCAGACTCCAAGCCGGTCACAAGTGGTGTCCCACAGGGCTCGGTCCTTGGCCCTCTATTGTTTGGCATCTACTTCTCAGAAGTACAGGCCAACATGGGAGGACTTTGGCTGACAAAGTTTGCAGACTACTTCAAACTGGGCGCCATAGTGGAAAGTGCATCGGACACGGATATCCTTCAGAAGGGACTCACGGAAACAGATAGCTGGTGCCAGAGCCATGGCCTAAAGTTAAACACCAAAAAATGTATAGTCATACCCTTCGGGAAAAACAAGGTAACCCCAAGCTACCATATAGGTGGCAATCCACTAAGCACAGAAGAGGTTATCAGGGACCTGGGGACCCGGGTTGACAGTGGCCTTTCTTTTGACACTCACGTTGCTAAAGTGGTTAGAAAGACCTTATACATTGCCCACCTGATCATGAAGGGATTCACATCCAGATCTAGTGAGGTCATTGTTCCCTGTACTCTTCACTTATCAGACCAATGATCGAGTACAATGCCCCATTCGGGATGTATCTCACCCGACATCTGCAGCAATTGGAGAGACCCCAAAAGTTCCTCACCAAAAGGATAAAGGGACTCCAAAATCTGTCATATGCTGCCAGATTGAAGAAACTCCAGCTCTATTCAGTCGCATACCGTCTGCTCAGAGGTGACATGTGCCTGACATACAAGGCCATGTCCAACCCGGAATTAATGGACATGCTCCACCTCAAAAATCCAAATCCACCAAAACCACTAGAGCAAGCGACTTAAACCTTAGCACGGATATAAATAGGACGTGCTGGAGGGATAGATTTATCACTCAGAGACTCCCTATGCTGTGGAATAAAATCCCGGTCCATGTGAGGCAGAGCACCTCGCTGACTCTGTTCAAGAGAAATCTAGACCTGTGGATGGGAGATTGTAGGTTTAAATCATCTCTGTGTCACTGCTGGACAGAGGCACAACAAACTAATGGGCACAGTATTTTTTCATATAAGGGGTGGCGTAAGCCACAAAAATTTGGGCTAGGCTTATAAATGCCTTAGGGCAGATAGCCTAGTATAAACCTATGAACCTACACCTTGAAGTAACTTTGCTGAATTCAGAGACAGCCCAACCACAGTGCTTTTACATGAAAATGTGCAGCATCATGGTAGGGTGCCTTCATGGCCTCTTTGCATGATAATGAGGCAGTCCTGGGAGGGGTATTTGCTAATTAGCCACATGCTCTCACCGTGGAAATGCCTGCATAAATTAGCATGGCTGATCCTGGCCACTTGTAGTAAAGAATCTTTCACAGTTGAGGTTAGTAATAGGGAGCTTAGAGGTCAGGTAGTGTGTGTGTTAGGTGCTGCATGTGGGATTGCATGTGTGAGTATGTGCGTCAGCCAGGGAGATAGCTATAGGTGAATTAGTTGGGGGTGGGTGTGGGTGTGTGTGTGTGTCTATCTAAATGAAAGGTGCGTGTGTATGAGTGAAAGTACAAGTCTGATGGTGAGTGTGATGGAGTGGGGAGGGGTCTGTGTATTGTGGGGTTGGGGTGTCTGTCTCACTTCCACACACCTATAAACTAAATTCTGCTGTAATGGACTGCTGGGACCACTAGCCACCAGGGAGATTGACATCTATGTGGGTTGGGTGGACTACTAGCCACCAGGTATAACTAAATATATACATCAGGGAGAGCTTGTCATTCTATGCTTTAACGGCACCAGGGATTGGGAGAGAAAACACTAGGCACTATGCATTAGTTTTCATTTTATGCCTTAACAGCATTTACATGTACTGGGGATCAGGAGAGGAAACACTAAGACACCAGGAAGAACTGCTCATTTTCTGCCTTAATGGCACTTAAGCATACCAGGGAGTAGGGAAATGCTAGATACCATGGATACTGTACACACCTTGTCTTAAAGACACTTATTTAGAAAAAGAGGTGTAGGGAACCACTAGATAATATTTAAGTAGCATGCCTTAAAGGTACTAAAAGGGAATCAGACTCTGCACCCTTGTCGCAGTAAATCTCGACACTAACCTGCTGCACTGAAAAGTTAGTGCAGCCAGGGTTTTTCACACATAAATTAAAGATCTCCACAATTAAGCAGTGCCTGAAACAGTTTGTGATGTAAGAGCGGTGGAGAACAAAAAAGCAAAGGCATACCTCTCTACTTCGTGCACAAGACTGGATAATATTAGGGATGGATTTAAGTTATGCCTTCTACACACTGAGAAAGTTGCTAGTCTAACAGCTTTTATACTATGCTGGATTTCATGAAGAACATGAATATTTGGTATGAATGACTGATTAAAATCATCTGTGATTTATGAGCACAGTAGAAAGGACAATGCAGGGACAGGTACGGATACATAGTGAGTGTGTGTTGTTGCATATGTGCATCGTGTCAATGCAGGGACAGGTATGGATACATAGTGAGTGTGTGTTGTTGCATATGTGCATCATGTCAATGCAGGGATAGGTACGGATACATAGTGAGTGTGTGTGTTGTTGCATATGTGCATCATGTCAATGCAGGGACAGGTATGGATACATAGTGAGTGCGTGTTGTTGCATATGTGCATTGTGTCAACGCAGGGACAGGTACGGATACATAGTGAGTGTGTGTGTTGTTGCATATGCGCATCGTGTCAATGCAGGGACAGGTACAGATACATAGTGAGTGTGTGTTGTTGCATATGTGCATCGTGTCAATGCAGGGACAGGTACGGATACATAGTGAGTGTGTGTTTTTGCATATGTGCATCGTGTCAATGCAGGGACAGGTACGGATACATAGTGAGTGTGTGTGTTGTTGCATATGTGCATTGTCTCAATGCAGGGACAGGTGTGGATACATAGTGAGTGTGTGTTGTTGCATATGTGCATCGTGTCAATGCAGGGACAGGTACGGATACATAGTGAGTGTGTGTTGTTGCATATGTGCATCGTGTGTGGAAGAGTGAATGGTGTGAGTGGATGTGCTAAAACAATGTGCAGCCATCACAAATCACTAACTACCACAGGAAGTGCGGATCTGCACTCACAGCAGTTAACTTCAACTTCAGAGACATGCAAATTAGCCGAGGATGAGATATTTTTTCATTGGGGCTAATGTGTCCATGAATCAGAAATTTCAGCATGACAGAGACAGGATCATTTTGTCACACCCCTTAATGTGAGTGGTGGGGTTCTTCATGAATCCCTGAATATGTCAGCCCATTCTGGAAAGCTTTTAGTTGGAAATGTATATGTATGGCATTTCTTCTTGCATAACTAGCAAAACAGCAAAGACTATACAAGCCGCTGAAGGTGAAATTTATTGATTACAGTTGACTGGCAATGTGCAAAGGACTAACAAATTTTACCACAGGTTTCAGTCATTCACTTAATCTTTATAGATTATGAGTTTGTGCTAAGTAAGCATGTAGTGCTAATCAATGTTCTAACCACCTTCAGTATCCATAAAGATCAACTGTCTCTCTTTTGGAGTATTTACATCCCTTTCTCTCAAATTTAAGTATAACCACTATTACTTGTCAAAATGAATTAAATCCCATAAGGATGAGATCAAAATGTACCTCTGATACTTTTCTCATTGAAAACATGTCTATTTTAGCATTATTTAATTATATAAATATTATGCCCAACTGTTTCATCTGTATTTTTCTTGCGATACCTGAAGGTAATAAATTAAAAAAAAGCACTCCAGCCTAAAATCCAAATTACTTTATTTTGGCAGTCCTTCCAACCTTTTCAGCTTTATCTTCTTCTTTCGGCTTTTCCCTGTTAGGGGTCGCCACAGCGGATCACCTGTTCGCTCATGATTGGCAGTGGAGTTTTACAGTGTCGAGTTGCCAGCCCGGTGCCCAACCTTCCACAGAAGACACACACGCACTCACACATAGGGCCAATTTAGAGTGTCCAATCCACCTGCAGCATGTCTTTGAGATGTGGGAGGAAACCGGAGCACCCGAAGAAAACCCACACAACCACAGGGAGGACATGCAGACTCTGCACAGAAGGCACCCCAGCCAAGGATCGAACCAGAGAACCTCTTGCTGTAAGGTGTCAATGCTAACCACTGCACCACCGTGGCTGCCCTCTGTTTCAGCTTTATCAAGGAAATAAATTAATATAATAATTGGTTCTTTCAGGACACTGTGATACAGAGTGCCTAGTGGCCATTGAAGGAGTTGCAAAGTTCTAGTACAACGGCAGTGTGAGAGAATAAACCCACACACTAGCCCAGAATGGGGAAGACTATGCATAATTCCTGTAAAATGAAGGGCTGTTTAGAGAGATAAGGACCATTATACAGAGGTCTGATTGAGAAACAGCAGCCACTCTCAGGGACACTACTCATTAAAAGAAAAGTTTAAGTCTTGAGAGAGAGACAGACTGATACTTAGCAAGGAGACTGTGGGAAACTTGTTTTTGGATGAACTTTGTGAAGTCTGAATTATGAAAGACAAAGGCAAGCACCTCTGGACTACCGCATCATGAATTTTTTGAGACATTAAAGCAAACTAAACTGCATTATTTTCATACATTAAGATTTTAGTTGTGTGCCTAAGGTGAACTGTGAGTATAAAACGCAAGGAATTTTGTTTCCTAGAAAAGACTTTTGAGACTATATGGTGGGTTCTGTAAATAAAACTTTGTTCATTCTTATGGAACTTTACCTCAAAAATTAAAATAGTGTTCTTTTTTTCAAGAACTGTGAAGAAATGGCTTCTACATTTTATATACATATTGTTCATACACTGAATTTATTTACAGTAAACACTCAGTTATCCGGAACTCAAGCAACCAGCAAAAACATTGAAGACATATAGTACAGTATGAACAATTCAATTCAATTTTCATGTGTTGCACTTTCTGTCCTCGCTGGCCAGGCTTTTAATTACTGTATTTCAATATTAAAATCAAATCAATACAGTGTTTAAGGTATGGTATAAGGTACAGTATGTAGTCAGGCCTATTTTTAATAATAATTCTCAAGTAGCCAGAAACTACAGTTATCCAGCATCTACCAATCCCCATGGGTGCCAGTTAACTGAGAGTTTACTGTAATAATATTTTCAAGAAGAACATAAATATTGTTTTTCAGACTAACACAATGGTCATTTTTACCAGTAAGCAGCATCAAAGATATATATAGATATATAAAATATTTCATAAGTCGTTTACCTTTTGTATTTTAAATGTACTTTTAAATCAAATGCATCATTTAATCTAAGTATTACTATTACTTTCACTGGCAAAGCCAATAGTTTTCTATTTTAAATGTTTTTGTTTTCATAAAGCCTAGCTATGCCTATAAAAGTAAATATGCAGTCTTTTTTCTTGTCTACTAAATGTTTAAAGACTGCATTATTTTCTTCTAATATTATCCTGATGTTCTACAGTTTTGACCTAAAGCTGCCTACTGATCTTGCCAATGTATGAGATTACTCCATTAACTATGTCTTCAGCAAATAAATGAAATGTTAAATTCCTTCTCTACACTGGCTACTTTAAATGTTTTACTTTGTTATATTTGAATATTTGACAATGTCAGCAAACATAACATCTCACGTAATTTATGGATTTCTTGTCTAAGCTGCAATCTTCATTTTACCATTCAGATTTTTCCCAGTTTAGAAGGCTACTTTTATATTGCCATCTGTAATTATGCTTAAAATTTTACGCATATGAAGATCTTGTTTCTGTTTCTGTATGCATTGCGTTATTGTGTGTCATTGAAGGATTAAGTAACCACTTTGTTGTCCCTTCACCTTGATATGGGATATTTCAGCAATAACTTTATCCAACAGCTATTGCACTTTTTTGCAAAAAGAAATGTATCCTTTTCTTCTATCACAATCTCAGACGAGAAAATTCTGACTCGTTATTAACGTTGGCAGTAGAAGATACTTTATTGTATGTCTCGGCTAGCACCTATCATAATACAACACTGAATTGCAGTTACCTTTTCCTGTACAAGTCAGAACTTAAAATTCCCATCTCTGTTAATTTTAATAAATATATCCCAGCATGGTAATTTATTACCTATTGTAGGTTCAAATTTCAAAACGTCACTACTATGTACTGTACAAACTAGTTTTTCCTGCTGCCTTTCCATATTATTAGGATGTCAACCAGGTAACAATTTCATAAAACAATATATTTCAAAAACATAGTTTTTCTGCATTACATGCATTTGTTCTCTCACCATCCCATTACTATATCTGCAAATGCTGGTGCTGCTCTGGCTCTGACAATATTTAACTCATAATGTCATTGACCAAAAACACATTTTTGTTAACAGCCACAATAAACTCACCAGTGGAAAGTTGCTGTTTTGTCTTCACACAACCTCAGTGTATCCATCCAGTGTATGATGATCTACAGTCTGGAATGATAATTGCTAAAAGGACAGTGATTTTTATCTAATAAAATTACTCCCTAATTTTCCTTTATGTGAGAATCTCCTATGATTTTCAAAACATCTGTAGTATATTAAATTTATGAATCTGTACAAGCATTGGCCTCAACTTGTAATCTAGGTACTGTAGCATAAATATCTAAGAAGAAACATATTACAGTATAACTAAAATAATTCTATTAGGAACAAATGGGCAATTTTTGGCAAGCAATCACAAAGGCAATAATAGGCCTAGCTTAAATATATCCTTAAGTAGACACACTTAAAAGTTCTTGCTACCGTTTATGTAATAGTGCCCATCTCTAAAATCAAATTGGACTATACATGATACCCCTGGCATACCAATTTTGTTTTATCCATCAAATCATCAAGACTAGCCTAAAGGTAGCACTTTGCTTGACTGGTAGTGCTAGCTTCCATATGCTGGGAATACACTGAATTATGAAACTATCCTTTCAGCAAGTCTTATTTATTTGTTGGTATAAATCTAGGTTGTGAGTTTGTAGAGTCATTGGTTTTGCAAAGAAATAGGAGGTCATATAGGACTGGGGTCTCGTGGCTTGGAGTAGATGGTAGACTACAGAGGAGAAGAAAAATTGTACAAATTTAACAGGATGGTTGAAGGGTTTAAGGGTTTTCATTTTTTGGTTAAAAATCATTGAGGACTTTCCAGTTCAGTGATCTGCTTGGATTTGTACATACCAAACAGGGTACTGTATTCAATGATGGGTCTGATAAGGGGACAAAGATGGTGGCCAGATAGAGGTGTTTCCCAAACACAGAGGAAACATGATGGTTGAGTGAAAGAGCAGTGTCCACATACGTACCCATATCCATCGTATGTATTTGAAGAGCATACCACTTACAGCATATGAAGTGAGAACAGATTTTTGGCCAAATACTTTTGTGCTGCATTTACCTGCATTATCTTGAGACCAGGTTTGGTATAACAAGTATCTGCATATTCTAACCATTGCTGGAGCAGTTTATTATCAGTGAATGAGCCAATAAAAGGTACCAAGATTGCAGTTGAGGTATATTGGCTTGGATGTCTGCAAAATAAATGTCAAACAGGAGTATCCAGCACTGATATCTATGAAATCTCTACTAATGACAATTTTACATTCAGAAAGGGTAGCAGCACCTTTCACTGCATCCAACCTGTTGGAAATACAGTCTGCAATCCAGCGGAAAATGTAGGGTTTTATATTAAGCATGTCTAGCATTTCAGTAACACCAGCATGGGGGATAATGTACTACAGAGTACTTTGTCAGAAATGTTGGGGAGCAAATGGCCGTAAGGAAGGAAATTCATTTTTTGAGCTAGGACACAGGATCTGAATTGCCTAGACAAAGTAAGGTCTTACTAAGTTTAAGGCTGTTGGATGTGAAAAAAATAAATTACTAGAAAATGGAAATCACAATTTAAACCAACTGTAAATGGCTTGGAGTAAAGGAAATAAAACAAATGGAGGTGGTATCCTTAAAAAGGAAAGGCACGCATTATATCAAAATAAAAGGAATTTGAGAGAACCATAAATACAGAATAATGTTCAAGAGAACTGATAAAAGGATGGAAGCAACTGAGCAATTTATGTAATGTTGGAGTGAATGCTAAATTTTAAAAAGAAAGTGTATAACTATATTGCATGAAAACAACGCTAATATCACTATCGTTGGACTTCCAAGATGGCTGCACGTTGAGTAACAGCTTAATTTCGGCTCTCCCAGTGTGAAAACAGAAACTCAAAAGAGACAGCCAGTAAACTTGTATTTTCGGTAAATTTCAGTAACAGGCTAGTAAGTGCACTGCCTGGATTCCAGCAAAAAAGAAATTCAGAAACCTGAAAGAAATCAATCACAAAAGGTGAGGAAAAAACATTGACTGTGAAGAATTCTGCAACTGTTCAGCAACTTTGGTGCAAGACATGACTTCCAGTAACCTAGAGGAAAAATTAAGTAAAATGTCCTCAGAGCTGCTTAAAATAAATGAAACACTGAATGAGTATATCAACTCAACAAAAGGCTGGAAACAATGGAGGAAACTTTAAAAAAATATTTGGATGAGGTAATAAAACTACAAAAAATCAGAGGTTAAAATGAAGAAAATGCTGGCTGAATATGAGACTGCTTAAGAAGAGATATGTCAATAAATAACAGAATTAAAGGACAGAGCACATAGGGAAAACCTGAGATTGTATGCTGTACCAGAAAAACTGGAAAAAACAGAATATATTAATTTTATGAAATCAAAACTAAGCAACTGGACTAGTATTCCACAACAGTTGTTGTTAATTGAAAGGGCACATTGTGTGTATGCTCCAAACCTGGCCATGAAAAAGCAACCTAGGATATTAATAGTAAATATGCAATCGTACCAACAGAAGGAGTTGATACTGACAAACCTGTGGCAGAAGAACAAAGTACTAAAAGTGGGAGACAGTAGAGTATTTGTGGAAAATGATTACTCACTGTACACCAGGCAGAAGAGGAAATGTAAATGTATTCCACTAATCAGGAAATGCTGAGAAGCAGGTTTGAGATTCAAGCTGCTGTACCCAGCTATTTTCAGAATATTCTTTCCTGGAGGAACAAAATCATTTCTGATACAGAGCATGCTAAGGAGGAAATACTTTTTGTTGGACAAACTTGTATATAAGATATGAAACAGGAGGAGATTCTGCTTCTTGTTCTTATGGTAATAAAGATCAGAGAGAGAGAGAGAGACTGTGCCAGTGAAACATTTTCCAATGTTTCAACAGAAAATGCCTGACAGACAGAAGAAAGCACAAAAGTTGACTAGAGTAACTGGGAGTATCTTGGAAATGAATCAGAGACTGGATTTGAGAGAGAGATCAAGAGGAATAAAACTAGCAACTCAGAAACTGACATTTGTAAATCATGACAGAACAAGAAAACCTGGAAATATTAGACTTTTTTGACTTATAGAGAACTCTAAAGCATATACCATATTCCATGCCATTAATGTTTGGTAGAATATTTGGGAGGAGGGAGGAAGGAATGAGTTAACTGTAAGTAAAACAAAACTGTGTTTCTAATAGCAGTGTTTTTATAATGCAAGATATATTCTGCATGCTGTAAAGTTTTCTCAGTTATTTTCAAGTGTAATGGTGATACTAAAGTAAAAAGGTGCCCTTGTTTTTTTCCTTCTTTCTTTATCCATGTTCTGTGTTAAGAAATGTAGGCACTACAACATAAAAAGTCTGGTCAAAAGAACAGCATACATGAAAAACTGAACTATTGCATAGGGGAATGACTGGAGTAAGGCCTTTGGCTTGTTCTAGTAACACATTTTAAGAGAAAGCAAATAAATAAAAAAAGAACACTGTCTAGCAAATAAACAAGTACTTGTAGAAGCAACTATGGATCTGGTTCTCATGTCTCCATGGAGAAAATCTGATAAACAGCAAAAAAAAAAAAACAGTATACTATTCCTTTCAATGGCTAGGAGATCATGTTTTCTGAAAGCATTCAAGTGTTTTCCCAGTCTGAGAGAGTAATAAAGATAAGACAAAATCAAACAGCACTTAGTAGAAGCACAGGCTGTACCATATGTCTTAGCATGGATAACCTTCCTTTTAAGTTAACTCAAGTCCATAAGTGTGGCTGTCAGTCTAGGACAATTGTTCCGATTAGGAGGGTAATCATTCAGTATTTAATGATATATATAGCTGTGTGTATTGGTATTAAGTTACTAGGTTGTAGAGTGCATTGGGTGTGTGTTTTATGTTTGAGGGCTTTCAATAAAACAAAACAGTTTTGTAAGATGTGACATAGGCTCAAATGGATATGATAAGAAACAACTGTATAAAAGATCACCCTACAAAATATTAGTGTATGCATAGGATCATAGGAAGTTACTAGGCTATTGGCCCTGAGGCCCTTACAAGCCTAGCCAAGAATTTAGCCCATGTTCTGACAAGTCAGCACCCAATGCCCCTGTCCAGTAGGGAGACGTGGAATCCCAAGAGTATATTTTCTGTTCCCCATCCAGTTATCTGGGTTGCACTTAAAAAGGGTTAATGAGGTAGTCTGCTTGACATGGAGAGGGTGTTATTCCACAAAAGGAGCAATCTCTGGGACACAAATCTGTCCTGCCAACAAGTCCTATTGAAGTCACAAGCCAGGTTGAGGTTGTGCATGTGGATTACTGGAGTGGAGTTTGACTTGCAGATATGCAGCAGTCCCATAAAGATGGGATCTGAGATTGCTTTGTATGGCAGAGGTCACCTCTGAGAAGTATGCATGAGACTGAGTAGAGGGACAGGGCTTTTAGCCTATCTGTGTAGGGTAGATGTCTGAGGCCATGGATTCTCCTGGTGAGGAATCTCTGTGGTCGCACCAGCTGCTGCATGTGCTTTATGAGGTACATGCTGAAAGAGGCTTTGTGCTTAATAATGGGTCTTATAAGGGAAGAACACAGGGATGTTATGACCTCCTTGTCCCTGGATGAAGTACCCTTACTAATTAGGTGGGCCTTGTAAAAACAAAAAAAAAAAAAAAAAAACTTTCTGTACAACGGAGGCAATATGGTGGTCAAAAGTCAGTTTGCTCTCAACCTGGGTGCCCAAGTCCCTCATGACTGATTGCATGCTTAGGACCTTGTTATTAATGTGATAATTTGTGGGGACGTCACTCTCCCAAAGGGGATGACATGTAACATAAAAGATGGAACTGGACACTTAAAAAAGTTATTACTCATAAAAGGTGGTAATAATACATTTTTAATATAATGAAGCTTTCTATATTATCTTTAAATGCAAGTAGTCTCACAGATATATGCAAAATGAAAGAGAAGTGATCTATATTAAAAAATGTAGGTGCAAATAGCTATGTTACAGGAGACACATTTCGAAAGAACTGAAGATGCGAATTTGATAAAGGTATTCAGGGCAATTATTCAGCAGAATCCTGGGAATTGAAAGAGGAGCTCCAATAGTTATAGAAGAGGATAATAATGGTAGATCTATAGTACTAAATGGCTACTGGCAAAGGAGGAGGAGGGTTACACTGGCATGTATTTACATTCACCTTAAATTGCTATAATGTAGCCTAAGGAAATTGGGGACTGGAATTTGATTTGCAGCAGTGAATATGTATCTGGGAGGCTCAGAAGTGAAAATGTAACAAAGGAGGGTAGAGTTTTGAAGAAATATATGAAAATATTTGGCAGGGAAGATTCGGAATAAATGTACATATTTCCCAAGATACAAAAGCTGGTCTAGATTAGACAGAAAATATATATCACAGGAATGTGTGCATTTAGTTTAAAGTTTTGATATGCATCCAATAACTATTTCAGATCACATGCCAATAATAACTAAAATAAAAATGCAGAGCAATGAAATAAGAATGAGACACTGGTGTTGCCAACATATCTATTGAAAAGAGAGGAATTTAAGGAATGGGTAGTGGAAATTATTCAGGATTTATTAGTGAAGGTAGAAATTTCTTCTAAAAATATAGCCATGGAGTGGGATAAAATTAAAGTGGAGTTTAAAAATAGGGTGGAAATGAAAGAGTGATATGGTTAAGAAGTAACAAGAATTATTTAGCGGGACTGACAAATATTGCAGAATGGGGGAATCTCACAAGAAGAGGAGCAATTGCAGAATGCTAAACAAAAAATAAGGGATTACCATTATAATATACATGAGTTTAGAAAGATTGTTGTTAAGCAAATAATTTTTGATAACTTCAGAGCACAAAAACTTTTAGCACAATGACTCAGGCAACAGCAAGTAGGAATGGCTATAGCCAAGCTTTAGGGAGCCTATAACAAGGAAAATTACAGGAGATCCTGTTGCGTTACTAGAAATATCTCAAAAATGTTATGAAAGTTTGTATAATGCAGAGAAATAATGGAAATCAAGAAAAAGTACAAATGGAAATGTTTATGGAAGAATTAAATATGCCAAGGTTAGAAGTAAACAAGGTTCAATTACTAACAGTCAAGATAGTAGGAGATGAGATAAAAATGGTGATGTATAACCAAGCCACAGGAAAGTCATTAGGAACAGATAGTATTCCTGTGGAAATTTGGAAGCTAGGATAATAAAAATAATAAAGATCTGGAAGGTTTTGTTTAATAGTATTTTAAGAGAAGGAGAAGCACCAACATCTTGGAAGTGATGGTGGCTGTAATACCTAAAGAGGGTAAAGACCCATCAGATCCAGCTTCATATACACCCATTTCAATCCAAAACCATGTTTATAAAGTGTTTATGTCTATAATGGTTAAAGGAATGGCAAAGGTGATGCCAAAATTAACAGATATGGATCAATGTGGTTCTGTGGAAGGGATGCAAACATTTGACAATATTAACAGAACAATGATGATCCAGAGGGAAGCAGAATGTAAAAACATCACAGTTGTTGTTAGATTTTGATGCAGAGAAAGCATTTAATAGCATAATCTGGGAGTTTATGAGCAGGGTAATGGAAGCATTTGTACTGCCTGATAAAATTATAATGTTGATTAGCAGGATATAGGAGGGATCAGATGCAAAAAATAAAGTGATTGGGTTCCTCTCTGATAATTTCTATTTGAGCAGAGGAATCAGGACGAGGTGTCCTCTTTCCTCTTTATTTGCATTATACTTAAAATCATTGGCAAAAAAAATAAGCAACTCAGAAATTTAAGGATATAATTAGTATGGTAATCACGAAAAGCTGTCTCAATTTGCAGATGATATTTTATACTTGATATAAAGACATTTCAGTGTTGTGGAACATTTTCAGTTAATGTACTATGTACCCACACAAGAATTGATTTAGCAATATCCATATTTATGGAGACATGATAAAATGAAGTACTTAGGAGTACAGATTAAAAAGTATTCTGGTGTGAAAGCTAAGGATATGTGGGAAGAGACTAAACAAAAAATAAAAAAAAATGAGAAATTGGAAGCTCTGTTTTATGGATATGGATAGCAAGAGACGAGCAGTTAAAATGTTTTTAGTCCCTTTAGTTTTATACAAAGGTCCAACATATTTTCAGCAACCAGAGGAAAAATTGTGAATAGCAATTAGTAAACAACTTAAGAGATGAAGGATTTTACCTGGGAGGGGAAGACAGCAAGAGGCAAGTGGGATAAACTGATTCTTTCAACTGAACCAGGTCGTCTGGGATTACCCAATTTGTAGGGGTATTTCAAAGCTACACAGCTAAGGCTCCTATACATAGCACAAGTAGAAACCTAGAAGTCAAAGTGGAAAGGGATGATAACAAAACAGGGAGGGGAGCTCAAGAAATGAGGAGAGACTGGGATGTTTGGATGCAGATCCTTAAGGAGAACAACAATAACCATACAGAATACTGTATTCATAAAATAGAAAGTATTCCGAGAACTAAGCCAACATGGGAATGGAGAAGGGAGATTCTGCCAATATGGATGACTGCAATTAACAATACAGACAATAGGCAAGAAGGGGCTAAAATTTATTGGAGAAAACTGGCAAAACAACTAAGGTACTGGAAGCAAATCATTAGAGAGGGAAAGGTAAAAGCATGGGAAGAGGCCAAAAATGTAATTAGATTGCAGCCTAGAGACTGCCTTCCTTATAAAGGCTTGATTTCAGACTATAGTCAAAGAGAAAGAAATAGGGGGATCCTAAGCAAAAGACCAACACTGGTAGAGTTTTTAGTAGAATCTAGAATAGAAGCTGCTATTAAAAAAAAAGAAGTTATGTCTTACCATAACATTCCATCTGTGTTGTAGATCTTTATTCATTCATTACTGTTAGGAATTTGGTTCCATCCTCGGAACTGATACAGCCGCTACCAAGCCCGCGCCAGCAAAAAAACTCTCAGCTAAGACCTACCCACAATGCCCCTCTCATATTCTCTTCAGATCAAGTTTGCTCGCCATTATAGTATAGAAGTAATAAAAGAGACAGTAGGAGGCTCTGTCTGAGCAAATACCTTAACTGATAAGAAAATCCTAACGTCCACCAGGAGTCCAGGTGGGGGAAGGAGGGCGGGAAGTAATGAATGAATAAAGATATACAACACAGATGGAATGTTATGGTAAGACATAACTTCTTTATCTGATGTTGTAAATCTTTATTCATTCCTTACTGTTAGGACAGAGGCCCCAGCTACTTGAGTCCTGGGTGGCCCTAAGGAAGTATGTTCCTGAGCACCATAGAACCAAAAGATGCTCATCCCCTGGAGGCCAAATCCAATTTGTAATGAGTGATAAAGGTATGAGGTCTTGCCTAAGTGCCTGCCGCGCAGATATCATTCATAGAGGCTCTGGAATGAAAAGCTGCTGAAGTAGCCATCGATCTAGCAAAGTGAGCCTTTATTTTTGAAGGTAAGAACACTTTGTTCTGATGGCAGATGAAAGTAATGGCGTTTCTGAGACAAGAAGATAAAGTCATTTTGGAAACAAGCTTACCCATTCTGGGTCCTGAAAAGGTCACAAACAATTGATCTGTTTTTCTGAAAGATTTAGTTTTGTCCAAGTAGAAACACAGTTGCTATGCAGAAGGTATTTCCCTATATTTGGATGGTGAGGAAAGAAAACTGGTAGGTCAATAGATTGATCAATGGAAAACCCAGAAATGACCTTGGGCAAAAAGGAGGGGTCAGTACGTAGGGACACTCTTTCCCTATGAAAAATCAAATAAGGTCTCTTCACACTCAAGGCCTGCAACTCAGATGCTCTTCTCGCTGAGGTAAGGGCTACTAGAAGTAGAGTTTTCCAAAATAAAAGTTTTATATCACATGAGTTAGAAGGCTCAAAAGGTGAACTTGTTAATGACTGAAGCACCAATGTCAAGTCCCAAGGCTCTGTAGGAGTCTTGACAGGTGGTTTAACATGTAATACTCCTTTCATGAAGGTTTTGCACAGTTGGTGTGACATAACAGAAGAATTGTGAATTCCATTGTGAAAATTTGCAATAGCTGCTAAATGCACAGTAATTGTCGATGCTGAAGCTACTGCGTGTAATAGGGTAGTCAGGTATTGTAGGATCTTCTGAATAGGCATGGAAAAAGGGTCTAAGCCATGTTCTTTGGCCCGTCTAGAGAACCTAGCCCACTTACTAGAATAAATTTTCCTGGTGGAAGGTTTGTGAGAAGTCAGAAGAATCTCAGGAACAGGAGATGAAATATCAGGTAACCGGCAATTATTGGAAGTGGAGAAACCAAGCTGTGAGTTTCAAACTGTAGAGATTGGGGTGAATCAGTCCCCGAGGATGAGACAGTAGACCTTGGGATTGATCCAGGATCTATGGGCTGTGAATCAGATGAGGCCATAGGAAAGGGAACCAGACTTCATGGGGCCAATAAGGGCAATGAGGATCACTCTGCTTCTCAACCTTTGAGCTTTCTGGAAGAATTTCAGGATGAGAGGGAAAGGCATACAGTAGACCTGGGGGGCGATCGTCTGTCAGAGCATCTCTCAGTGACTCCCCCTGAGGGGGATCAGGGCAAAATAGCTTCTGCATTTGTTGTTTAGGGGAGAAGCAAACTGTTCGCATCAAGACCTGCCCCAACGGTGTAAGATCTGATCTGCTATGATAGGACTGAGGGACCACTCGAGGCATCAGAATGTTCTTGCTCAGATTGTCTGCAGTAAGACTGGAATTCCCGGGAATATACGTTGCTATAAGAAAGCGGTTGGAAGTCGTCACACAGTGCCAAATTCTTATGGTCTCCCGACACAGGGGGTAAGACCTGATTCCGCCTTGTTTGTTGATGTACCAGACGACTGACATGTTGTCCGATTGAATTGCAATGGTCCTGGAAGGAAGGGATGTGTGGAACACTTGCAACGCTAAGAAAACTGGCCTCAATTCCAGGACATTTATGTGCAAATTGGCCTCCATGAGGGACCAGGTGCTTTGGAATAGCTTTCCCTCGAAATGCCCCCTCCCACCCTAACAGGGAAATGTCCATGGTTACCATGGTCTTGGGTTGGGGAAGGCAGAACAGTCAGCACCAAAGATTTGATTCTGGCTTCATCCACAAAAGCATCTCTTTCTTGCAAAGGTTTGTAAGGCATATCATGTGGTCGACTGGGTGGGTTAAGATTGACCATTGTGATGAAAGCAGCCACTGTAGTAGTCTCGTGTGCAACTTTACCAGTGGAACTAAGGTAATGGTTGCTGCCATAGATCCTAATAGCTGTAGCACAAGGCGTGCTGGTACAAATGTCTGTGGAAGGAGGACTTGAATCTGGCTTCTTATTTTTGAGACCCTATGAGGAGGAAGGGAAGCTTGACAGGACATTGTGTTGAAGATTGCTCCAATGAATTCCAGTGCTCTTGTTGGAGACATTTGTGACCTGTCCATGTTGATCGTGATGCCTAAGTGAAGAGCAAGGCCTTGAGTGTAAGACAGACTGAGAATGAGAAGATTCCTGGTCGTGGCTGTAAGGAGACAATCAACTAAATATGGAAACACCTGGAATCCTTGTAGTCAGAGATGAGCTACTATGACCACCAAACATTTGGTGAACACTCTGGGGGCTGTCGAGAGACCAAAGGGCAGTACCCTGAACTGATAGTGATTGGCTCCCAGCCCGAAGCAGAGAAATCTTCGGGATGTTTGTCCATCTTTATGTGGTAATACGTGTCCTGGAGATCTATAGGGCACATCCAGTTGCCCTTCCCCAGAAAGGGGATGATGGACTGTACCGTGACCATCCGGAATTTTTGATGTTTTATGAATTTATTTAGTAAGCTGAGATCCAGAATTGGTCTCCAGTCCCCTATCTTTTTTGGCACTAAAAAGAACCTCGAGTAAATCACGGATCCTCTCTGGTCTGTTGGAACTGGCTGGATGACTCTTTTTTTTTAGCAGCTTTTTGATTTCTAAGGCTGCAGCACCTTCCTGACTGGGTGGGACATCGGGGATTCATTTTACGGGTCTGGGAGTAAGATCGAATGGGATATGATAGCCTCTGGATATTATTTTCTGCACCCACATATCCATTGTTATGAGCTGCCAGGCCTGTAGGTGCAGGGAAAATCGACCCCCGACTGTTTCCAGAGGAAAGCAATCGGGCCACTGTTCAGGAGTGCTGGAAAGGTCGGCTGGAGATGGAATCTCTAGCACCTTGGTTGCACAGACCCCCTTTGCCCCAAAAGGGGCATCTTCCAGATGAGTTACCCCCTCTGCCCCGGGGGGATTGCTCATCACAAGTGTCATGAAAAGATCCTTGGGACTTCTTGAACCACAATTTCCCTACCCTCTGGTTCCTGGAGTAGGATTTCTGGGGGGTGGAAAAACGTACGCCTACAGCAGACAAGGTCTTTTCGTCCTTCTCACTATGTGAGTGTGTGTCTCTCTTACTTTGGGACCAAAAAGGGAAGATTCCTCAACAGGCACGTTGACAAAAGAATATTTAAAGGGATCTGCAAAATCACACAAATGCATCCAAGCATGCCATCTCATGACGATGCCTGATGTGGCTCTTCGAGCTGCCCCTCGGTGTGAGAGATCAAGTGCATTGAGGAGTTTGAGATGGATTCCAGAGTAGCTAACTGAGGCAACAGTATCATGCACCTCCTCAGGCAATACCCCTGCCAAAGAGGCAGACATTTCTGAGATTAGGTCTCTTTGGAGGCGAGTAAAGTGTACCAGATAATTTAGTGACTGAATGGCAAAGGTCACTGAAGCATAGGTCTGCTTCCCAAGTCTGTCCATAGCCCGAGACACCCTGTTTGACGGATGAACAGTGGAACTATCTTCTGCCAGTTCCCTCTTGGTGGCTGCCGCCACAACCATGAAATCAACTACCAGCTGCTTGGACCAATTGGGCTGGTCTTTGGGGTGGAAAGAATTTTATCTGGCCTCCGAGGGACAGGTTCTATGTTGTCCAGAGTCTTCCCGGCAGGCTGCACAATAAGTTTAACAAGCTCATCCGCAAGTGGGTCACCCAGGAAGTAGATGGCCGAACATGGAAGGCCTGCAAGAACACGGATTCCTCCGAAGAAGGGTTGGAGGACTTCCAGACTCCCCTCTGCTTGAGGATCTTGAGAATGTCTCCAAATGAGACATCTTCTGGGGGAGACCATGGGGGCCCTTCTCCCTCATCGCAATTGGTGTCTTCGGTGATGGATTTCTCAGGGGAATCAAGATGCTTCCTCTTACACAGTTTCTTCCGGGGTGGCTCCCCATCTTATGAGGAGGACTCCAGAGAAAGGGTTCCCTTCAAGGGAAGGTCTTGCAGCTCCCATGCTCAGGATCCCAGAGTAGGGGGTTGGGACAGCTGCATGCTAGAGGGGGGTTCTGGTGTTGATGCCAGTGGTGCCAACTGTGGGCCTGTTGAACTAAGGACCCTCTCCATCACCTGAAAAGCAGGCGTGCCTGAGGAGGGATAGGAGCCAGGAACAGAGAAGGACAACATCGGAACCAGGGTCACACCCTGCCCTGAGGAGCCCGCCTCCAGGTGAGGAGCTCCAAGAGGACTGGTAGCTGCTGGGGAAGCTGTGGCCGTAGACAGCACCACTGAAAAAATAGACGCCAAAGTAGGAGCCATGGTGCCGACAGTCCAATCACTGCTCCGAGAGTGTACCAGTTTGAACAAAGCCATTGCAGCAAGGGTAATCGGTGCCGATACGGAAGCCTCCACTGTTGTAGCTGAGACAGAATACATCGGGATGGCCATCAGAGAATATAC
Organism: Protopterus annectens; assembly: GCF_019279795.1. Classification (NCBI taxonomy): domain Eukaryota; kingdom Metazoa; phylum Chordata; order Ceratodontiformes; family Protopteridae; genus Protopterus; species Protopterus annectens. The sequence continues at coordinate 1,046,594,239 of NC_056726.1, forward strand.
AGGTGAATATGCCATGGGAGCTTCTTTCCCAAGAGTGAAGGAGGACCTAGTGGAGGCTGGGTAATCCTCTAGATGCCAAAAGCTGGTCCAGAACCCTTACTACATCTTGTTCTGAAAGACTCCAGGTGGATTTGAAGGAAGCTGCCAAAGGAGATTCAGGTCTGTCAAGAAATGGACTAAACTGTTGTCCCAAAAAGGGATCATCAGAAGGAGAATATCTGGTTCTGGGAAGGTGTTCGACCTTTGGAACTGATGGTGTCGGTGTCAGTGGAGCCGTATAAGACATCGGCACCGGGGATGGTGTCAATGCAGGAACAGTAGTCGGAGCCTGTGTCAAAACCATGGTCGGCACCGAGGGGGATGGTGCCAAAGCTGGTGAAGTGGTTGGAGTCATAAAGGCAGCACCGAGGGAGATGAAATGGAGCCTGGAGCCTGGTGCCGAAAAAGTCTGCACCAAAGGTGCGGGAGAAGCCTGGTGTCGACTTGGTTCAAAGGAGGATGGAGATGTTGGGACTGAATGACTCTGCTTCTCTTTATGTTTCTTCACATTCTTATGCTTAGGAGGTGGTAAGACCTCCATCCCAGAAAAAGCCTCTGAGAAGGGTATTTTCATCATACCCTTCAGAATCAGCTTGTTTTTATGCTCAGCCAATGTACGGTTGCTGAAGCTAGAACAAATATCACAAGATACATTGATGTGGTCCACGCCCAAAAGTACAGTTTTGTACCTACCATAAATGTAGATGTCCAATAGATATGCAACTGCAGTCCTGACATATGGGTTGTCCTGCCTCAGGCAGTCCTTCGGTCGGCCAGATTCCAAAGTCTGGGTCTGGCGTCGGCCGATGTCGCCTCCTCCCCGACATCAGAGCGGCTGGAGTATAAAGGCATCAGCCGACGCCATCTTCTTCAGTGCTTCTTGCCCCAGATGCCAGGTGCCCTCCAAGGAAGGCTAAATTTTGTGAATGGATAAACAGATAAAACCAAACATGCACAACAGTAATAAACAGATACACCATAACATATATCCCCAGCTGATAGGTTAGGGGAGAAAGGACCCAAAAGGGAAAAAACAGAGGGGTAGGAGGGAGGGAAAACCTGACTGCAGTTGCATATCTATCGGACATCTACATTTATGGTAGGTACAAAACTGTACTATGTCCTTCAAGAATGCAACTGCAGTCCTGACATATGGGTTGAATACCATAGCCAAGCTGGGGGTGGTAGGACTAAGCAAGAAATGGTGTAGCTAGAAGGCCCTGCAGGACTGCCAAAGCAAAGCCTGCTCGGGATCTGGAGTATAATGGCAGGTTGTAGTGTTTGGTAAATGTATGCACGGATCTCCATGTAGCAGCCTCTAGAATGTCTTTTGTAACCACTCCTCTTAGAAAAGCTGTGGATGTGGCCATAGCTCTGGTGGAGTGTGGTCTAATATTGGCTGGCACACTTTTTCCATGAAAAGAATAACAGAATCTGATGCAGTGTCCAATCCATTTTGAGATAGTTTGTTTGGTGACTGCTTTTCCTTGTACTCCAGCAGCATAGGCTACAAACAGTTGGTCAGACTTTCTGGTGGACTTTGCTCTGTCCAAGTAGTAGCATAGTTGTCTGTGAATGTCTAAAGTATGCAGCAGCTTTTCCCCTTTATTTTGAGGGTTAGGAAAGAAAGTAGGCAGGTGAATTGCTTGGTTTAGAGACGCACTGGATATCACCTTAGGCATGAATGAAGGATTGGTCCTAAGGGAAACTCTGTCCTGATGAAAGATGAGAAAAGGAGGAACTGCCATGAGGGCCTGTATCTCCGAGACTCTTCTTGCTGAAGTGACTGCCAACAGGAAAACCGTTTTCCAAGAGAGAAATTGCATTTCTGAAGTTGCTGCTGGTTCAAAAGGAGGAAGAGTTAATTTTTCCAAGACATAATTGAGGTCCCATGCAGGAATTGGTAGCTTCCTTGGAGGTTTGATATTCTTTATGCCTCTTAGAAGCTGTCTTAGCAAAGGATGCGAGAACACAGGTGGATCACAGTTGTAATGTGCTGAGATAGCTGAAGCGTGGATTTTGATGGAAGAGTATGAGAGGCCACTGTGAAATATTTCTGTCAAGTATTCCAATATCTGAGGTATGTTCACCAATGATGCATCCTGGCCCTTGTTGACATTCCAGATGGTGAATCTCTTCCATTTGGCCGAATAGGTTTTTCTGGTGGAAGGTCTGCGAGCTTCCAGCAAAATTTCCTGAACTTTTTCAGACAGTGAGTCATGGGTCTGAGTCATGGAACTATCCAAGCTGTTAGCTTTAGGGTTTGCAGGTTCTGATGAACAGTCTTGTAACTGTGTTGAGTCAGGAGCAGAGGCCATTGAGGCAAGGGCCACGGTTTGGAGTGAGTTATGCTCAATAGTAGTGGATACCAGTGTTGCCTTGGCCAGTCTGGAGCTATCAAGATTCCTTTTGGTTGTTCTGCCTTGATCTTCAGTAACACCTTGGTGAGCAAAAGTACAGGAGGGAATGCATAAATTGTTAGAGCATTCCAGCTGAAGGAAAGAGCATCCGTTCTCCAAGCTAGAGGATGGTGTATCCTTGTGCAGAACCTTTCCAGGTGATGATTGAGATGAGATGCAAAGAGGTCTATGTCTGGTCTTCCCCATGCAGATGCTATTTGTGCGAAAATGCGTGGGTGTAGCATCCATTCATGTGGATCCAAGAAATTTCTGCTCAATCTGTCTGCCAGAACATTGTCCTTGCCTGGAACAAACTGGGATTGCAAGTAGATGTTCAGTTTCAGGGACTTTTCCCAAAGAATCATTGTTAGTCTGCAGAGGGGGTAGGAATGAGTGCCCCCTTGTTTGTTTATGTACCACATGACAGTGGTGTTGTCTGTTCTTATTAGCAGATGACCTTGTTGAAGAGATTTTCCAAAGGCTTCTATTGCATGTATCACTGCCAACATCTCTTTTTGATTTATATGCTGATGCATCTCCATGGGAGTCTATTGCCCTTGAATGCATCTGCCGTCCATGTGCACCCCCCCCATCCAAGGTCTGAGGCGTCTGTTGTAATAGTTTGGCTTGTTGGAGGTTTGTTGAAAAGCATGCCTTCGTTTAAATGACTTGCTTGAGCCCACCACAAAAATTCCCTTTGCAGGCATGGTATGAGTGGTATTATGTCTTCTAGGTTGTGGCTGTGTTGTAACCACAAGCTTTTTAGGTACCATTGCAGCTTTCTCATGTGTAGTCTTGCCAGAGGGATTAGAAGAATGCAAGATGCCATGAACCCCAGGGCCTGCAAGGTCTTCCTTGCGGTCAGGTGGGTTAATTTTGCTAGGCCTCTGAAGTAAGCTGTTAAATGTTCTTGTTTCTCCTCTGTGAAGAAAGCCATTTGTAGCTGTGTGTCCAGTTTTGCTCCTAGAAATATAATCTCTTGGGATGGCAGTAATCTTGATTTTTGAATGTTGACTGTGTATCCAAAAGCCTGCAGCAATTGAATGACGTAATCCAAGTGTCTTATCAAGGTCTGTTTGCTGTCTGCTTGAATTAGGCAGTCGTCCAGGTAAGGGTATATTTGAATCCCTTGGAGTCTGCAATGTGCCACTACTGATGCCAGGCATTTTGTGAATACTCTAGGTGCAGTAGATAAGCCAAACAGCAATGCTGAGAATTGATGGTGCTCTGTTCCTGCAAGAAATCTGAGGTATCTTCTGCAACTGTGTCTGATAGGGATATGCAGGTATGCCTCCTTGAGGTCCAGAGTAACCAAAAACTGCTGAAGAAACGGACTGCACACAATATAAATTGGGAAATCATCAAGCAAGATAGGTCCCTCTGTATTCTTTTAGGTGACCACCCAAAAATTACATATAGGAGGGGTGAAAATATGAAAAGCATTTTTGAAAGAAAATCACTCCCCAGGTCTAATAGACCTAGTGGTATGTTCAGATGTGGTGTATGCTCTCAATGTAAACATATTAGAGTAGCGAATACATGTAATATCAATGGCAAGGAGTATAAGTGCAATGGACATTATAGTTGTGAGTCCAAGGCTGTCATATATGCAGCACTTTGTAAATTTTGTAATGCTTTCTACATCGGTAAAACCGAGAGAAAGCTAAAAAACAGAATTTACTTAACATCAGTCTTGTAATTATGAAAGAAGATGTTAATAATGCTCTAGCCAGACATTGCCTAGAGTTTACAGGCCATGCATTCCAATTTCTCGTATTACAACAGAGAGAGATGGATTTAAGGGGTGGGCCATGGCAAATTCGTTTGGAAATTGACGAATTGTTATGGCAGATTAGGACTAGGGCTCACATATTTCCTGGTATCAATGAAGGATTATCAATTAAATGTGTTCTAAAATGGCTATCCTATAACAGGTAGACATTATAATTCATTTTCATAACCAAGTTATTTTGTCAATATTTGTGATCACACATAATTGATTTAACATGTACAAGTTTAATTATAGTTTTATTATGTATGATTTTTTCATATTTAACACGGGTAAAGAGTTAGCCCTCTTGGTCTCCATGGATATATCGTTCATCATCAATAACTCTTTATAACATAGACAGTCTTAAACCAGAAGGCCTGAACATCGAGTCTAAGTCGCTTATGATTTTAAGCGCAGATAATAGCAATGTTCTATAATCATATTCGTCATGACTACGGATACTGTGTATCCGACCATTTTAAATGTTGTTTTTTCACTGTCTTTATTTAGTACATGTAACAGGTTTTGAAGAGGTTGGTCGGACTACTGTGTATAACAATCATTTTATGCCAATACTATCCAGTTCTTTTTTATTTTTGTATTGGTGTATGATAGTATTTGCGTAGGATACCCACACAATATAACTGCTGTTACACAATGGTTGCGGCTAATTGTTTTCCAGCCTCTATAATACGTTTACTTAGTTCTGGACCATCTTGAAAATTTAGCTGTGTTTGGATCAAGGCATCTATCTATTATGACGTGTATATTTGTTATTTTCAATCTAAGTAATATTTACTTGTGATTAAAATTACTTATTGAAGTTAATACATTCTAGCAGGGGATTTCCAGCATTGTTTTAAATTTGTAAGCTTCACCCTGCTTGATGATTACAACAGTGGCATATACATTTTTCTTACGGTGTAGTGCAATATGAGATTTTCAACAGTAAGTTGACAAGTTCTTACCTAACTGAATAGAGTTGTTTTTGTATACATCTATTGCACTACCTATTAACATTTATTAATGACAGTTTATTCATTTACTTGTAGTTTTTACATTTTACTTTTTAACTTGAAGTTATGCCTTTTTAAGGTTGTCATGGAGTTTTTCTGATTCAGTAATGCACTTTAACTTGATAGGTTCATTGTTTTTAATTGTATAGTATAAGATATTTCTTTGAAATCTCGTGGTTGTCTGATGAAGGCGGGTTATTTCAACTTGCCGAAAGCGCTCACTATTACTTGGATTTTAACACAACTTGTATTGGTTTTGGAGTATTAAAGCTGTGTTTTCCAGCTCTCCTATTGTGTGCAGTCCGTTTCTTCAGCAGTTTTTGTTTTTCGTTGTTTGGTCCAGAGTAACCAGCCAAGACCCCTTGCCCAGCATGGAAGAAGTTGCTGTAACGTCAGCATCTTGAATTTTGGCACCATGAGAAAAGTATTTAGAACGGACAAGTCCAATATAGGCCTCCATTGTTTTTCTTTTCTTGGAACAAGGAACAGTCTTGAATAAAATCCCTGGCCTTGTTCCTGAGGAGGAACCTTCTCTATTGCTTTTATTTGTAACAGCTTTGAGACTTCTATGAGTGCCTCTGCCCTTTGATTTTTGTGGCAGGTTTGGCATGCCTTGTCCTGTTGGTAAGGTATGGAAGTGGAACCTGTAACCTCTGTCTATTATGTCCAGAATCCAATTGTTCTTTGTTATAATGTGCCAGTTTTTTGAGAATAGAGATAATTTTCTGCCTATAGGTGCTTCTCTTTGAGCCTTGGTAGGTGGAGTGAAAGGTAAGTCATTGTGATTGTCCCTGTGGTACAGGTGTACTACCTGTGCCATTTCTTTGATTTTGTGGTTGCCATTGGCATCCCCTGTAGGAGCCTCTGTATTGCCCTCTACCTCGTGCATGCCTGTTCTTTCCCCTTTGAAACTTGTCAGAGTCTGGAAAGGACCAATTCTTTGAAGGCCAATTCTGGCTGAACCTTGGGGGCTGAACCTGGAGGAAATCCTTTACTGTTTGAACTGATTTTGCCTTCTCTTCAATAGATTTCAACACATCCTGAGCATTAGCTCCAAAAAGCTTCTGTTTATCCAGAAGTGCATCCAGGAGCTTTACTTTAACATGATCTGGCAACGGCTGTTCTTTCAACCAAGCATGTCTACGGATAACAGCCCCTGTCATAGCTGCCCTACAAGAAGCCTCCAATGCATCATAACCGCACTGTAGAAAATGATTACTAACCTGCTGGGTATTATGAACCAAATCCTGCAATGCCTTTCTATCTATAGGCTCAGGAGAGGCTATCTTTTTCTGCAAATCATCCAGTAAATAATCCTGGTACTGAAACATATGAAAAAGGCAGTTAAGAGACCTCATGGCAAGGGTGGTAGAGGTATAGACTTTTTTACCCCATCTCTCCAGGGACCTTGCTTCCCTGTCAGCTGGCAGTGGATTCCTGGCTGAGGAGGTAGCCACTCCTTTGGGGCCCTGTGAAATAGTTTCTAGATCCACAGAGTGGGCCTTAAAGAGATGCTTGTGAGTGTCAGGGACCCTATAATATCAGTCTGGCTTGACAGGAGCAGGAGGGAGAGAATCAGGGGAAGCACTGAAGTCAGAGAAAACATCATCCAGGACATCCAAAACTGGCGGAATACCTAAAGGTCTGTGCTGGGGTAACTTCAGGAAGGTACGTAGCCTTTTACTGGAATCAGAAAATTCCTGACCCTGCCAATTAAAATGTTCCCTCATGGAGTGGAGGACTTCACCGAAAGAAAAATCCTCTGGAGGGGAGGCAGAGGGAATAGATTCCTCAGCATCAGAGTCCTCATAGGCCTGGAAGGATTCCTCTTGTGTTTCTGAATGCTCTGAATCCCCAGAGGCTTCATCTGAAGAGAGGTTGTCTGCCTGCTCAGTTCTAGGCCTTTTTTCTGCAGGCGGCTGAGAACCTCTGTCTGGGTGAGGCTGAGACCCCCTAATAAGAGAAATAAGATCTGCAGCCAGAGACATGATTTGTTTGTCAGAAGAAGGAGCCTGAGAAGCAGGCTTGGGATGGGCCTTGGCCTGGCTGGCGGCCTTAGCACGTGCAAAGGCCTTGATTGACATGGATACAGGAGGCCTAGCTGCCCCACGTGCAGGGGTAACAACTTTGTCCACTGGAATGGTGTTGGGTAGATCCAGAACTTCGGTTTCCAGAGGAAAATCAACAACTGGCACCGGAGTAGCCTCCGAGACCGAGGGATGAGTTAACGCGGTGTCGTCGGCCTGGAGTGGTTGAATTACCGCTTCCGAAAGGACTGAAGAACTCGCGGAGGGCTTAGGCGTTAAATCGGTGGAAGACGCGGGCCGAGGATGTCGGTCCCAGTCCTTTCGTTTTTTGGTAGTTTATGCTGTTGGTTGTTCCGACGGCATGTTGTAAGCGTAAGATACGCCAAAAAAGTCTTCGGAAAACTCTGCCCGGCGCCTGAAAGTGCGCTTATTAAAGCAAGCACAGGCGGCACAGGCCGAGACGTCGTGGTCTGGGCCCAGGCAAGGGAGGCAGTAAGAATGAAAGTCCTTATGAGGTATTTGTTTACCACAAGACAAACAATTATTAACTTTCTCAATTTGTTCTGACATCGGCTGAGGCAAGAAAAAATGTTCCCCAATGGGGTACTTAGCTTTTAGATGACTTCGGTAACTGAAAACACAGGAGCTGACCGACCGGCACTTGCGAACTGCTTCTGCTTCGGGCACCGTGCGGCAAGAAAGACTGAAGAAGATGGCGTCAGTTGATGCCTTTATACTCCAGCCACTCTGACGTCGGGGAGGAGGCGACATCGGTCGACGCCGGACCCAGACTTTGGAATCTGGCCGACCGAAGGGCTGCCTGAGGCAGGAAAACCCATATGTCAGGACTGCAGTTGCATTCTTGAAGGACATCAATAAACATACCAGGTGTGACCGTCTGAGTTGGGCATCTTACACCCGCACTTTTCACACTGTTTAAAACCTAGCTTTACTTTATCAGACATCATGGAAACAACACTATAGTCCTAAACTACAATGTAACCCAAAACAACAATAGCAATGTTATAGCAGAAGAGGGTTTTTTTTTTTTTAAGCAGATAGAAAAGGAGGAGTACCAACAATGGTACTAAAAATACCACAAAGTGGTAGGAAAGGGCCTACCAAAGGCAGGGGAGAGGGACAGTACCAACAATGGTATGAAAAGAGCTACCGAAGGTAGAGGGTAGGTGTTAGAAAGAAAGTATATAAATTTAAAGACGAGAAGATAATCTTTAGGGAAAAAGTACAGTTTTGTACCTACCATAAATGTAGATGTCCGAACTGGATAGCATCTGCAGTCATAACAAATGGGTTGTCCTGTCGTCAGGCAGCCCTTCAGTCGGCCGGATTCCAAAGTCTGGGTCCGGCTTCTGCTGATGTCGCACTTCACCCGATGTCATCTCTGCTGGTCTTCGGGTATAAAGGCATCAGCCGATGCCATTTTCCTCAGTGTTTCTTGCCCCAGATGCCAGTTGCCCTCTTGGAAGGCTAAATTTTGGATAAATGCCAATGTTTCCAAAAGGATAGAAGGCAAACACAAAAAATAAGCATGTATGTACATATATACAAACAAATACACCATAAGAGACCCCCCCCCCCCAGCTAGCTATTTGGAGGGTAAATACCCTAGCAGTACCACAGAGGGGAAGGAGGGAGGGTAATCCTGACTGCAGATGCTATCCAGTTCGGACATCTACATTTATGGTAGGTACAAAACTGTACTATGTCCTTCATGGATGCATCTGCAGTCATAACAAATGGGTAGAATACCATAGCCAACTAGGGAAGGAGGAAGAAGAAATTATGGTGTGGTTAGGATCCCTTGCAGTACAGCAGTGGCAAACCCTGCTCGGGATCTAGAATACAGAGGTAAATTATAATGCTTGGCAAATGTATGCACGGAGGTCCAAGTAGCCGCCTCAATAATGTCCTTGGTTGCCACTCCTCGTAAGAAAGCTGTGGTAGTGGCTGTAGCCCTTGTAGAATGAGGCCTTATGTTCTGTGGAATTGGTTTTCCATGGAAGGAGTAACAGAATCTTATGCAATTTCCTATCCATTTGGAGATTGTCTGTTTGGAAATTGCTTTTCCTTCCCTTCCTGTTGCATAGGCTACGAAAAGCGGGTCAGTTTTTCTGTTACTTTTGGTTCTGTCCGGGTAGTAGGGTAGCTGTCTATGTACATCCAAGGTATGCAGCATTCTTTCCCTCTGTTTTGTGGATTGGGAAGGAGGTAGGTAGGTGGATTGCCTGGTTTAAAGACACTCTGGATACCACCTTAGGCATAAATGTAGGATTAGTTCTCATGGACACCCTATCTTGATGGAAGATTAGGAAGGGTTGTACTGCCATTAAGGCCTGTAGTTCAGAAACCCTCCTTGCTGAGGTAATTGCCAGTAGGAAAGCAGTTTTCCATGACAGGTGCTGTAGATCTGCTGTTGCTGCTGGTTCAAACGGAGGGAGTGTCAACTTTTCTAGCACAAAGTTCAAGTCCCATGCTGGTAATGGTGGTTTCCTAGGAGGTTTTACATTCTTGATCCTCTGAGGAACTGCCTGAGTAAAGGATGTGAAAAGACAGGTGGATCAAAGCTGTATTCTGCTGAGATAGCTGATGCATGTATCTTGATGGAGGAATAGGACAGGCCTGTATGTAGAAGCTCTGCCAAATACTCCAGAATGTTAGCAATATCTATATTCACACATCTTTTCCTCTTTCAGCACTCCAAATGACAAACCTTTTCCATTTTCCTGCATAGTTCCTTCTTGTTGAAGGTCTGCGGGCTTCCAGGATAATGTCTTTAACCCTTTGGGAAAGATTTGGATTAGTTGCTGCTATGTGATGTTCCAGGCAGTCAGTTGCAAAGTTTTTAGGTTTGGGTGCATGATGCTGTAGTTGTTCTGAGTTAACATCAAAGGCATCAGGGTATTGACCACATTTTCTCCTGAGACATGCTCCTCAGCAATGGGTACCAGTGTTGCCTTGGCCAGTTCGGAGCTATCAGGATTATCCTTGGGCGTTCCTCTTTGATTTTCAGTAATACCTTGTGTATCAAAGGAAGAGGTGGAAATGCATATGCTGTCAGACCTTTCCAGCTGAAGGAGAGCGAATCCATCTTCCATGCAAGTGGGTGGAATGTCCTTGTGCAGAATAGCGAATAGATCTATTTGTGGCATTCCCCATTTCTTTGTGATGGTCTTGAAGATGTCCGGGTGTAGCATCCATTCGTGAGCATCCGAGGTGGTTCTGCTTAACATGTCTGCTAGGGTGTTCTCTTTTCCCGGTACAAATATTGCCTGTAACTGGATGTTGTAGCTGAGTGCCAGATTCCATAGGTCCAAAGTCATTCTGCATAGGGGTATGAATGAGTGCCTCCCTGTTTGTTGATGTACCACATGACTGTGGTGTTGTCTGTCCTTATCATCAAATGGCCTTCTTTGAGGAATGGTCTGAATTTTTGGATTGCCAGTTTTACTGCCAGCATTTCTTTTGGTTTATGTGCAGGTGCAGCTGGTCCTGAGTCCACAATCCTTGCATGCATTTGTCCAGCATGTGCGCCCCCCATCCTAGGTCTGAGGCGTCTGTTGTGATTGTTTGGCTTGTTCGAAAGTTGTGGAAGGATAGGCCTGGGTTTGACTGGCATGCTTGAGCCCACCATAGGAACTCCTGTTTTAGGCATGGGATTAGTGGTATTTCTGCTTCTAGGCTGTGCCTGTGTTGAGACCATAAATTCTTTAGGTACCACTGTAGTTTTCTCATATGCAGTCTGGCATGTGGGACCAAGATTATGCATGATGCAATGAAGCCCAAGGCCTGCAGAACTTTTCTTGCTGTTAGTTTGTTCTGTTTTGTTAATGCCAAGAAGTAAAGAGGGAGTTCTTTTTGTTTTTCTGCAGTTAGGAATGCCATTTGTTTTACTGTGTCCAATTCAGCGCCAAGAATGTTCTTGTTTGGGATGGTATCAGCCTTGATTTTGAAAATTGACTGTGTATCCCAGGGCTTGTAGCAAGTAAATGACCCTTTGTAAATCTGTTGTCAGCTTGCTTTTGTTGTCCGCTTGTAGCAGGCAGTCGTCCAGGTATGGATAAATTTGGATTCCCTGTAGTCTGCAGTGGCGATTACTGATGCCAGGCATTTTGTGAATACTCTGGGCATGATAGATAAGCCAAAGGGCAATGCTGAGAATTGATAATGCTCTGATCCTGCAAGAAATCTGAGGTATCTTCTGCAATTTGGTCGAATGGGGACGTGCAGGTATGCCTCCTTGAGATCTAGAGTTACCAGCCAACACTCCTTGCCCAGCATGGGAAGAAGTTGCTGTAGGGTCAGCATTTTAAATTTTGGCACAATGACATATGTGTTTAAGATGGACAGGTCGAGAATAGGTCTCCAACTTTTTTCTTTTCTTGGTACTAGAAAGAGTCTGGAATAGAATCCTTTGCCCTGTTCTGTTATTGGTACTCTTTCCACAGCTCTCATCTTTGTTAATTCCATTATCTGCTGTAGAGCTTCTAATTTCTGATTTGGAGGCAGGTTTGGCATTCCTCTTTTTACTGGTAAGGTGTGGAAGTGGAACCGGTAGCCTTGGTCTATGGTTTGCAAAATCCACTTGTCTTTTGTGATATAGTGCCAATTTTTCAAAAATAAGGCTAACTTTCCGCCTAATGGTGCTGCTATTTGCTCCCTGGTAGGCGGAGTTAGAGCCAAGTCACTGTGATTGTCCTGTTGCAGTGGTAGTGGTTGTGTCTGTGCATCTGTTATTACCTTGCCACTGTCGTCCTCTGTAGGCACCTCCTCTGGATTGATTTCTGCCTCTGGAGCGTCTATTCCTGCCCCTTTGGGATCTTGCAGAGTCAGGAAAGGACCAATTTTTGGCAGGCCAGTTCCTGCTAAACCTTGGGGCTGAACCTGTAAGAAATCTTTAACTGTTTGTACAGATTTTGCCTTTTCTTCCATTTTCTTCATTACCTGCTGGGCAGGTGTACCAAATAAACTGGCCTTATCCATAGGAGCATCTAATAGCTTAGCTTTAACATGATCCGGTAAGACCTGCTCTTTCAACCATGCATGTCTTCTTATCACTGTGCCAGTCATGGCTGATCTAAATGAAGCCTCCAGTGCATCATAGCCACATTTTAAGGAATGGTTACTAACCTGTTGTATGTTATTCACCATTTCTAATACATATTTCTTATCTATAGATTCATCAGAGGATACTTTTTTAGTTAACTGATCAAGCATAAACTCCTGGTATTGGATCATGTGAAACTGACAGTTTAAAGCTCTAGCTGAGAGAGTAGCAGAGGTGTAAACTTTTTCCCCATCTGTCCAAGGACCTGGATTCCCTTTCTGAAGGAATAGGGTTTTTGCTGTGGTCGAGGCTACTGCCTTAGGCCCCTGGGAAATAGTTTGGGGTCTGCCAGTGGGGCCTTGTATAGGTGGTGATGAGTGTCTGGGACCCTGTAAAATCTATCAGGTTTGGCAGGGGCTGGAGGTAAAGAATCAGGAGCAGTGCAGACATCATTAAATGCATCATCCACAACAGGCAAAACAGGAGGTATAGCTAAGGGCCTATGTTGTGGTAAATGCAGAAAGGTCCTAAGCCTTTTTCTTGAATCTGAGAAATCTTGTCCCTGCCATTGAAATTGTTCTCTCATGGCATGTAAGGTTTCCCCAAAGGAAAATTCCTCTGGTGGAGAGGCAGCTGGAATGGATTCTTCAGCATCGGAGTCTTCATAAGTAGAAAAAGGATCCTCTGGCTGTTCTGTAATGTCGAGTCATCCCAGAATCATCAGAGGACACTGGCTCGGGGCTCTGTCCTAGGTCTCTTTTCTGGGGCTGAGAGGCCCTGTCTGGGTGTGATTGGGATCCCCTAATTAGGGATATTAAATCTTCTGCCAGAGTAAGCATTTGTGAACTAGAGGTGGGCCTGTGTGAGGGAGGTTTAACAGGCACTGACTTAGCAGATTTGGCTGCTTTAGCCCTGGCAAAGGCCTTGATAGACATGGCTGCAGGGGTCTAGCAGCACCACGTGCTGGGGTAGAAACATCCAAAGGGATGGTGTCTGATAACTCACTAGAAACCACAATTGTAGGCAAAATTTCTGAGGCCGATTCAGGTAAGGTAGCAGGAGCCTCAGTAGTAGCCATGGATTCGCTGAGGATTGACCAGTTTTCGGTTTCGGCGAAACCGAGACACTCGCTTGCTTAACCGTGGTTTCGGCGAAACCGCGGACCGCGAGTGTCGGTCTTTTTCCTTTGCGTTTCTTAACAATTTGGGTAGTCGGAGGATCCGGCGGCATAATGTAAGCAAAGTCTGAGCCGAAAAATTGTTCAGCAAACTCCGACCGATGCCTGAGCCGTCGGTTGAAGGAAGCGCAGGCCGAACAGGCTGCTACGTCGTGGTCTGGGCCTAAGCAAGGCAGACAGTAAGAGTGGAAATCTTTACGAGGTATTTGTTTCCCACAAGTTAAACAGTTATTGACTTTTTCTGACATCGGCTGAGGCAAGAAAGAGTCCCCAACGGGTACTTAGCTTTTAGAAGTCTTCGTAGTATTCGGTAGTAGTAATCTCTGGATCGGACCGACCGGCACTTGCAAACAGCTTCTGCACGCGGCAAGAAAGACTGAGGAAAATGGTGTTGGCTGATGCCTTTATACCCGAAGACCAGCAGAGATGACGTCGGGTGAAGTGCGACATCAGCCGGACCCAGACTTTGGAATCCGGCCGACCGAAGGGCTGCCTGACGACAGGACAACCCATTTGTTATGACTGCAGATGCATCCATGAAGGACATCTGACTAAAGGAAGGTAATTATATAGATAAGTCACAAAAAACACTACACTTATCTGGAGAGAAGGCTTGGCACATCTGAAGAGGAACAGAGCAAACAAGATCTGGAGAGATTATGAGAGGGGCATTGTGGGTAGGTCTTAGCTGAGAGTTTTTTGGCTGGAGCAGGCTTGGTAGCGGCTGTGTCGGTTCCGAGGATGGAACCAAAGTCCTATCAGTAAGGAATGAATAAAGATTTATAACATCAGATGGAATAATTAGTAGACCATGCAAAATATTGCATGATACCAATAAACAATCAATGACAGGAGGTTTGAAAGGATTGGGGAGAAAGATTGAATAAGCAATTCACAAGGAAACAATTGGGGATAAATGAATGTCTCCCAAATATACAGCAAAGTCTAGAAGATTTAGGATCTTTGCTTGGAAGTGTTTACATAGGTATTCTTATACCCAATGTAGACTACAAAGAATTTTTCCTCAGACGGACAGCAAATGTTGAAAGTGTGATGGGGAAGAAAGAGGTAATTTGGAACATATTTTCATTTTTTGAGCTATAATACAGAATAAGAATTGACTAGACATAGCAAGGGCTTGTTGAGTCTAATTATGGTGGCTGCCAAAAAAAGCAATTACTAGGAAATGGAAATCAAAGTCTGAACCAGCTTGTACTAGAAGTAGTGAATATAGCAACATAGATAAAACAACTGGAAATGGGATCTTTAGAAAAAGGTAGGAGCAAACTGCATAGAAAAAATGGAAATAGTAGAAACAATGCATGCAGATGACGAATGAGGTTTAAAGGAAGACAGGATTTAAATGAGCTATATAATGTTTGACAGTGGCTGGATAGATTATAAGGGAGGTATAATGTTAGCAACTAAAATTATGTCAATATGGTTTGTTTTCATTTGTATAAATGTATAATTACCTATGTCATAAGTGCTAATTTAATAAAGATGTTTCTTGTTTAAAAAAATATATCACTATTGTTTTTTTTTTCTGTCAATGTAGATGTACATATGTCATTCAATTATGATTTACTAAATGTGTTTAAAAAAAACCTTGGCCAGTTCAATGCAAGCAGTGTACCACCGAATAACCTCTGTCCATAGCCACTGTAACCTTTTCAAAGAAGTTTACAAAGTTTAGGAGACAGGATCTGTCCTTTACAAAACTAAACTGAGTTGGATCTAGATAGTACAGTTGTGTAAGAACTTACCATAACCGTAGATGTCTTACTTTCACTGTTGCAGTATTTTTAACATCTGAGATATCCTGCTAATGACAGCCGAATGTCCTGCCAGTACATCAAACCCTTTACACCTTCAAGGCTCCATACATCAGACAAATGTCCTTTGTCCAAGGCTTAAGGTACATCTGTGATGTATAAACACCAAATCCTTAGACCTGAATTGCCCCAGAAGAACCAAAGCAGTTCAAGAGGAAAAGCATAAGCACGTACATCCAGGAAGGGAAGAAGGAAAGAAAGTAAGAAAGATCCCTTGGCCAGAAGGAAGGCAACAGAGAATAAGAAGGGAGGGAGGGAGGGACAGAATACTGCAACAGTGAAAAGTAGGACATCTGCTGTTATGATAAGTTCTTACACAACTGTACTATGTCGTTCCTGACCGTTGCAGCATTCTTTCCATCTGAGAGAGTACAAAAGCTACTGGAGAGGAAGTCACAAAGGAGGCCTTCAAGAACCCATGAAGGATGACTCTGGCAAACCCCACCCTAGACCTAGAAATCAAATCTAACTTGTACTGTTTAGTAAAGGTATGTACAGAATTCAAGTAGGAGCTTCCAAAATAGATCTAGCATCCACAGCCTTGAAAAAAAAGCACCAGAAGAGGCAACTGCTTTGATAGAATGAGTATGGACAGAAGAAGAAAGCTGTCATGAAAGTAATGGCAAAAAGAAATGGCCTTAGAAATCCAGGAGGAGAGGTTTGGTTAGAAACAGCCAAATCCAAAGTCCTAGAATGAAAAAAAAGTTGCTCAGATTTCCTGATACCTTTTGTCTTATCTAGGTAATACCTGAGCTGTCTATGTAAATCCAAGGTGTGAAGTATTCTCTCACTAGTATTCTGAGGAGAGTGGAAAAAAGAAGGCAGATGAATTGTTTGATACAAGAACAAATCATTAGCTATCTTGGGTATAAAAGAAGGATTAGTACGTAGACATACCCTATCTTTGTGAAACACCAACAAAGGTGGAACTGCCATGAGTGCCTGAAGTTTCAAGACCCTAATGGCAAGAGCCACCAACAGCACCATCTTCCAAGTACAATATAACAAGGAAGACGAGGCTGTAGGCTGAAAAGGAAACTGAGAATTTCTGAAGAACAAAATTAAGATCCCAAATATGAAGGATGCCTTTCAAAATGGTTTGATTTCAGAAAAGAATCAACAGGCAGATTCAAAGACAGGCAAGCAGAAACAACTGACAGATGAGCTCTAATAGATGAATGTATACAAGACCAGAACTGAGCAATTAATGCAAATAAGAAAGGATCATAAGAATACCCACAGAAAAGGGGTCCAGGTCATATTTCAGACACCATACTGAAAATCTCTTCCATTTAGCTACACAGGATTTTCTAGTAGTGGGTTTTCTGGCCTTCTACAAAAATCTGAAGCACATCCTCAGAAAAATAGGTGCCCAAAAGGAATCAAAACCCTATTACCCAAAGAGTCAACTGAAGAGTGGGTATGTGAAGGTGAATTAGAGATCCCTTGCCCTGTGTGAGAAGATCCATCCTGTAAGGTAACATGACAGTTGTCTTTGGCCAGATATAATCAAAGGGGGAACCAGTGCCTTCTGGACCAAAAAGGAGTCACCAACAAGATTTTTGGCTTCTCCTACATGATTTTGTGTAGGACTGTTGGTAGCAGTGGAAAGGGAAGATAGGCATACAGAAACATCCCCTTCCATGAAAAAGACAGTCATCCACTTTCCAAGCCAAAGAACTTAGCACTCTGGAACAGAACTGGGGAAGCTGTCTGTTCAGAGGGGAGGCAAAAAGATCTACTTGAGTAACCCACTGAAGTACAACATCCTAGAACACCTCCCTGTGAAGGATCTGTTTATGTAGATCTGTCCTAGATCTGCTCAAAGTGTCGCCTACAAGATTATGCTCTGAGAGAATGTAAACCACCTGAAGAAATAATTGATGGCAGACCACAGAGTCCCAAGCCTGGGGAGCAAGCCTGCAAATAATGTAAGACTTCATGCATCCCTCTTTGTTGATGTACCATATGACTGTGGTATTGTCTGTGAAGATTCTTAGACAGCCTGAAACCCAAACAGACTGGAAGGCATGAAGGCCCATAATGAGAGCTCCTATCTCCTTAATGTTGATATAGTCTGCTAGTTGTTGGTGAGATCAAAGTTGCTGGATATAGAGGTTGTTGGAGGAATCTCACCAACCTTGATCAGATGCATCTGTGTACTGCTCCTGAGAAGGAAAACGAACCTGAAAAGAGAACTGGAATCATGAAAATTTGGTGACCTACCAGTGGAGCTTGAATTTCAGAGTGAGAGATGAACAAGAAGATACAGAGGAGGCAGTACTGAAGCCAAACAGTCTTGGGATACCATTGAAATTTTCTCATATGGAGTTTGGTGAAGGGAACCAGGGGAATAATGGATACCATGAACCCCAGAATTCACAGAAATTCTCTTGCAGGAAGGATTGGAGAAGAGAAGGAAAATAAGCAAAGAAAGGACCTTGGGGGAGGGAGACAAGGTATGATTGGTATGATCTGAATCCTGCACCCCCAAAACACTTGATCCTGAGAGAGGGTCAAGACACTGAGTTTTAGGGTGAACCCCATGCTGTGAAGAAGCATAGTGAAGTGAAGATCCCAAACAGGACCTGCTGAGGGTGGAGGGGTCTGGTTTAAAAGGTTATTCAAATAAGGGAATACATGAATTCCCTGAAGTCTGCAGAAAGCTACCACTGGGGTCACACATTTAGTAAAGAACTCTGGAGCTGTAGAAAGACCAAAAGGAAAGAATAGAATTGATAATGTGAGGAGGAGGAAACAGAGAAATGTAAACAAATTCTGAAGAGAGGGTGAATAGGAATATGCAGGTAAGCATCTTTCAAATTCATGGAAAACAGAAAAGCTTGGGAAAGCAACAGACGAAACAGAGTCAAGAGAGACAACATCCTGAAGGAAGGAATTTTTAGAAAGGTGCTAAGAAACGAGAGAGTTACAATGGGCCTCCGAGTCCCTCCTTTTTGGGTACCACAAACACCATGAAGAAACAACCCTTGCCCTGCTTTGAAGAGAAAATGGGTTGAATGGTTCCCTGAAAGAAGGGATCCTGAAGGACCACAGGGAAAAAGAGTTAACAAGGAGTGGGTTGAACAGGGCTTGAGAAAGGGGAAAGGGACCTCCATACCCCAAAATAACCCATTTTGATAATGGAAAACACTCAAGGGGCTGTGGTGATCTATTGCCAAACAGGAAAATACAGCATTAACCTGAGAGACAGAGGAATCAGGCCAAGGGGTAGAAGAGGATGAACGTTAAATAGGAGCAGATTTGTTAGGGCAAACCTTTGATCTTCACTACCCTGAGAATATATGTCAGGAAAAAACTCTTTTGGAAGCCCTTTAACTGTTTAGGTCATCTGTGGACAACAGAAGATTTAGATGGATAATTTATCTAAATTTTAGGAACAGCAGAAAGATAGATTTGTTTCAAATCTTGTGTAACCATAACTTTATCCTGATTTTGCAGAGTCCTAAAAAGCCCAGCAGCTGCAGTGCCAAAGAGACTGTGATTGCCCAAAGGAGAATCCAGTAATATAGCCTTGCTATCCTCAGGAAAGGCAGGTAGGCATAGCCAAGAATACCTCCTTAAAGTAGATCCAGATGCAGCAGCACCTAGAGGAGGCACTGACAGCATCATAGCTGCATTTTATAAAATAGCAAGCCACCTGAGAAAAAGAACTCAAAAAGGAAATTGCAGAAATCTTTGCATTGGAGTCAGGCATATCAGTCAGAATGCCTCCCAGCTTAGAAAGAAGAGCCAATACAAATCTGGTTATATGGGTCTGGTAGTTAATAGCCCTGAAAAGAAGCCGCGGTGGTACAGTGGTAGCATTGGTGCCTCACAGCAAGAGGTTCTCCTGTTCGATTCTTGGCTGGAGTGCCTTCTATCTGGAGTGTGCATGTCCTCCCCGCGGTCGAGTGGCCTCCGAAAGACATGCATGAATGGGTGTGCCTTCGCTGAAGGTTGGGTGTCGGGCTGACAACTTGGCACCATAAAAATCTACTGCCAATCATTAGCAGACCGGAGTTCCGCTGTGGTGACCCCTAACCGGGAAAATCCAAAAAAACAAACAACAAAGTTAATAGCCCTGAAAGCTAAGGTAGACACTTTTTTCTCATACCTCTCTATAGCATGGCTGCCCTTATCAAAACATAAAATCTAAGAGGAAGACAGCAACTTAGATGGTTTATTAGTGGCAACAAAAGTAACAGTCAGTTCAGAGGTAGGACTTTTATACAAAATATTTTGGGCATCAAGAACTTTACAGAACCTGTCAGGCTTTTTAGGGCCAGGATGCTGGAAATCAGGAGCCTGAGAAACCATATAGAACTTGTTTAGAAGGGCTTTCAAAATTGGAAGGGATAACAGAAGGTACAGGAGGATCTATTTCCTAGAGTTCATAGTACAAGTATACCTTTTAAATATCAGAAACCTGAAAACAACCTACTGAAAGTGTTCTGTCTTATGTACTACAGTATCTCCAAAGGACAATCCTCCATAGAGGAATCAAGAGAAAGTGAGTCATCTTCTTCAGACCCTAAGGGAAGAGGACATGAGAGTGTGTCTTAGAAGAGTACACCAATGACTCTTCACCAGAGTTTAACTCACTCCCTCCAGTACAGCTCTTTTGATTGTGTACCTTTAATTCCCAGTGGGTGTGGCTTGAGCCTTTAAAAGTTAAGTTAGCACCTTACAGTTCTAACAAATACTCATTGACAGAGGTCAAATACAAATACAATTGTATTTGCCATCATGTATGCTTCAAGATAGAATATTCTGATACCTTATAGGTAGCATGGTTTTTGAATTATTAATGCAAATATGAACAAGCAATATTTGACACCTAGAGGTGCACCAGGAGGTAACTGCAGAAACGCCTGGAGGCACACTCGGCTGTAATGAGTTAAATCCAACTCTTGTTCAGAGGAATCAAATTCCATAGAACATCTGGAAGGAGTTGAAGACCAAGAAACAGATGGAGTAGCACATAATACTTGAGGGGGAATTATGGGGCATTAGAAAGCCCCTACACGTGGAGCCTTAGCCACAGGGGCTACATGCTTCTTCTTCTGCTACTTTTTTAAAGGAGCATTGAATGAGAGTACTAGACACCTTTTCCTTAACAAATATTTGAGGAATACCCCTAAGCCCCTCCGATATAATTAACCATGGCTCCTCCTTCACATCTGAAGCAGACGTAGAAACAGCCTCGGTGGACATGCAGGTAAGCAGTCCTGTGTTGGTCTCCAACTAGGTCACAACAGAGGGAGATGATATGTGCACTGAATGGTCCTTAGGTTCTTCATCAAACTTGATGGACACAACTAGAGGAAGCTGGACATCCATAGGATCAGTGCATGCCTTTATGCCTTTTAAACAGTAGCCGAGTGTCTGGTGGATGGACTCGGGCATGGTACCCTGAGCTAACAACTTCAGATGCTGGTAAATAACTGGAAAAGAACAATAAACGACTGTAGAGAGTATTGGGGACAAATGCCTGGTAGATTTTATACTGAGTAGGACTGTGAGTAGCTCCAAAACAAAAAAAGGCACTCTTGTGTCTATCGTTATGGGGAATCTGCCTCCCACACTCAAATTTTCCCTTCCTGAATTAAATGTAAAATGAAAAAGAAGGAAGAGACCCCAATGAGGCATGTATCTTTAGAAGGCTCAGAAGTTGAACCAACTCGGCAAATATTTTGCAGACCAAATTCAATGTAGCATTTGGACTGGCAGCAAAGAAGTTCTGAAGATTTAGCCCTCTTACATCGTAGTGTTGTTGCCTCACAGTTAGATGTTGCCCGAACGATCCTCAGTTAGAGCGTTTTCTGTATGGCGACATGCGTGAACGGGCATTCCTTCATTGAAGGTTGTGCGTTAGGCCCAGCAAGCCAGCACGTAAAACCCTACTGCCAATCATTAGCGGACTGGAGTTCCGCTGTGGCGACCCCTAACCGGGAAAAAAATCCGAAAGACACAAACATCATATATCTTCCGCCTTGGAAGTAGGACATACATCTCACGTAGGGCACCTGGAAGGTGTAATGGCTTTGGTATGCTGGCTGGATGTTTGACTATCTTAATCAGGATATCCCAGATGTAAAGAATACTGCAACACTGACAGGAAAACGATACCATAAGAGCCTATACCTGCATAAATGTGTTTTGCTATGATATGTTCCATGGCTTTGCATATAAAGCTAGTGAGGTTAATGACGTGCTAATTGTCTGAGTTTGTAGAGGGGCTATTATTGTGTGGTTGTTCTTCAAGCATTAGAGAAACCCTGTGGATGGGCTGAGTGTGAATAGTTTAAGTAGAGACTTGGATAGTGCATACTTGGCACTGATGAGAATGCAGCACGGTATGTCATCTGGTCCCACAGAAACATTATTTGCAGTATTTGATAGGGATTCTAAGACTTGTTCTAAGGTAATTATACGGCAAACTAAATTTTTATGGATACTAGGCACAACAATGTAGATAGGTGGAGTAAATGTAGCACTGAATTTGTTTGCCAATATATTGCCTACATCCTTGGGACTGGAATGTGTGGTATTACTATGGATGAGCTGAGTGCATTTTTGAACATTATTCCTTAAACTCCTGACATAATTGAAGAAATATTTGTAGTTTTCCTTGGTATCTGTAGCAACCTGAAGTTCATACTCTGTTTCATATTTTATAATAGTACTCTTAAGCTCCTTGCTGGCAATTTTCAGTGTGGTCATTCTTTTTTGTTTTTGCATTTAACACCTTTACTAAATTATTACTCAAGACATAGGCAAACATACATTTATATAAAAGAAAAACAAATACATTAACTTATTCCCAGTTACATACATTATCCATCACATATGTTCTTTTGTATAACTGTCATCAGTCCAACATTACTTAAATTGCTCAATTCCTGCCTTTCCTTAAAACCTCACTCCTCCAGAACATTATTCTCCATGTATTGTTCCCACAATTTCCATTTATTTCCATGTAATTTGCTCCTACCCATTTGTAAATATCCCACTTCCAGTTCTTTTATGTCTGATACAATATTCAATACTTCAAATATAGAGTTGGTTTAGACTTTGATTTCCATTTTCCAGTAATTGCTTTTTTTGGCAGCCACCAGAATTAAACTTAACAAGGCCTTGCTATAATTTGGTGATTCAGATTCTTTGCCCAAGTTGAAAATAATAATTTCCTTAGTTACACACATTTGATCACCCGATATTTCTGACAAGAGTACTCTGTAGGGAACTTTTAAAGTCTGCCAAATAATTACTCTCCCAAAACACAAGTCCCCAGATACCTCTTTTGTCCCCATCACAACTCCATTTGCCATCTACCCAAGGAAAAAATGATTTGGAGTCTGTTTGGGATATAAAAATACCCATGCTGAGACATTCAAAAAATTCCTAATCTTCGAGACTTTCTTACATACTGGGAAGGCATACACATTCTCCCATTGTTCCCTTGTAAATTTCTTATCCAGACTCTCTTCCCAGTCTTTTCTAACCTCCTGTGATTGAACCCTATAGTTACTCTGCAATATTTTATAAATTAATAAATTATAAATAAATTTATAAAGTAATAAATTACCCCTTTTTTAATAGCACATTCTGTTCTAGATTCAACTAAAAGCTCTACCACAGCAGGTCTTTCACTTATGATTCTCCTATCGCTTTCTCTTTGCCTGTACTCTGATATAAATCCCTAGTAGGTTAGGCAGTCTCTAGCCTGTAGTCCAAATGTCTTCTCCCTCTCTCCCCATTCTATTACCTTTCCCTTTCTGGTTACTTGCTCTCAATACATGGGTTCCTTTGCCATTTTTTCCCTATAAATTCCATCCACCTCTTGCCTATTCTGTCTCCATAACACTCATCCCCATTATCAAAATCACCTTTCTCAATTCTTGTATTGGATTAGTTCTTAGAATACGTTCTCCTATTTTTATGAACATAATATTCTGTATGGCTGTTGGGATCCCCTTTAAATATCTGCATCCAAAATCCCACTCTTTCCTTATTTCTCAAGTTTCCCCTTTGCTTCATCATCATCTCCTGCCACTTTGAAATACAGCTTTCTGCTTGTGTTATGTATATGAGCCTTAACTCTAAAACATCTCTTCAAATCAAGTAATCCTGAACCACCTCCTTCTATTGGAAGGATCAACTTATCCCACTTGACCCTTGCCTGCTTTCCCTCACAGATAAATGCCTTCAACTCTCTATTAATTAGTCCACAGCTTATCTTCTGGTTGATAAAAATATGCTTGAACTGTATATAAAACTAAAGGAAGTAAAACATTTTCACTGCTTGAATCTTGATATCCACATCCATAAACAAGAATTTCCAGATTCTCAGTTTTTATATTATCTTTTGTTTAGTCTCTTCCTACATATCCTTAGCTGCCATAACATAAGCTTTTTTAATCCATACTACCAAATAATTCATTTTATCATGTCCCCATAAATATGGGTATTGCTGAACCAATTCATGTGTCGGTACATAATTTATAGCTAAAGCCTCAGATTTATATTCATTAATTTTATATCAAGAAAAGAGATGAAACTCTCAAAATGCTCCATAACACTGAGATGTCCTTTTCTACTTTTATCTGGTACAAAATAATATCTGCAAATAAAGCCAACTTTTCTTAATTATCATACCAATTATATCCTTGAATTTCTGAGTCCCCTCGGGTTTATATTCATTAATTTTATATCAAGAAAAGAGATGAAACTGTCTCAAAATGCTCCACAACACTGAGATGTCCTTTTCTACTTTTATCTGGTACAAAATAATATCTGCAAATAAAGCCAACTTTTCTTAATTATCATACCAATTATATCCTTGAATTTCTGAGTCCCTTATTTTCTTTGCCAGTATCAAACAATATAAAGCAAGTGAAGGGGAAAAAGGACACTCCTGCCTGGTTCCTCTATTCAGGCACAACTTATCAAAGAGGAACTCTCCCACTTTAATTATTGCTACCAACCCTCATATATCATCCTTATTATTGCATCGGAATGCAAATGCTTCCATTGCTTTACTCCTAAAACTCTAGCTTACTCTGTCAAATGCTTTATCTGCATTAAGACCCACTAATAACAGCAGTATTTTCTTACATTCTTTTTCCCTCTTGATCATCATTGTTCTACTGATTTTGTCATATATTTGCCACTCCCCCTTCCCACAAAGCCACACTGATTCATATCTATCATTTTTGGCAACACCTTTGCCATTCTTTTAGCTATTATAGACACGCACACTTTATCATTATTTAAAATTTAAATGGGTCTATATGAAGCTGGGTCTGATCAGTCTATAGAGTCTTTAGGTATTACAGCCACCACTGCTTTCCTCCAGGTTGTTATTGATGCCCTTCCTTTAAAATACTGTTAAACAAAACCTTCGAGATCTTCATCACTTTCTTCTCTCCTATCTTCCAAACTTCAACAGGAATACCATCTGTTTCCTGAAGACTTTCCTGCAGAGTGATTATGTGTTCCTGTTTTTATCTCATCTTCTCCTGCATTAACTGTTATTTGTTGAGCCTCATCCACATCTAACCTTAGCATTCTTAAGTGATCCATTTTTCATTTGTGCTCTTTCTTGATTAACACATTTCTCTGCTTTATACAGATTATAATAACATTTCTGAAACTTCTTTAATACCTCTACATGATCTCTGACTATTTTTCTTGTTATAGGCTTCCTTGGTTTACCACAACCCTTTTCTACTTTTTGTTGTCCAAGTCATTGTGCTAAAAGATTTTGTGCTCTGGAGTTATCATAAATAAGTTGCTTTACAGCAATCTTTCTAAACTCATTCATACTATCCAGATACTCCCTTATTTTTGATTTAGCAATGTGCAATTGCTTCTATCTTGTTCTGTGAGATTCAACTTATTCTAAAATACTTTATCAGCTCTTCTAAATAATTTACTTATTAACCATATATTTTATTGTATTTCTACCATATTTTTAAACTCGACTGTAATTTTATCCCACTCACTAACTATAACTTCTAAAAAAATGCTTATCTTCCCTAATAATTCCTGAATAATTTCCACTACCCATTCCTTACATCCCTCTCTTTTTAACAGGAGGGAGGAAAAGTGTCAGTGTCTCATTTTTACTTCATTACCCTGCATTTTTATCTTAGTTTTTATTGGTGCATGATCTGAAATAGTTATCAGATACGTGTTGAAGCTTTCAATTAAATGCACATGTTCCTGTGAAACACAATTTCTGTCCAGTCTAGCCAAGTTATTGTACCTTGGAATAATATGTAAATTCTCTCCAAGTTACACTATTGAATTCACATCTTTCATACCAACTATTTACATACATTTCCTCAGAAATTTACATTTCCCTTCTAAGTCCCCAGATACATCCTCCATGTTACAAATCATGTTCCAGTCCCACCTATAAGTAATATTCTATGCTAAAAGTTGATTATTTCTCCCAACATTTTCTTAAGCTTCATAATAACAGTGTTAGGTGGAATATAAATACATGCCAGCATCATTCTCCTCCCTTGCCAGTAGCCCCTTACTGCCACAAATCTGCCATCATCTTTTTTCCCTCTTCTATCACTATCGGAGCTCCACTAGCAATTAGTACAATTACTCCCCTTTTCATTTGTCCCTGATATTCTGATGAATATTCATCATGAAATCCTTTCTTTAGCAAATTCACATAATTTCTTTCTCTTGCAGCACTGCTATTTGCACTCTGTATTTCTTAATATACTTCAGTACTCTTACCTTTTTATCTACACCTGTGAGTCTTACATTCAAAAATAATATGCATGTTATAGTCATTATGATAAGAAGTTATTATTCTCATTTACTATACATGACAGCTTTTTAAATGTCTACTTCCAGCTTTTGTGTTATATGTGCACGCGCAGTTTGGTAGGTTGATATTTTATACAGCTGCTTCTTGTCACCTCCATTTGAACCTATGTCACATTTTTCAAAACTATCTGTTTTAGTGCAAACCCTCAACACACACACACACACACACACACACACACACACACACAACATCCTCATATCCTATTAACTTACGACAAACATACAAAACTATACATATACTAAAATAATAAAGTTTAACCCTCTTGACAGGAATAATTGTCCCACATTGACAACTGCACCTACAGGCTTTACCTAACCTTAAATTAAGTTCATCCATGCTAAAGTGTCTGGGCTCCCATTTACACCCATTGCTGTCAGCTCTTTTCTTATATCTATTCCCCTCCCAGATGTGAAAATCAGCTTGTATACTTTTAGAAAATATTAACTTTTAGCCCTAAGAAAAAATCATCTGGCTATCACTAAATAAAACAGAATTATATACTGTTCTAGTAAATGCATTGACATATTTAGACTACTAGGAAAACTATTTTGTATTCACTTCCAATAATTTCAAAGTTTATTATTATGCTTTTTACTGAGCTGCTTGCCCTTGCACCTTTTAATTTTACATTTCCATCAGCGAACAGTGCACAGAACTCTCAGGATTAATGGCCTGCACCTGTAGTCAGCTTATCTCAAAGGAAAAGTAAGAACAGAATGTACAACTGCCTTCAGCCGCAAACTTCTCAAGTTACAACGAACATTTATTTGCTAAGGGGAAAAACAAACTTGCTTACATAACAAATTTGTTTTTAGAATAAGCTTAGGGCATAAATACAGACATTCACCTATGCAAAAAGTAAGGTGAAACAGCAACTATGCATATATTATAATCAGTGCACTTTTATACCCCATCCCCACCCCCACCCTCAGCAGTTCAATATTATAGCATATTAACTTAAACATGCTTTTGTCCAGCCTTTCATCTCTTTTTATCTTGGAATGCCTACATTTCTAAAAAAAATAAAAAAATAATTGCTTACTTTAGTATCTTTACCACATACAACAATCACTGAAAATACTCATCCTGACCTACTAATTTTTGATACCCCTGGTTACATAGTATACAACTATGCTTTACTGTATAAAACGCAGCTTATATCATGAAATGGTTTATATAAATACTATTAAGAACAAAAATTGTTTTACTTACAGTTACTTTTTTCATTGTTTGTGTCCTTCTAAACATTAGTGACATGAATAATGTGATTTTTTTTATGGAAGTTTAAATAACTTGTTTGCATGATCAAATTTATTCTGAAGATGTTCTGTATTAGTTGGAACAAATT
The DNA here is from genome assembly GCF_019279795.1 of Protopterus annectens. Lineage (NCBI taxonomy): Eukaryota > Metazoa > Chordata > Ceratodontiformes > Protopteridae > Protopterus > Protopterus annectens. The sequence continues at coordinate 1,046,621,774 of NC_056726.1, forward strand.
TGCTTAATTTTGCTTTATAATAAAAGCTCTGACTGTTACAGCTTTCTACATTTGGATTTTGTGTCTTTACAACTTGCAGTAGTATAAATCCCTACAGATGGCTTCATTTGTTCCTTGGATGGTACCATTAAGCCTGACAGAAAAGTTAATTGATTTGCAGTCAAATTTAACCAGAGATAAGGAGATGAGTAATTAAATTTTTTTCCAGTAACATTCTTCATTCAAACATACAGCTCTTTCAGTTAGTCTTACAGTCAATGCAGTCAGTCCCTAATGATTTTTTTTTGTTTTATATTTACTTAAACTATTGTCATGTTTCACTAAATGGACATGTAACATAACACAACAATAATAGTGATGTTCCTTTGAGAAACTGGCAAACTTGTTGGGCTGTTCTAATTTCTGAAAAATTCAGCATCTTTCTACCAGAGTCTTTTTATTAAACATCAAAGGAATGTTGCTGCTGTCTAACACCATTCATTTTAAAGCACCAGGACTGTGTCTGTAAATAATGGTGTCATCAATACTCTTAAAACTCTTGGGACTTTGTTGGCATTCATACAAACAGATGTTTACAACCACCAGTCATTTTTTTCTACTCTGGCATGTGGTTTTCAAATGGCAAGTTAATACCTTTTGCATGTTTTGCAGGTTTCATTCAAAACCGTAGTAGAGGGGATGGAAGGCAAATTGTTAATTTCAGGTAGATTTCCTTCAAATAAAAAAGTCAAAGTCTGTAAATATCATATTAAGATTTTCTTTCAGGCTAGTTTACGTGTCTAACTCAGGATTTCCTTTTAGCTGTACAGTTTAAGAAAATTCGTTACTCTAATAAATTTACCAGCAGGTACTAAACTGGTTTCCATCCAAAGAAAGAAAACTAAAATCAAAATTACTTTATTTGGCATGTTCCAACCAGTTGCTGGATCTGGATTTTTTAAGGAAATACATTAATTTCATGCCATATTCCTTTTCATATTAGCACATCATGACATTATTAATGAATATTTTCCTCTCAATTTCTTCAAACACTTATTTAATCAATTAACACACATTTTCCCTTCTTTTACCCAGTCCAGCAGTGTCTGGTAAATTGTGCTGATAAGCTGATTTATACAAACACAGACTGTATGTATATGATTTATACACGACATCCATCTAGACTTGCAACATATACAGATCTCAACAACAGATTAACAGTTTTACAGTGTAGATTATACATACATGTTTTATCATATTACATTTGGACTTAGACCACCAGCAGTACTCAGCATTCTCTCACACCCATGGGAGCTGTGACTAAACAACTGTGTAAAAATACTTATAAATATTATCCTTCATCTTTAAGAAAATTACAAAATAACTTAAGAAATATGTAAATTTATTTTATAGTTGGCTTTAATATTTACAAAACTTATTTTTTGTGTTTATTATCTTCTTCGATGCTGAACTGCACATTGAGTTTCCTGGTTTCCTGCATCAGTTCATATAATTGCCCAAGTTGTTCATCTCGCATTGCATCAAGCTTCTCCTGGGTTAGACTGGCTCCAAGTTTTACATTTTTTGTTGAATCCTTTACATTTTCCACAGCCTGAGAATACAACACATCAGCATACTCCTACAAGAAAACAGACAAACGGCAGTGACCTGAGAACTGTTATCAGTGTTGTTGTGTAAAGTCAATATAGGCTATTTAAATTTAGTATTTATAAAAAGTCATTAAAATGGCTTTACTTTTAATCAAAGTTTCTTATGATTTTTTTAAATGAAATGCATTTAAAATTTTCTGTCTACAGAAAGATTAGCACATATCTTAAATTAATAAGCTTTAAGTGAAATAACACAACATAACACCTTCAACTTGCATTCATATCACAAAACTGCTACATATCACTTATAGGACACTAAAGAAGGAACACCAGTACAACATTTGCTATTACCAGTTGGGACTTCCTGTATGAATTACAATATAAAATAGTAATTCCCATACAATACAATTTATTACTAAAACATTTTAGTGTACTTTTAAATTAAATATACTTGTCAGAAGGAAATTTTCAACAGCAATCACTGCTAGTTATATGAAAGAGTTTAGATAAATAAGGAAAAAGAAACCACTGCTTTGAGTACAAGTAAAGTAATTAAAACAAGCATATGTTAATGATGAATGTAGTTTATTTTATTTATTTATTTTACATTAAATTCCATTTTATACTGGAACTGTACTGAAGCAGTAGTGGTAAGAAATGATCACAGGCAAATGTACAGAATTTTGGTCATGATAAAAATGATTTTCCTATCAGAAGTGTTAGCAGACAACTAGAACTATTTGTCTAAGATTTAAAGAAAACAATCATGGGAAGCAATATATATTATTTCATTAGCAAATGGCAAACTGGTTTTATCCTACAGGAGTTACAGCATTCTTGCTTTGTAGTTTACGGGGAAGGATGATACAGCATCACAAGGAAGCAATATACAGTATTTTGATGTGGGCAAATAAAAATTGTTTTCTGAAGCACTGTCAAAGCAGTTTTACAAGATTTGGAATGAAACAGATAATTCTGAGAAAGCAACAGGCAACAATTTGCATTTGATTTAAAAGCACTACTGCAGTGTTTTTACATGTGCTGCCTGAAGTATTAGCATAAAGCTGAAAGTGATTCTAACTAAGCTGAGATGAAACACAATTTATGACTGATGAAGAAACATATCTATGAATCACAGCTGTGCAGAGTTAGAAAAAAGGTGTCCACTTATTAACTGATCCACCAGAATTGTGATCACTCTTACGTTAATATTTTTTGGAAATCCTGAACTAGTCAGCTTTCGGTGATTTATCCTGTCCACCTGGTGAATCTGGGCATACTGGGGCACTGCAGCAATTGCCTCATGTACACAGACAACCCTGTCCTCCTACCAGCAAACACTACAACCTGCAAGAGATGCACTTACATAGCCAAACTAGAAGCATAGCTCTCTCCAGCCAAGATTGTGCTACACAGTCAAGAGGAGAAGGTTAACACTCACACAACACCTCAAACAACACATAGTCCTTCAAAACCCACACCAGCAAGACCCACACATAGCAACACAAAACCCACATATGCAGAGGCTCTTAACATTAACCTGCCCAAGCAACAAGGACCTCCAAAGCTGAAACTCAAACAAACACCACCCCCAAACACAACCAAAGCGTCACATAGCTCACAACACCAGTGTGCCACCCAACAGTAGCCCCTAAGGCAAGACAACATACCCAACACTTTAGTCATAGGTGACTCTATAGTCAGGCACACTGATGTCACACTCACCAGGCTGAACAAGGAGAAAATTACAGTTAGTTGCCTGCTGGGTGCCAGGATCCACCACAACGCATGCACTCAAGTCACCCCACAACAGGTACAAATATGACTCTGCCATTGTCCATGTTGGAGTGCATGACTTGAGATGTACCTCCCTGGACTACATGAAAAGACGCATGGAAGAGTTCTCGGATCATGTAGCCCAGGCAGGTATGACCCTAGCCCTGAGTAGCATCCTGCCATAGCCCAGAATGATACCACAGTATAAGAACAAAATGATTGACTTCAATAATTGGCTAAGCTTCTGGTGTCATTCAAAGGGAATCCAGTATCTGTCTGCCTGGGATGACATGATTGACGAACCACGGTGCTTTGCAAGAGATGGTTTGCACCTGTCACCCCTGGGATTCAGATTACTGGCTAAGGCTCTTGCCACCCCTATAGTACCTTTTTTAGGCAAGGTTCAAAGGACAAAACTACCACTGTAACTGATGCAAGCAAGTAAAATCTGAAGGTAATGCTACTCAATGCTAGAAGTCTAAGCCTCAAGATGCACTCTCTCGAGGCTCTCCTAAAAATGGAGAACATCGATATCTGTGCAGTAACTGAGACCTGGTTCAAAGCTCCAGAGAGCACCCCTACAATACCAGGCTACAACTCATACCACACTTTTCAGCCACCAAACCAGGACTGAAACACTAAAGGTGGAGGAGTGCCCATATTCACCAAGGACAGTTGCACCTCCAGGCTGGTTGCCCAACACAATGCATCTGAAATTCTTCAGGTGCAACTAACACTAGGTAAGACTGCAATACAAATTGTAGTTTGCTACATATCCCCCATCGTGCCCCAGGATTCTCACTACACCTTTATAAACATACTGGAAAATATTAAGATACAACCAAACACCCTAATACTGGGTGATTTCAACTACCCTGCCATTAACTGGGAAAACTACACCTGTACCAACACCTTTGCTCAACGGTTCTTGGAATTCATAAATTCCAACGCCCTAGAGCAATTAATTCATAGTCCCACCGGGGGTATCAATATTCTAGACCTGGTCATTACCAACATGGGACATTGATGGTCCACACCAGTGGTCACCCCCTTGTTGGTCAGATCAGACTTCTCTAAAGCCAATCTCATGCTTCTCAAGTCAGAAGTAACAAACTTCATGAAACCCATGCAGATGAGAACTGGAAGTTCAACTGCTGAATCCTATACTAAGGTGCTGTACATGCACATTCACTCGTGCATGGACTGAGCCATCCCAAACAGAACCAAGATGCTGTCCTCTAAAAAAAGAAAGCTAATCTGGTGGTCCCCTGCCATAAACAAGCTGTACAATAGAAGGAAGAAACTGTTGCAGAAAAGAGGAAGAATCCAGGATTCAAGAAAACTCTCTCACCAGCCACAGCAGAAAGCTGAGATCCCTCATAAAATCTTCCAAAGCTAGTTACAAAAACAAAATTGCCAAAGACTCAAAAGACAACCACATGGCATTCTATGTCAAGAATTTAAATGGCAATACACATAGATCATAGAAAGTTACTAGGCTATTGGCCCTGAGGCCCTTACAAGCCTAGACAACTATTAGCCCATGTTCCGACAAGTCAACACCTAATACCCTGTCCAGCAGGGACACAGGTGAGAGCCAAGGGGTGTATTTTCTGTTCCCAATCCAGTTATCCAGGTTGCACTTAAAAATGATTAATGAGGTACTCTGCTTGACATGGAGAGGGAATCTATTTCACAGAAGGGGGAGTTTCTGAGATACAAATCTGTCTAGCCAACAAGTCCTATTGATGTCACAGACCAGGTTGAGGTCACTCGTGTGGTTTACTCAAGTGGAGCTTGACTTGCGGATATGCAGCAGTCCCATCAAGGCTGGGTCTGAGATTGCTTTGTATGCTTGGGATAGAAGTTTGGTCACTCATGTCTATCATAGTCCTTCCAAGCAGTGGTATAGCTTGTATATGCACTATGAAAATCTACTAGTTGAGCTCATCTCATCACTCCACACCCCTAAACACAGTCACCTGAGTATAACCTATGGTTGGACTGTGACAAAGTTTAAACAAATAACCAAAATAACATATTTTGGCTGTTTGGTCAAAGATATATTTACAGTCCCTTATAATCTCAATAGATTATTCAACAGTGGGCATGCAACTGCTCTGTGACTTCACAGATAGCATGCTTCCTCAGCCCTACCCCAAAATGGCACCTTTTGTGTACAACACTCATGTTTGATTGTGAGAAGAGAAAAAGAAATAGTCACCAAAGTAATATATTTTCAACTTCCTGCAAATTAACACATACATTTTCCTCTGGCAAGTTACATAAACTCATTTAACATTAATTTGTAAGTGACCTGTACTTTCACAGATAACATGCCTATTCACTACTAGGACTGCAACTTTCTGCGTATACCTCTGAGGTTTGATTATGAAAAAGTAAAAGAAACAATGACCATGATGATAGAATTATAGGATTATAAGAGGTTACTAGGCTCTACAGCCTTTTTAAGCCTAGCAATTCATGCCTCTGTTTTCCCAGTTATCAATGCCAATGGGCTAGAATGGCATATGCCTGTGCCTTAGGGCATCTACAAACTACCAGTGTCTAGAATGGCCAAAGGTGATAAGTAAGGGGTGAATTTGTGATTTCCCATCTGTTGGTCTAAATTGCATTTGAATGTACTTAAGAAAGAGCAGTTTCACATGAGTAGGGAGTCTGTTCCACAGAAGAGGTAATCTATGAGACATATACCTGTCCCTCCAACATGTTTTGCTCATGTCACAGACAAGGTTTAGATCCTTAGATCAGGTAACTTTAGTATTGTTTGCTTTAATGTGTAGCAGATCCATCAGGGCTAGATCAGAGCCTTCTCAGATCCTCTGAGCTACAGCAGAATGGCACTAGATATACTGATCCCAAGGATATTGCCAATATCCTGGCAGATAGATTCACCGCCAACTTCACCCCCCTCTCACCCCCTAAAGGTCCCATCTCAATACTGAAAGAATGCCAAATTCAGGTAATAACGGCAACTCAGGTAAAAAAACACACTCTCCAAAGTCAAGAATAAAGCATCCATGGGACCAGATGACATCCCGGGCTGTATACTGCATGAACTACAAAATGAACTGGCACCTCACCTATGTGTCATGTTTAATCATAGCCTTACCTCAGGCTTTGTGCCCACAGAGTGGCGCACAGCTACTGTCATCCCACTCCACAAGGGGGGATCCACTTTGGATCCCAGGAACTACCGTCCATCAGTCCGACGAGTCTGATCTGCAAGGCCATGGAACGTATTATCACGGAACTTATAAACAAAGACATTGGCAACCTTCAAACACTGGACCCCACTCATTTTGGGTTTGTGAAGGGCCGATCTTGCCTCCTGAACCTGATTGACTTCTTTGAATCAGTCTCCAGAGCTGTGAATGAGGGTAAGGTGGTTCACACAACCTACCTGTACCTCGCCAAGGCCTTCGACACCATCTCCCACTCTGGAATCATAGATAAACTTACTGAGCTGGACATTAATCCCCAAGTCACTCGACGGATTGCCAACTGGCTTACTGACAGAACACACACTGTAAAAGTAGCAGACTCCAAATCCAGCTCCAGAGAAGTGACAAGTGGTGAACCGCAGGGTTCTGTCCTGGGACCACTCTTGTTTGGCATCTATTTCTCTGAATTACAGGCCAACACTAAGGGACTCTGACTTACAAAGTTCACAGACGACTGCAAGCTGGGTGCCATTACTGAATCCCCACATGATGTGGATATACTACAAAAGGGCCTTACTGAAACAGATGCCTGTTGCCAGAGCCATGGGCTCAAGCTAAATGCCAAAAAACGAATAGTTGTCCCCTTTGGGAAAAAACACGTACCTGTGAACTACCACATAGGTGGCAGCACACTAAACACAAAGTGTGATAAGAGACCTAGGAACACAGGTGGACAGTGGTCTCACCTTTGATAACCACATAGCCTATCACATCACTAAGGGCTTCTCATCCAGAAAAAACAAAGTCATTGTCCCTCTGTATTCATCCATTAGACCCATTATAGAATACAATGCCCCATTTTGTATATACCTCACAAGACATCTGCAACAACTAGAAAGGCTGCTAGAAATACCTCACAAAAAGAATCACAGGCCTAAAGCAGATGCCTTATGCTGACTGCCTAAAGAAACTCCAGCCCTACTCTGTCGCATATCTCCTACTCAGAGGTGATCTCTGCCTAACAAAGAAGGCCATGTCAAACCCAGAGTTGTTGGACATGCTACGCTTAAAGAAATCTCAATCCCTCCGAGCCACACACTCCAGGGATCTTAACCTTATCATCACGATGAATAGAACATGCTAGAGTCATAGGTTCCTGACCCAGAGACTCCCCATACTCTGGAATAGGCTGCCCATACATGTTAGACAGAGCTCCTCAATGGCCATCTTCAAGAGGAACCTAGACGACTGGATGAGAGATGTGAAATTCACTCTGGGGATCACATCAATAGCCCTGCTAGACAGGGGTCTAGGAAAGTAAATATTTATGGGAAGCAATAGCCAAGGAATCGTTATGGCTAGGCTTGTATAGGCCCTAGGGCCGATAGCCAAATATCTACCTATGAACCTTTAAGAGTAACCACTGTTGTAGGTTCAATATAATGACAGCAGTGAACTTTTTGTTATGTTATACTTGAAAGTGTGTAACTTTGGTCAAGCTATGTCATGAGTATTAGTGGTGTCTACTCAGGTGGCATACAGGGATAAAGACCTAATTATAGCCCAGTCAACCTGGGTTCAATTAGCTGCCTGGGTGACTGACAAACAGGCAGAAAGGGATGGGCATGTCCATCTTGGGGAAGGACACTCACTGGTGACATTCCTGAAAAGAGGAGGTGTGCTACAAAGAGGGGAGTTGCCCTCAGATGCAACCAGTAAGCATAGGGTCAGAGAAAGGGAAAGGGAAAAGTGGGTAGAGAATATAAAATAACTCCCTCACCACACAGAACATAGACAAACAAGACCCTAAGATGCCCTTAAGATCCATGACCTCCTCAGCAACACCAGAGCAAGTCTGGGGGGTTAGAAGAATATTTGTAGACTTGGTGTGGATGTGGAGCACTGGAGATAGGGAAGGTATCAATGAGGTTCAAGGAGACCAAAAAACTTAAAAAAAAATGACATGGCTTTTACAAGCACCATGAACAGGCATTGGAAATATTGAAAATGCTTTCACATGTTTCAAAGGGAAAAATGAAAATGACAAAGTAACATGCAGCCCTATGTTCTACATATATAAGGCTTGCTACATGGCTCTCAAGAGTGATGGTAGGAGGGACAGCCAACAACTGAATGACTTTACCATAGTGAACATGAAACATTCTTGCTTTACAGTTTATGATGGTGGGGAAACAATATACACATGCTGCTCTTGATTTAAATATCATTATAAGCACTAACAAACTACTAAAAAAAGAAGTCATGTTCTTACCATAATGTTCCATCAGTGTTGTCCAACTTCATTCCTTTAACCTGTGAGATACGGTTCCGACACTCGAACTGACTGGCCGCCTTCTTACAGCTCGAGACGCCAAACTTGAGCGCCTCCTACCTGCCCACAATGCCCCGCTCCCCCCACGTTACCTCAGATCGAGTTTGCCAACAAGAACATAGTGTTCCTAAAAAACATTAACTATAATACAAAGGTAAGGAGATCAAAATACAAACAGATCTCCCAATAACAACATCAGAAACTCAACCAAACGAATAGCATTCCTGGAAAAACTTCTACTAGGCTTCCCAAATAAACTTTGGATAGGGGGAAGGGAAGAAGGAAGGATAATGGAAATTGGACAACACAGATGGAATGTTATGGTAAGAACATAACTTCTTCATCTGATGTTGTCCACTTCATTCCATTAACCTGTGGAAGAGAGTCCCCAGCTACCATAATCCAGGGTGGCCATTAGGGAAGGATATTCCAGAGTACAGCATAACCAAAAGCACTTCTATTCCTGGATATAAAGTCCAATTTGTAATGAGTGACAAAAGTATGGGGATTTGACCAAGTAGCAGCACAAATGTCTGCAATAGAAACTCTGGGCCAAAAAGCTTGAGACGTGGTCACAGACCTTGTAGAGTGTGCTCTTACCCGATATGGTAAAGGAATAGAGTAGATAAACATAATACAGTCTTTTCAACCATCCGGCCAAGAAAACATTGGTCACTGCCTTACTTATTTTAGTATTTAGTTATTTACTAGAAAAGGAAACAAAAAACACTTTCTGAAGGGTTTAGTTCTATGGACTAAACCCTTCAGGAAAAGAAAACAAAGTTGTCTATGCACATCAAGCATGTGTAAAGTGTACGTCCCTTTGTTCTGATATTGAGGAAAGAAAACTGGAAGATTAGTTGACTGCTTAATACCTGTCTCTTTAGCCACCTTGGGCAAAAAAGAAGGAATCATACAAAGGGCAACTCTGCCTTAACTCTGTCTTTATGAAAAACTAAGTATGTACATTTTGTGGAAAAAGCCAGCAGCTTGGACACTCTCCTGGCCAATGTAATTGCCACTAGGAAAAGAGTTTTCCAGGAGAGGAATTTAAGATCTACAGTGGCCGAGGGTTCATAGGGGGGGGATGGACCAAGGCTTGTAAAATCATGGTAATATCACAGGGAGATGTAGCATCCTTGACTGGAGGCTGTAGCAGAAAGGTGCCCCTAAGAAAACCATTACATAACTTTTAAGAGGCCAAAGACGCTGAGTCAAAACCAAAGTGGAAGTTAGAAATGGCAGCAATCTGTACCTTGACTGTAGAATTACTACCACCATCCTTGAAAGGGGAAGCCAGAACATCTAGACCTACTGAAACTGGGGCTGTAAAAGTATCTGTCTGATTCTGTTCCACCCAAAGGGAGAATCTTTAACTCTTACTTTTGTAAATCTTGTGAATGGAAGCCCTATATGTCATGAAATCAAAATTCTCGGACTGGAGGAGACAGCCTGGGAGAGCTAGCCATCACCAGAAATGGAGAAACCATGCAGTTAATTTCAGGACCTGAATGTTGGGGTGTGGATAACCCCATGGATGAGAAAGTAGATCTGGACTCAGATCCAACTTCATTGGGGGACAAACCAGATGAGACCAAAGAAAGGTGAACCAGGTTTGTCAAGGTGAAAAAGCAGCAATAAGGATCACTTTGCTTTGCAACCTGAGAGCTTTCTGCAGGAACTTGGGAAACAATGGAAGAGGGGGAAAAGGAAACAATGGAAGAGGGGGAAAGGCATATAGTTGACTGGAGGGCCAAGCATGAGCCACAGCATCCCTAGGGGGACTGTCCCTGAGGAGGGATTAGGGCAAAATACCTGCCGCGTTTACTGCTGAAGGGGACGCAAACAGGCCACAGCAAGGATAACTCCATTTCTGGAAGACTGCATCGGCCATGGACTGATTCAGGGACCACTCATGAGGCATCAGCAGCACTCTGCTGAGTCTGTCGGCTATGATGTTGGATTCCCCTGGAATGTGCATTGCTACCAGAAAGTGGTTGGAAGAAATCACTCACTGCCAAACCCTCATCACTTCTCAACAAAGGGGGTAAGACCTAGTTCCTCCCTGTTTGTTGATGTACCAAACCACTGACATATTGTCTGTTTGGATGGCAATAGTCACCTGAGGAAGAAAGCTGTCTAGTTCTTGCAACGCTAAAAGAACCGCTCTCATCTCGAGAACACTGATATGCATCCTGGTCTCCTGGGGCATCTATGTGCCTTTGACTGTCTGGCCTAGACAATGCCCCCCACCCGAAATGGGAGGTGTCCTTTATCAACATGGCAGTTGGGGAAGGGAGGACGAATGGTCTTCCCTGGGTAATCTCTGGGAACTGTATCCACCAAAGGAGAGAATCCCTGCACACATGGGATTGTTTGATGGGAAAGTTCAAGGGATTTATGAAAAGAGACCACTGTAATACTAGGGTCCACTGAAGAATACACATGTGAAAGCATGCCATTAGGACAAGAGTTATGGTTGCTACCATGGAGTCCAAAGCTTATAGAATTAAAGAGGCCAGGGGGTTCGCAGTCCAGATGTGGTTGACATGGGATCTCAACTTAATACCCTGTCCAATGTAAGATAAACGTGAGCCAACATTGTGTCTAGATGTGCCCCTATAAAATCTATGGTCTGGATTGGATCTAAATGTGACTTCTGACAGTTTATAGTTATGTTCAGAGTGAGGCTAGGTTGAGGAAGTAATCCTGGCCTGAAGGAGTAGATGCCTTGTTGGGGCGGTGAGGAGCTAGTTGTCCAGATGTGGAAATATCTGATAGCCTTGCAGTGACAGATCTGCTACTACCGCTAGACACTTGGTTACCACCATGAGGGCTGTGTTAAGGCCAAATGGAAGCGCCTAAATCTGGTAGTAACTGGCTTCCAGCCTGAAACATAGAAAGGACCTGGAGTTCCTGTCCATTTTGATATGGCAGTACGCATCCTTGAGATCTATACAGCACATCCAATCGCCCATCTTCAGGAGAGGTAAGATGAATTCAGTCATGACCACCCTGAATTTTGTGTTTCACAGACTTGTTCACATAGGTTAGATCCAAGGTAGGCCACAGCTCCCCTGTATTTTTGGGTACCAAAAAGAAACTGGAGTAAACACCTGATCTGACGTGACTGGGGGGGGGGGCACCTCTTGGATGACTCTTTTTTTGCAGTAACTTTCTTATTTCTTATTTAACTGAGTAGAACATTAGGGAGGTGAAATTAGAAGTTATGTACTCACCATAACGTTCCATCTGAGTAGGTGTATTCATTTGTCTGCAACCTGTGGGTTATGGATCCGAGTTTTCCAGCTATGGATCCAAGCTCTCAGCTCCTCCCCTCACCCATAATGCCCTGCTCTACCCTCATGACCTCAGATCGAGTTTGCCAAAGCAACAACACCCTGAAAAGGGTAACAGATAATATGCAGGAAACTGAAAGGCCAGGGGAAAGGATGCAGACAAATGAATACACCTACTCAGATGGAACGTTATGGTGAGTACATAACTTCTAAATCTGAAGTAGGAGATTCATTTGTCGTCCCCAGCTACCTGAATCTTGGGCCATCATGGAAGGATATTCCCAAAGGATGCTCTACCCTAGATGCAAGATCCAACTTATAGTGGGAAATAAAGGTATGAGATGAAGCCCACGTGGCTGCTGCACAAATATCATCTAGAGGAATCCTAGCCTTGAAGGCTGCCGAGGTAGATACTGACCGGGTTGAATGGGCATGAACACTTCCTGAAGCTTGATAAGCCAATAAGATGCACGGTGAAATCCAGCGGGACAGAGAAACTTTGGAAATTGGCCTGCCCAAATTGAATTTTGCAAAGGAAATAAACAACTGGTCGGATTGCCTATGACCAGCCTGTAAATAAAATCTAAGTTGCCTGTGAACATCTAATGAATGTAGCTTATATTCACCTTTGTTTCCATATTTAGGGAAGAAAACAGGAAGGTTAATGGACTGATTGATGTTTGCTTCAGAAGCGACCTTAGGAAGAAAGGACAGGTTGGTCCTGAGGTAGACACGTACCGGATGAAATACCAAGTCTGGAGGTTTAGCTGGCAATGCTTGAAGCTCAGAAACTCTCTTGGCGATGTAATGGCTACCAAAAGGCTGTCTTGTAGGACAAGAATTTGAGATCCACCTTAGCCGCTGGCTCGAAGGAGGCGGTCAAGGCCTGTAGGACCAGAGAGAGGTCCCAAGGGGGAACTGCTTGTTTTATAGGGGGCCTGAGAAGAAAAGTACCTTTAAGAAAAATTTTACACAATTTGGCTGACATAAGAGGATTAGAGTCATGGCCAATGTGATTATGAGAAATTGCCGCCAGTTGGACTTTGACTGTGGAACTGCTGGCACCATCGTTAAAGAGAGTGGTTAGAAAGTCAAGCACCAAAGGAAGAGGAACCGTGAAGGGATTCAGGCCTTGAAAACGTTTCCACTTGCTTCGGTAAACCTTTCTAGTGGATGGTTTATGGGCTGCCACTAAAATTGCCTTAACCGGTGACGAAATACCGGGAGTCCTGATCAAGAGTGGAACTGGAGCAGCCAAGCGGTCAGCTTCAGGTTGTCCAGATTCGGAGGAGGAATGCAGGATGGATGGGATATCAGATCCGATGGGATCTAGAATCCAAGGAGGATTCACCGAGTGAGACCTTAGGAAGGGGAACCAGATCTGTCGAGGCCAAAACGGAGCAATGAGAATCATTCAGCAACCCACCCGAGAGGCTTTCTGAAGAACTTGGAGCATCAGAGGCAAGGGTGGATAAGCATACAGAAGACCATGCACCAGGCGGGTACCTCCGGGAGGAGGTATCAGAAAAACTGTCGCACTTGGTGTTTGAGGGAGAGGCAGATCGCATGAAGGGGTTTGACAATTGAGAGACCACTGTAAGGAGTCAGAATGGTGCGACTGAGCTTGTCCGCTAGGATGTTGGACCGAAAGCGGTTGGTGGAGATTGCCCATTCCCAAACTCTCATGGCTTCTCGACAAAGAGGGTAAGACCTTGTCCCCTTGCTTGTTGATGTACCAGACAACAGACATGTTGTCCGATTGAATCGCAATTGTTCCCAAGGGAAGAAAGTCCTGAAGTGCTAGCAACGCTAAAAGCACTGCTCTCATCTCTAGAACATTGATATGCAGTAAGGTCTCTGAATCGTCCCACGTGCCTTCCCCACCCGAGGCGGGAGGCGCGGAGGGGAGAAGCACAAAATGGGCGGCCTTTGTGGAGATCCGGGGAGTGGAGCCACCACAAGAGGGACCGCTTGCAAGCCTTGCTGATCGCTATGGGATGATGCATGGGGAGAGCAAGGTACGACCACTGTACTAAGAGCGTCCACTGTAGAATGCGCATATTGAGCCTGGCAAGAGGAAGAAGTGCTATAGCCGATGCCATGGACCCTAGAGCCCTCAGGACCAACTCCGCCGGAACAGAACTTGAATGGAGGATGGCCCGCACCTGGAGCTGCAGATTTTGAACTCTGTCCGCAGTGAGGAAGGCTCAGAACTCTTTGTGTCTAGCCTGGCCCCTATGAAGTCTAAGAGCTGTGTGGGCGCCAGGTTGGATTTCTTTATATTTATTGTGATGCCCAGAAAAGGAGCAAGATGGAGAAAGGAGTCTCGCGTCAATAGAAGTAGATGCCTTGTTGGGGCGGTAAGGAGCCAGTCGTCCAGGTAGGGAAAGACCTGCACCCCCTGAAGCCTCAGGTGGGCCGCTACCACTGCTAATACTTTGGTGAACACCCTGGGGGCTGTGGTGAGACCAAAGGGAAGGACCCTGAACTGGTAGTGACTGGCTCCCAGCCGGAAGCGGAGAAACCTCCTGGAGCGCCTGTCCATCAGGATGTGGTAGTGAGGTCTATCGAGCACATCCAGTGATTTTCTCCCAGAAGGAGAATAGATTGCAGAGTGACCATTCGAATTTTTCTTTGGGGACTGCCAGATTCAAGAGAGAGAGGTCTAGGATTGGTCTTAGTTCCCCGCCTTCTTTGGCACTAAAAGAATCTGGAGTAGAACCCTGATCCGATCTGGTCTGGGGAACGGGCTGGATGGCTCTTTTCTTTAGCAGATGGCCAATTTCTGCCAAAGCGCCTCCCGCTGACCGGGTGGGACGCCTGGGAGGGACTTCAACTTTGGAAGGTGAAGGAAAGGAATGCGATATCCTCTGGATATGATTTGGAGAACCCAGCGGTCCGATGTTATGGACTCCCATGCCGCTAGGTGCCCGAACGCCCCGACTGCCTCCAGAGTGGAACAGTCGGGCAACCTCAGGGTTGCTGGGCCGCTCAGAGAAAGGTTCCCTGGACCAAGTTTCTGGGAGCCCCTCTGCCTCTAGGGCGGCGTCCTCCCTGTCCTCCTCTGCCATGGAAGGACTGGTTGTCCGGAGCAGGCTGGGACTGCTGCGACTTCGAACCACATCTTCTTCTGACCCTTTTGGTTCCTAGAGTAGGGCCTCTGGGGTGCAGAGAAGCGGATTCGCAGACAGCGTCTTCCGTCCTTTCGCTCTGGGTCAACGCCTCATAACGGTTTTGCCAAACAGAGCAGAACCATCAAAGGGGCGCCGCTTTGAAGGGCTCAGAAAATGACGGAGCCAGGCCTGACGCCTAGTGACCAGTCCTGTCCCGCAGCTCTAGCGCCTTCCGCTGCATGGGAGAGTAGCCGCATAGAAGTATTAGTAACTGACCTAAGAGTGGCCATACGGGTGGAGTGCAGAACCCTGTCCTCCTCCGAAATGGACTCAGGGGGGGATGCAGCGTATTCTTTAATAAGATCTCGCTGCATCCTAATGACATGTGCCAAATAGTTCAGCGCCCTTACTGAGAAGGTCGCTGAACTAAACATCCGCTTCCCCAAGCGGTCCATCATCCGAGACTCCTTGCTCGGGGGGTGGACTGAGGGACTCTCCTGAGCCAGTTCCCTCTTGGTACATGGCATCTACCGGAGGCCTTACTCCAATGGGCCCGGTCGGATGGCGGACTAAGGATCCTATCTGGTCTTTTGGGAATTGGCTCCACGGTGTCCGGTTCCTTCCACGCCCTGGTGGTAATAAGGTCCACCAGGGGTCGGCAGGGGACACCCAAGAGGTAGACGGGCCCGCTTCAAATGCCTCCAAGAACACGGACTCGTCCGAGGAAGACTTGGGCAGACCACCCCCTTATCATTTCCATGATGTCTCCAAATGAGACATCCTCGGGGTGACCGGGGAGCCTTCCCTTCCTCCAAGTCCGTGTCTTCTGTGAGAGACTCGGGAGTCAATGTGCCTCCTTGGACATCCTCTGGGGGCTGTCAGAGGAGTCCTCACAACCCGCAATTTGTTCCCTACGAGAAACTCGGGGCACAGACGCGGGCTGTCCCAGGGGCCGGATGGTGGAAGCCTGGCCCACTGCAGACGGAGCGGGACGGAGGCCAAGCAAGTGCCGGCGGTCCGGAGACCCTCAACAGAGCCCTCTCCACTACATCAAAAGCCGGGGAGCCGACCACCAAAGGATCCGACAATCGGCTCCTCGGATCCGAAGAGTGGACGGAGCCGGCGCCGGATCCGGCGACAGTGCGCTCCGACACAGACGGCGCCAAGGAGCACTGATCCCCGGATCTGAGGCTCGATCCAGGCTCCGAGGTCGGATCCGACGCACTCGAGGGCAGGGTCGGATCCGCCCACCCCGGCTGCTCGGCTCCAGCTGCTCGAACCCGGATAGCGGGAGGGAGAAGGAGCAATGGGCTTAAAAGGGTGTTGAGCTCCCCAGAGGGGAGGCAAGAGCACTCCCATCTGCATCTGGGCCTGGATGAATCTTCTCATCATCCGTCCAGATCAGCATCTGAAAGGCTATATGTAGATCGGCTACCGAGGTAGGCCTGGAGAGCCTCCTCGATAGCCTCGACGGAGATCGGGTCTCCTCCTCCTCAGGGCCCGTGAAAAGCACACAGGGACCGGAGCCGAGAAGGAGGAGACCGAGCCGACAGGAGCCGGGAGAAGCCTGGCTGGCGGCGAAACAGAGGTCTCGGCCCGCCAGGTGCTTCTCCCTCCTTTTTCTAGCATCCCTCTCCTCTCCAGAAACGGGAGGTTGAGTCCCAGGAGCAGGAGGGTGCCACAGAGGAATAACCGAACCACAGTTGCTCCCGAAGGAGCGGAGGCCGGAGCCGAGTCAAAGACCCGCCAAGACAAGCTTGGACCTCCGCTCCAGCCCTGGGGTTGAACCCTGCACAAATGGAGCATCCAGATGTGAGGTGTTCAACCCCAGGCACAACACACGTGTGGCCATCAGCCGGAGAAAGCTTATTGCCACACTCGGTGCATTTAGAGAATATAGATTTGGGCTGATCAGCCATCAAATCTATAAAGCTAATAAAATAAGTAACTAAAAAACTAATACAGACACACAGGCCCAACACACACACTCTACGCCAACAGCGAGGGGAGGGAAAAAAAGTACTTAATTAAACTCTAAACACAACTATTAAAGAGGGAAACCTAAACTTTCACACAAAAAAGCACAAAAAATTTTTAATTTTCTGATTTAACAGTAAAGAAACTAGCACTTAGCTGAGAGCTATGAATACCAATCCAGTCACCAGCGCGGCAAACGAGATCTGGGGTCATGAGGGTAGAGCAGGGCATTATGGGTGAGGGGAGGAGCTGAGAGCTTGGATCCATAGCTGGAAAACCATGCCGGTTCGGATCCGATATCGGATCCATAACCCACAGGTTGCAGACAAATGAATCTCCTACTTCAGATCTTTTGTTTTGAAATGCTGGAATAGGAAATTGAGTATCCTCTGGATATGATAATTAGCACTCATTTGTCATGTGTGACTGTCTGCTTCTGGGTGTAAGGAAAAACATCCCCTGACTGCTTCCAGAGGAGAGCAGTCAGGCAACTATTCAGGATCACTGGAAGGGCTTTTCCAGGGCAGGTTCTGTGACCTTTGATTTTGTGGACGCCCTCAGCTGTATGGGCTGCATCTACCATTCTGACTGTATCCCCCACTGCCTCAGAGGAAAAGGTCTCCCTGAGTGTCCTGGAAAGGAATCTGTGACTTCTGAAATCATGTTTTCTTACTTCCACACTGGTTCCCAGACAAGGTCCGTTGTGGAGTCGAAAAATGGATCCCGATGGCAGACAAGAGTCTTACCATCTTTCTCACTCTGGGTCAAGGTGGCATGTACTGTAGGCCCAAATAAAGTGGAGCCATCAAAGTGGGCATTAATAAAAGGACTGCTTGAAGGCCTCCACAAAATTGCACAGCCTCATCCAGGTATGATGCCTAATGGCAATGCTGGAACCGGCCTCCTTGAGATACACTCCACAGAGTGAGAGAAATGCCTCATGGACGCATTAGCTAGGGAATGTAGGATAGCCAGTCTAGAGGAAGCAGATTCACGTTCCTCATTAAGTATGGACCCTGGGACCAAGTTAGAAGTTCCTTAACTAAGTCCTTTTGTAGCCACGTAAAATGAGACCGGTAATTCAGTGCCCAAAGAGAAAAGTTAGAGAAGGCGTAGACTCTCTTACCAAATCTGTCCAGAGCCCAGGAGTCTCTATTTGGGGGATAGACACAGGAGCTTTCCTGAGTGAGCTCCTTCTTGGTAGCTGCCGCTACAACTAAGGCATCTACCAGAATCCTGTTGGTCCAAAATTGTTTGTCGGCTGGGGTGCTTAAAATTTTATCTGCATGTTTAGGAATAAGTTCTACTGTATCCAGCTCCTTCCAAGCCCTTGACAACACCAGTGGGTTGGGCCAGGGGGACAACCAGGTAGTACATGGGCTGACCCTGAAAGCCTCCCACAATACAGATTCCTTCAGGGAAGGGGATTGGGATGACCATCCACCCTTCTGGTGAAGGATTAAAAGGATGTCTCCAAAGTAGACCTTGTCAGGTGGAGATTTTGGATATCCTTCACCTTCTTCAAAATCAGTATGTGTGGTGAGGGATTCCGTAGGGGAATCCACTTGCCTCCTTTTACATGGTCTCTTTTGAGAGACCTCCTTAGGGAAGGTACTGGAAGAAGCTTGGGGATCCACTGAGGGAAGGGTGTGGAGGCTTTCTGGGACCAGCTGTCCATGTAAGAGCTCAGAGGTCTCAGGCACAGTTCCAGAGTGGGTCAGGGGTGAGTTCCATTGTGGTAAGTTCCAAGGGTCTCCTAGGAACAAAGAGGACCCTCTCCACCACCTCGAATTCAGAAGGACTCCAAACTACATGGAGCTGTCTCACTGGGGCCTAAGCCACCAGGGCAGACACCTACCGGGAAGAATGGGACTCCCGCTTTGAGAGTGGAGTCACAGCCAATCTGTCAAAGGCCAAGGGCCCAAGAGGAAGAGACAGCTCTGAAACCTTCAGAGTCTAAGTCAACCTCCCAGAACAGACCTAGACACTGCGGCTCTGATACATGCTCGGAACCAAAGCAGCTGGAGCCAAGCAAGTCAGGGAGAATGTTGTAGGTGAAGAAGAAATATCTACTAGTTTTGACACCTGGCACCAGGACCTAATAGAGCCGACAACTCCGAAACCGAGGGATGAATCAGAGAAGGAGCTTCTGGTTGGAATGGGGACAGCCTCACAGATCTGAAAGCATACAGGGAGGACACAAGCCCCATATGGACCTGTGTCTCGAGGAACTGCCTCATTAACTTACCAACATCCCTAGAGGACAAGCTTCAGAATACCTAGATGAAGCTGAAGGGGGTAGGAGGATCTCATGGGGAACAGGACGCAGAACTCCTGGAAGGCACTTGCAAAGAAGACACTGGCACCAACACAGCCAGAGCCAATGCCAAGGGAATGCCAGTTGACCCTGTAGCCACACAGGAGGAATGGGGCAGAGGAGAGGTAGAGGTAAGGGGAGTTCAGAGCTGAACTCATTGGTTCCGAAGACTTAGATTTTTTCCATGGAGGTTCCGAGGAGGACTGTTCAGGAAATTGTCTTCTGGACTCCAGGGGATCCTTGGACTTCTTAGCCAGGGGTTGAGCCCCTGATGTGGAAGAAGCCCCCATGGTGGTAGGAGGAGGAAGCCCTGTAGAATGAGTTTGTTTCTCCTATTTGCCACAGCACAGGGATGAAAAGCCCTACATATGTCACAAGGGACATCCAGGTAAAGAGGCCCCAAACAGTAAATGCACTCATTGTGGGCATCAGATAAGGGAATCTTCCACCCACAGGAAGCACACTTTTTATGCTGGTTTCATGACTACTGTCAGAAGTACAAGTGAACAGCTGAAACATATTTTACCCAAGTTGAACTAAAAAAATCTTGCTTTGCAGTTTACTATCATGTGTAAGGTATGTGGATACATATTCAAATGTTAATGACCCAGCTATAAGAAGTTGCACATCATGTGGTGCATAATTTTACAGAGTTCACATTATATGTATAGAGCTCATGAAGGTTAGACAACAGCTTTAGCATTTCAGTGTTATTTGCTACACATCCAGGCATCACAGTGCCAGAAATGAAGAAACTGCCTCGTGTACACCGACAACTCTCTCCACTTACCTCTCAACACTCAGACTTGTGAGAGATGCACTTATATATATCCAAATTGGAAGCCACGCACTCTCCAGCCAAGACTGGAACAGCTGGTCAAGAGGAGAAGTTCAACACTTGCACCGCACCACATGGAACACATAGCCCTTCAGAACACACATAAGCACTGCTTTCACATAAAAACACAAACCACATACCCACCTTCACAGAGGCTCCAAATAAAAATCTACCCGAACAGCAGAGACCTCCAAGGCAGAAACGCACTCGACCACCACAACACAACACTAATCATGAGACACATAACTCTCCTAAACAATGTGCCACTCAACCAAAGCCCCTAAGGCAAAACAGCATGCCCAACACACTAGTCATAGGTGATTCAATAGTGAAGCACACTGATATCCCACTCACCAGGCTGAATAAGGAGAAAGTAACACTCAGCTGCCTGTCAGGTGCCAGGATCCACCACATAACGCAGGCACTCGGGTCCCTCAACAACAGATACAAATATGACTCTGTCATTGTACACGTGGGTGTAAATGACCTGAGACTTACCTCCCTGGACTACATGAAAAGAGACATGGAGGAGCTCTCAGATTATGCAGCCCAGGTGGGTATGACCCTAGCTCTGAGCAGCATCCTACTATCACCCAGAATGATACCACAGTACAAGCAGAAAATGACTGATTTCAACAAGTGGCTAATTTTCTGATGTCATTCTCAGGGAATCCAGTATCTGTCTGCCTGGGATGACATGACTGACAGACCTTGATACTTTGCCAGAGATGGCCTGCATCTGTCACCCCTGAGCTTCTGGACACTGGCCAAGGCTCTTGCCACCCCTCTAGAGCCTTTTTAGGCGGTGTTCCAAAGACCAAATTACCACCGTAACATCTACAAACAAATGCAATCTGAGGGTCATGCTGCTCAATGCTAGAAGTCTAAATTTCAAAAAAGCACTTGCTTGAAGCACTCCTTAAAATGGAGAACATCAACATTTGTGCTGTAACAGAGACCCGGTTCAAGGCAGCAGAAAGCAGCCCTGCACTACCAGGCTATAACTCATTCCACAGCTTTCGGCCCCAGAACCTGGACCGCAGCTCCAAAGACAGTGGTGTTTCCATATTCATAAAGGATGGCACACCTCCAGACTGGTAGCCCAACATAATGCATCACAGATAATTCAGGTGCAGCTAACATTGGATAAGACGGTGATTCAGGTCATAGCCTGCTATAGGTCTCCAACCATGTCCCAAAACTCACATTCCATGTTCCTAAGCACCCTGGGGAATATTAGGGTCCAACCTAACAGTCTCATACTGGGCGACTTCAATTATTCCTCCATTAACTGGGAAAACTACTCATGTACCAATACACTTAACCAACATTTCCTGGAATTCATTAATTCCAATGCCCTGGACCAGCTTGTTCTTACCCCCAGTAGAGGTAGCAACATCCCTGACCTGGTCATTACTAACATGGCAATCGCTGCTCTACATGAATAGTAAATTCCCTCCTAGTTAGATCCGACCACAAACTAATCACCTTGCAAATCCACATCCCTCCCCCGCAAAGGTAACCACCATGAAAAACTTCTCCACAGCTAACTTTGGGTTCCTAAAACCAGAGGTGGCCAACTTCATGGTACCCATGCAAATGGAGAATAGTTGCATGACCGCCGAATCATACACCAATGCACTGTACGAACACGTACACAAATGCATGGATCTCACCATACCCAATAGAACCAAGATGCTGTCCTCCAAAGAAAGGAAGCCAATCTGGTGACCCCCTGGCATAAACAAACTCTACAACAGAAGGAGGAGACTGATGCGGAATAAGGTGAAGTCCCAAGACTGGAAAAACTCCCTTATCAGCCTCAACAAAAAATTGTGATCCCTCATCAAATCCTCTAAAGCTAGCTATGAGAACAGAACTGCAGCAGATAGTAAAGACAACCACAAGGCCTTCTATAGTTATGTAAAGAATCTCCATGGCAATACCCAGATTTGCTCTGAGTTACTGCACAATCGCACCTCCTATACCGAGCCAACAGATATTGCCAATATACTGGCCAATAGATTGGTGCCAACTTTACCCCTCTCTTCCCCACCAAAGGATCAATCATAATACCAGTAGACTGCCAGGCACCCAGTATTACTGATGCACAGGTTAAAACAGCACTGTTCAAGGCCAAGAATACAGCTTCTATGGGACCTGACAATATCCCTGGCTGTGTTCTACATGAACTACAGACTGAATTGGCACCTCCACCTGTTTGCCCTGTTCAATGACAGCCTCACCTCAGGCTTTGTCCCTACCAAATGTACACTGTTACATTCTCCACAAAGAAGGAGTAACTACAGACCTTGGGAACTATAGCCCCATTAGCCTGACAAGTCTGATATGCAAAGCTATGGAACGTATCATTATGGACCTAATAAACAAGAATATAGTGAATCTCCAAACTCTGGATCCCAGACAGTTTGGTTTTGTGAAGGGTAGATCATGCCTGCTCAACTTGGTCAACTTCTTTGAGTCAGTCACCAGAGCTGTGGATGAAGGCAAGATGGTTCATACAGCCTACCTTGAAATGGCCAAGTCCTTTGATACCATTCCCCGTTCAGGAATCATAGAAAAACTCACTAAGCTAGGCATAAGCCCCTATATCACTAGGTGGGTTGTAAACTGGCTCACAGATAGAACTCACAGTATGAAAGTAGCTGACTCCAAGTCAGACTGCTGACTAGTCACAAGTGGAGTCCCACAGGATTTGGTCCTGGGTCCTCTCCTGTTTGGTATCTACTTCTCTGAACTCTAGGCCAACATGAAGGGACTCTGGCTGACAAAGTTCACAGATGATTGCAATTTGGGAGCTATTACTACCTCCCCAAGTAATGCTGATATCCTACAGAATGGCTTACCTGAGACCAGCGACTGGTGTCAGAACCATGGCCTTAAGCTCAATGCCAAAAGATGTGTCGTCATCCCCTTTGGGAAAAACCTGGTTCCCATGAATTACCACAATGATGGTAGTCCACTGAACACAAAAGGCATTATAAGAGATCTGGGAACACAGGCTGACAGAAACCTCTCTTTTGATCACCACATTGCCACTGTGGTCAGAAAGTCCTTCTATGTGGCACCTCTCCTTAATAAGGGTTTTGCATCCAGGAAGAAAGAGGTCATTGTCTCCCTCTACTCTTCCCTCATTAGGCCAATCATAGAGTGCAATGCCCCATTTGACATGTAACTCACACCTACAACAACTGGAGAGGCCACTAAAGTCCCTCACAAAGAGGAAGTTAGGCCTTAAACACTTGTCCTATATGGACACACTCAAAAAAATTCCAACTATTCGCGGTCTCATATCGCCTACTTAAGAGGCAATCTCTGCTTGACTTACAAAGCCATGTCTGACCCAGCTCCGTTAGAAATGCTACATCTAAAAAAATCCCAATCCCCTGCACCACATGCTCCAGATACCTCAACTTCATTACCACAATCAACAGAATGTACTCAAGGGACAGGTTCATAACCCAGAGACTGCCCCATGCTATGGAACAGACTTCCCATACATGTCAAGCAGAGCACCTCGCTAACCCTCTTCAAAAGAAATCTTGATGAGTGGATGGGAAATGGAAAACTCACCCTGGGGATAACTCCAGTGGCTCTACTCGACAGAGGCACTGGAAACTAAGGTAGGGTTGCATGATGCCAGGGTAATCCTATGGCTAGGCTTGTAAAGGCCCCAGGGCCATTAGCCTAGTACACACCTATAAAGCTATGAACAGTTGTTAAAACCGAAGACATATCTTCAGAGTTGACAAAATGTATCTGCCTTCAACAGCTTGTGTACTTTTAAATAAACATGTAAAATACATGAATTGTTTTGATGCAAGGAAAATTAGCAGAAAAGTGGAAGCTTTGGATTCAGAAATTTAGTCACTCCACGTTGTGATTAGATTACTTAAGAAGACTGAAATGGCACAGTGTATACATTCCTGCATGACACTTGTGAAGAAGCTATGAAGATGTTTAACTCTCTTACTTTTCTTGAAGAGGAGAAAGACACAATGTTAACACCAGAAAAGAAATTCAGGAATAGCCCATTTACTCAGTATTTCTTTAAAAGAGCAAAAGGTTCTGAAGAAACTATTGACAACTATGCGTGGTACTCATATATATGGTGTGCAACTCTGTAAGGCTGGTATATTAGTATTCATATACCTGAGCCCTGCACAAGTCACCAATTCCTGGTAAATGCGGCATATTGGCTGCTAATCAATCACATACTTCGTATACACAATGTTGGGAGAATATAAGCTTATGATGGTAGGTGGGCTCATGCAGTTCATAAAAAAATAACCCAAAACTATAGCATATGACTCTCTGCCACTGCTAGACAATATATACATGTACGTGCAGACTAGCCACACCTAAATAAAAAGACAAACCTAAATCTCCATATAAATAGAATGTATTAGCCAGCATAACACTGCTGAACAGCAACATTATTATTTCTGGTTACAGTCAATTAGTGAAAAAAAATATTGTGGGAAACCACCATTCCCACAACCACAGTAAATAAGCCACCCTTACTATTCCCCTGTACACAGTTGCAAAACATGCTCTACCAGTGGGAAGTTACATAGCACCTGGTCGCATATTTACAAAGCCACAATTATGTAATCTCAACAGTCATGGCAAAGGAGACAGAAATGTATAAGAATTGCTCCTGGCCATGACAGTAAAGAAAGGAGTATCACATGCTGCAAAACAATCCACATGTGTCATAACAATACCTCTTACATGTATGTCCCTTTTGTGTAGAGAGACCCATTTTGCTCTGTAACTCCTAAAAGTGGACATACGTTTGAGAAGCTCTAAATGAGTAACATCAGTACTGAAAAGCTACTCCTAACTTGGGACCTTTTCCTTAATTATTTTTCTTTGCCCAAAATTCTGGAGGTAAAAAGTTCAGTTATGGCCCTAATAGTCATGTCTGCCACTGAACTATGACTACAAGCCTCAGCTGCATGCCTCTACGCCAAACACAGTGACAGCAGTTCCCTTAGTTATAGCAGCAGAGGTGTGCACTGATCTTGGAGTGCAGTACATCAGGTTGCACAGACAGCTGGGATTCTCAGCATATGACAGACCGCAGGAATGCCTAGTCATTGTGAATCGTGCATGATGTATCAAATGCACAAGATTCACTACACTGACTGCATACATTGTTCAAGAATCCACCAGCCCATAACTGCCCTAGAAATAGGGCCAAAGACTAAAAATTTGTTTAGCTACATGATTGAAGGGATGGAATACTTTGTGGTATATGCAAAAGTAAAACAATGGATATCCTATTAACACAGACATGACATTATCAAAAGCAGTGCAAGTGAAATTACCAGTATGCAGTTAAAATAACAGAGGAAAAGTATGTTTAAAATGTGAGTCAGACAAATTAAAAATGAGAAATAAATTACATATATGTACTAACCATAATGCCAATCATCATGATATGTTTTTCCACTTCAACCTCTGAGACTAGCTGTCATAGATACTACTCAGGTTGGCACATTAAAAACTTTCCCAATCTCAAACTTCTCCCAACATCTTGCAATCCGTTATCTCTCTTTTCCAAATCTCTAATGCAACATAGAGCTGTGAGCACTCTCAACGAAACATGCACATGCACACACTCGAACACAAGCGAGCATTATACACCGCACCCCCTATATCACTACAGACTTCAACCACCAAGGGAGAGGGGAAGGTAGATGGGTATGTTTAACTGGACAGACATGGATCATGATGACCCATCAATATGTTAAGTTCATAATTTCTGTATATTATGCACTCTGTCCAATTCAATATTCAGGATACAGTCCTGAACTCTTCCTTTTGAGAGATAAAATGACCGAATATCTGATCAGTGTCAAAGGATTGACAAGTAGCGCACATTTTGTGATGCTGAAAGATCAAAAGGCTTTCTACTTCCACACCAGATAACTGGATCTGCTTGGCAGTTAATCAAATCAGAGACTACAGTAAGCAACACATTAACAGCTCATAGCTTTAATCTGATGAACTATCTGTGTCTCTATTTGTCTAGTGTATGACCGAGTAAGACACTTAACCAAAGTGCTCTGGGACAACTGAGCTAGGGTTCTCAAACTGTCTTCTGGACCTTATGCCAAGCAACTACATATGAACCTCTGGTTACTATACCACCTTGCAAAAGTATGCATTGAAACTGATGTCACAGCTGTGTGAACGTCATTCACTGATACATTCTTGAAAAAGGCTTGAGAGGTAGTCCACTTTAGTAGAACATCTGTTCAGTTTATTAGACAAATCTCTATTACATTGCCTGCAGCAAAACACAATACACTCAGAAAGCAATCTGGACATGGTGATTTTAGAAAATTTTAGGCTCACTTTAGTAGATGTATATAACACAAAAAGCTGTTCATCATCTTTTTTTTAACATCTTTAGTGCTACCCAAACCAAAATGTAATTGTTTGTATACATTCATGCAATTTAATGCAACAAATATTCCCACTTATTGGAGTTTTAAGAAAAAAAAAAGACATCTTGACTAATTTAAATTTGTCTCTGTGGCTATGTTACTATAAAAGATGGATTAGTCATCAAGGACACACTTCCTCTGACAAATAAGGTATTGCAATTCATAAACTCCATAAGCAGAAGTAACCGATATCAAGAATAAAGTTTTATAGCTAAGAACTTCAGTTCTGCTCTAGAAGCCGATTCAAAAGGAAGCAAGATAATTTTACACATATAACAGAGATTCCCAAACAGGCAGAGGTCCTTTCAGAGGGAATCTTAACAAAACGATACCTTTCAAAAAGGTTTACAGACCTTCAATGAAGCTAATGATAAGTGAACTAAGCCTAAGGAAAAATTTGAAATTGTTGCTAAACGCATTTTTAACAAAGAATTTAGTTCAGAATCAAAACTCTGAGACAAATAGTCCAATACAATCTGGACTGGAGTGGAAAAGAGTTTAGTCCCCAAGAGGTTACTGAAAGAAAAAAACTTTGCCCACTTATTTTTATACATCAAACTGGATGAGGGGATCTGAGCAGAAGTTAGGGTATGGACAACCCTTTGGGTGTACTTTTTGGATATGCAAGGTCAATGGCTACCAGTGGAACTGGATAAACCATTCAGTTAACTGAAGATCTGAGTGTGGCTTGACAGATGGGGGTGTCAGAAGATTCTTAAAGGGTTTTAGAAGAAGGGTAGTCTCAAAAGCACAGAGGAGTCCTGGAGGCTATACCTGAGCTACCCTATTCCTGGACATCTATCCATGAGATGGGATTAGGGAGAAGTATCTGTTGCACTTGCTGCAGGTCTGAGGGGCAAAAACAAAAATCACAGCAAGGCTTGCTCCAATGGATTAAAATAGATCTCATCACTGAAAGACTTGGGGGCTACTTGTGTGGCACCATCAAGCACAGACTGAGCCCGCCCAAAAGAAAAATAGCATATCTGTATCAAGAAGCAATAAGACAAGACTACACATCTGCACAGTCGTATGACTTCCCAACATAAAGGTTTGGAATGTGTTGTGTCTTGCTTGTTGACGAACCAGACCACTGCACTGCTGTTTGAGTGGATGGTGACTGCAATCTGAAGGACAGAGTCCTAAACAGTTTGCATGTCAGGATGACTGCCCTTATTTCCAGCAAACTGACCTTGTTCTGTGATCATACACTTTGGTCTGCAACCTCCAAACAATTCCCTGACCTCAGAACAAATATGTCCATGGCAGCAGTCACTAATAGGGAGGGAAGGGAGACTGGACTCCCCAGGACCAGACTAAGGTAGTGAAGCCATTAAATTAAATGTTGCTGGCACACACTTGAGATCCTTCTCTGGACTTCATGCACTAACACCACTGATTCTCAGGGTCTACTGCAAAACCTCATGCAATACCCAGGGAAAGGTAGCATGAAGATGGTCTCTGCCATCAGGCCTACAACTCTGAGGCAGGGCAGTTGCTGTCTTTAAGCTTAAAGTGAAACTTCTTCTTTTGTCAAAGAGTTGAGACAAACTATAGTGGGTCAAAAGTTAACTACAGAAAGACAAAAAGCTCACCACAATTAATAAATTGTATAGTGTTTATTACCACTCGGGTTCCAGTGGTTCTTATGCAGAATTTCTAAGTTTGAAGAGTAGATATTCTTTCCTGTGGAAGGCTGGTTATACAAATCAGAGAGTTCAACAAGCAGCCTATAAAGGTAAATGCTTGTGATGGCTTCATCTGGGTCATCACAGTGTTCACCATTGTCCCCAAGTAGTGGAACAACAAGAATAGGGACTCCCTTGCTTGCATCAATGATGTCCAAGTGGGGACAGCAGGAAGGCAGTCATCTTCATAATGGAAAATGACAGTCTAACATGCACTACTACCACAGCCATGCATTTGGTGAATATCCTGGGGCTGTGGTAAGACCAAATGATACATCCATCATCTTAAAATGACTGGCTCAGAGAGGCAGTTACAGGAACCTCCTGGACCTTGGCTATTTTAACATGCAGATATGCATCCTGAAGGTCCAAACACACATCTATTCTCCTTCCAAAAGTCAGGGAAGTATAGACAGCACTGCAGCTATCCAGAATTGTATTTCTGGTATGAACTAGTTTAGGTCATGGAGACTGAAAATCTGCCTGAGGCCCTTCACTTTCTTTGGAACCGAAAAGTACTTTGAATACATTCCTGTCCTTTTCTAGGGTGGTAGGACCTCTTGGAATACTCTTTAGTTTGCTAATTTCATTTTTGGCCACACCTTTTTGATGAGGTGGGATCCCTGGAATGGAATGGAACAAAAAAAAACAGTGGCTGGAGTTGGCAGAAAACAGTATGTTGTGGCCTTTGAATATGATGTCCATTATCCATCTTTCCTGCTATACAGATTGTAATGCAGGAAAGTGGAGGGACACCCAACCCCTAACTGCTTTAAGAACAGGACAGTATAACAAGTCCTCAAAGGTTCTGCAACCTATTACAAAAGGCGGACAGCAGAATCCCTGGTTTATCTGGATACCTCTGCCACATGGGCATGTCCATTCTGAAAGCCTGCATTACTATGCTGACTTCTACTAGAATGCTGCCTGAAGTGTTGATGTTAGCTCTTTCTGAACCATAGTCTCCAAACACTCTTATGTATGTGAAAATGCTTGATGAGGTGTGGAAATTTTGATGCCAACAGCAAACCTCCGTCCTACTTACTATTCCAAAGCTTGACTTTCACTTGGAGCTGAGCAAGTTTTATGCCCCTGAAAATATAATTTAGAAAAGATGCCTTTGAGTTCCTAGCAATGTCACAATGCCAGAGCCAGGCATGCCTATCAGTAGCTATATTAGTACTAGCCACCTGAGCCACCATGGCAACTGAATTATGCAATAAATCACATGAATCAGTTTCAGACTGTAAAAATTGTTGCTGCCTGTGACTCCACCTCTGTGTCAAATTTTGCAGTGTGAGCATCTCATCAGCCAGGCCATGTTGAAATCTTATTATATGAGTCATACAATTTTGTGCCTTAATCAAAAAGGTACTGGATACATACATGCATTTTTCAAAGTTGTTCAGATCTAGATTACTTTTCTTTTGGGCAGACTTATCTGATGGGTTTCTCAAGCACTGTTGCCATCAATGTAGAGTCCACTAATGGAGTCTTTGTTGAAGAATACCGGTGCTTGGGTGGTAAAAGGATCTTTTCCTAGTCTCCTCAGAAGTGGAGCTACAGCTCTGAACTCTTGCCAGACTCTCTGCATTTTGTATGTGATTACCACCCAAGAGGAAGGTGGGATACAAAAACAAATGTGTAAAATATCTTCCAGTATAGAGATGGGGGCCAATGGGCTAGACATCCTTCTGTCTTTGTGAGTTCCCAGATTTCCTCCAAACTTAAGTTCTTTAGGAAGGTTCACAGCAGAATCTTAATCAAAATTGTTTGCGACTGAGGTGGGAAACTCCATCTGAAAATCTATGTGCTTCATTTTGAACATATTATTTCATGGCATCAAGGTGGGAGGGGGTGGCCTAATGGTTAAGGTGTTTGCCTTACAAACACAAAGTGCAGGGTTTGAGTCTCACAAGGGATAATTGGCTAGGCTTAAAATGGTTCGCAAGGGCAGTTAGCTTAGTACTAATCTATCAACCTATGGTTCATTGACAAAACAATCCAAACATGATGAAAAGGAAAGTTGACCATGCACCTGCTGGCCATCTCTAAGGTAATTTTCCATTACTTTGCCTTTCTTGTGAAAAGAAAGTGGAGACAAGCACTCTTCCCTACACATATCAGGGGCTGAGATGGCGATCACTGTGTGACAGACCTCCCAACCTTTCCGAATTACTCGGGTTTTACTGAGTTTTGGGGTCCAAATGAAGGGGTGCCACGATTCCCGAGTGGCACCCCTTCATTTCCAATTTTTTTTGCTTTTTTTAACTACTCAGGGTAAGGAACCACTCATTATTCAGGGTAAGGTGTGTGTGTGTGTGTTTTGCCTCCATATAATACACTTGGTGGCTACAGGTATTCAGGCTCAAACCCTGTACCTTTGGTACAGGGTAAAAAGAGACTACTAATTCTATGCTATCTGTGAACATTGCTATGATTTATACAGAACTGTAGGTTATATACTGAGCTTCAAGAATGTTACCACAGTGTAGCCTACTGGAAAAGAACAGAAATGCATATAAACTATATACCTGCACAAATGTATGTTTTAATAGTAGAAGCTGGGACATATAGAGTTAACTTCTATTTAATATTTGCTTACTATGAAAGTCTGACTTGGAACAAAGCCAATTTTCAGCAGAGGCCTTGAATGAAACACTCCAGATGCATGTCTTTGTATCGTGAAAGGAAACTGGAGCACCCAGAGGAAACACACACAAACACAGGGAGGACATGCAGACTCTGCACAGAAGGCACCCCAGCTCAGAATCGAACCAGAGAACCTCTTGCTGTGAGGTGACAACACTACCACTGCACCACTGTGCCATCCAACTTGCAAAGCTGCAAGAAAATAGGTGGGAATCAGAATGTTTTACAATTGTGTTATCTCTCAGCAAGCAAACACATTGTCTAGAGCTAGAGGTTTTCATATTGTCTTGAAACAGAAGTAATTACTAGGTCTAAAATGTAAAGTATTTAATTGTTTTACGACTTCCAGTTCTGAGCAAACATCTGAGAGATAAGTATTTTTCACAGAGAAATGTTAAATTTTGTTAAGTTTCTGTCAGCCTGGGAAATAAAGGCAAGTGACAAAGAGTGATGTCATCTAGGCTAACCCAGCAGTAATGTTTTGATATTAATTTGGGAGCTCTCTCAGAGACTGTGCATCTTGTATCTTGTCTTGGATCTAAACACATCCATTCAGCACTTCTCATCTGCATTTGCCTTGCTCTGTAAGTAAGTTATTTAGGGCATAGTATATTTTAGATATATACAGAAATATAGAAAAGATTAGTTTAGATGTTTTCTGTATTTATTTGAGACTGTCCTGCAATGTTGTTTTAAAATATTTCCTGTGATTCTGAATTCTGTAGTTACTGTGTTGTTTATGAGTATTGTCTTGTTCTTTTATTATTTATTATTAAATATATTTAAACCTTTCAACTGTGGCTGGTTTGTTTAGAGATATTTAGGCTCTTAGAGAACTTGCATATGTATTTGGTGACCCTGTACAGGCCACCCCTAAATAGCCTCGGTCTTGGTCAAACTTACCATTTGGATAATAGTAATATTCCACATTAGAATTGGTCACCCTTTGGAAGAGCCTTATTAGTAGCTGAAAAAGAGGGTTTGGTAGCAGTGATAACTACCCTTACAGTCTGGGCAGAAGGGAGCATAGCTAGTAAACCTGTGCCAGCCTTCCCCAGGAGTGTGTGTGTTATTATAAAAATCAAATCTCAAAGTGTGTGAGTGTGTGTGTGTGTGTGTGTGTGTGTGTGTGTGTGTGTGAGTGTGTGTGTGTGTCAGCTACTTGGGCAGTGACACGAAACACTGGTTGGACAGAGAGGGCTTTGGAGGTCTTGGCTTGACCCCTCAGCAGAGATCTTAATCCTACAGCTGTGCCAGTGAGAAGTCTTATTGGGGATCTGGATAAAGAAGGAGAAAGCAGCCCACAGACTGACTGTGATCTCTGTATGCTCTTAAGGGAAATTGTACTTTATTGTGTGTGTATTTGTCATCCTCCCAATGTGTACATCCCTCACTGGTGCTAGTGGTGAGGATTGAGGCTCCTTGATTACTGGGCCAGTGCAGGGGTATCACATATAAATTGGGTGATAGTGGTGAGATAGTCACATCACATATTAAGTGGCTTGTAGTGGTGAGGATATTGAATTCCTGTAGCCTGTGTACAGTGGTTACTGAAGGTGCTTTGTACTCTAATCAGCCACAAAGTGAACATTCAGAGTTCATGTCACAAATGTTTTTTTTTTTTTTGTTAGCTTAGTTACTCAGGGAGAGCAGGCAAACATGTCAGCATAAAAGTATGGCAAGATGACAAGGAGCCAGTTGACTGAGATGTGCTAGGCTAAAGGACTGGTGCATGCCAACCTAAGGCAGGCATGATTGCAGCTTTAGTCACAGCTGCATCGCAGAATAGCAACCGGAAAGACAATCAGACTGGCCATGGAGATGTACAACTCTCAGAAAATGGACAACTCTACCTTGCCACAGAGGATGTAAACATTTCTGGAGTTAAAGAGACTTGAGTTGGAGGCCAAGCTTTTGGAAATAGAAGCAGCAAAGAGACCGAGATGTCTGAAGGCTGAGGAAAATGAGAAACTGCAATGTCTACAGGCTGAGGAGAATGAGAGGCAGAGGTAACACGAAAAGGAGATGACTCTTCACCAGAGTCATAGAGGTAATGGGGAAGGGAGTAACCAAACCTAAGGAGCAACAAAAGTCAGTAAATTTCTTCCACAATTTACAGAGGGGATAATTTTGAGTTTTACTGATATGTTTGAGAGGGTATGTAAACAGTATAATGTTGACCAAGGGCTCTGGGTATGGTTCCTGACCCCCTTACTCCATGGTAAAGCTGTAACTGTTCTTTCCAAACTGTCTCACAGTGATTGTTTAAATTATAATACAGTCAAAATGTGTTTGTTATAATGTTTTACGTTAACACCTGAAGCTTATAAGAAAAAGTTTGCGAGCATAGACACAAAGCAGATAAAAGTTTGTGTGAATATGTTGCTGAACTAAGCACTTATTTTCATAGGTGGATGAGTGGATGTCAGTTCACCACTTTTGAAGGGCTGGAAGACCTTTTGGTGAGGGAACAAACCCTTAGCACTTTGCCTGAGGACATAAGAATTTGGTTAGCTGACAGAAAATGCAATACTGTAGATGAGTTGGGTAAGAAGGGAGACCAATACCTAGCAAGCAGGGCATCACTGAAAAGGAAAGGGACACCCAGTGCTGCTCATGGGTCTAAGGGAACCCATGGTGGGCAGCCCAGATTTTCCCAAAAGTGTCCACCAGTAGCAGGGGAAGCCAACAGTTCAGGTACATGTTCAGCACCAAAGGATAAATGTTTTAAATGCAAAGAATGGGACCATGTAGCATACAGATGTCCAGGGAGGCAAGGTTGGGAACAAAAGGTGAGACAGTCAGTAAGTGGGAATGACAAAATGCCAAAAGTAGGTTATCTCGAGACAACAAGAGTACCAAACTACCACAAGTTTATATCCTGTCTTAGTGAATGGGAAAGAGGTCATGGCTAAGAGAGACACAGCATCTGACCTAACCATTGTGAAGCCTGCAATGGTTACAGAAGAGCACTACTTGCCTGGGCAGTCTACTCCAGTCAGAGCTTTAGGAGAAACCCCATTCCAAATACATTTTGCTATGGTACACCTTGACTGGGAGGGTGGAAAAGGAAGCCAGCAAGCAGGTGTGTTTGAGGAAATCCCCTGCAGATGTCCTGATAGGGAATGATTTTGATAATGCAGTACCATGTGTGCATGCAGTTACATGCAGTCAGACTTGGAGACAAGCATGTGAGTCTGGTACCCTGGGGAGACCCACATATACCGCACACTTGCAGCCAGGACTGGTGAGGTGGTTACTACAGGGAGGGAGCTATGCTGTAGCAGTGAGACTGAAGGTGAGCCACAGCTTCTTGTGGGTACTGA
This sequence comes from Protopterus annectens, assembly GCF_019279795.1. Lineage (NCBI taxonomy): Eukaryota > Metazoa > Chordata > Ceratodontiformes > Protopteridae > Protopterus > Protopterus annectens. The sequence goes on from NC_056726.1 coordinate 1,046,656,345, forward strand.
TGTTCCCTTGGACAGAGTGACTACAAGGGCAGAGGTAAGTAGTAGTACCCAGGCTGACAGTGAGGCACCGCTGTCAAAGGATGCCAGACTTCCTGTGGAAGGGGAGCTGGGAAGGATTACTAAGAGAGAGTTAAGACAGGCTCAGCTCTCAGACCCTACATTACAAGGTCTGAGGGAGGTAGCTGGTGAGGCACCTGATTCTCAAGGGAAGGGGGAATCTGTATACTGAGACAAAGAGTTACTATATAGAGATAGGACCCCTGAGGGAGGGCTAGAGGGTGAGATAATACAGCAGTTGGTAGTGCCCAGAGCCTACCATCTGGCACTTCTAGCCACAGTTTATGATATTCCCTTTGCAGGTCATATGGGCGTAAAATGTACAAAGAGGCATATTATGCAGAACTTCTATTGGCCTTAGATTTCCAGAGATGTAACGGTACTGCAGGACCTGTGAGCAGTGCCAACAGATGGGCAAGGCAGGAGACAAGGTGAAAGCTCCTTTGATGCCTTTGTCTGTGATTGATGAGCCATTTCAGAGGGTAGCTATAGATATTGTGGGGCTTCTGAGTACCCCAAGTTCCACAGGGAAAAAGTATATCCTAGTGGTAGTAGATTATGCTACCAGATACCCTGAGGCATTGGCTCTCTCCTCCATTGAGGCAGTGAAGGTGGCAAATGCTTTGTTAGAGATTTTCGGCAGGGTAGATTTCCCAAGAGAAACACTGAGTGACATAGGTGCCAATTTCATGTCAGACCTGCTGGCTTGTCTGTGGAATTACTGTGGGATGAAGTGCCTAAAGATCACTCCTTACCATCCCCAGACTAATGGTCTTGTTGAGAGGTTAAACTCTACCCTCAAGATGATGCTACAGGCATTTGCAGATCAGTTTAGGAGGGACTGTGACAAACATCTGCCCCATCTTTTGTTTGCTTACAGAGGTGCCTCAGGAATACACATGTTTTCACCCTTTGAGTTGCTCTATGGGCATAGAGTGAGGGGACCTCTAGACTTGATTCGATTGGAGTGGGAGGTTGAGTGTAAATCTCACAAGGAGTCTGTTGTGGTGTATGTCCTAAACCTCAGGACAAAGCTCAAAAACTCATGGGCTTAGCCCAAGAGAACCTGGCAGAAGCCCAATAGCACAAAAAAGGCCTGGTATGACAGGAATGCTTGAGCTAGAGAGTATGCTGTAAGGCAGCAGGCAATGGTTCTCATTCCTGTCAGATACAACAAGCTACAGGCAGCTTGGGAGGGACCCTATAAGGTGGTAAGGAAGGTCAGTGATGTTAACTACATGGTAGAACTGCTAGACAGAAGGCAGGGGCATAAATTGTACCATGTTAACAGGATGAAACCTTACCATGACAAGGAGGCCATTGTGCTAAGTATTTGCAGTGCGAGGCAGGAGGAGTCTGAGGGGGACCTATGGCTACAGGGAGCCAGCCAGGAAAATCCCAAATGACTATGGTGGAGCCTAGGGTTGCAGTCATATGATGGGACAGTGCAGCACAGTACTGGGATCAGCAATGGCAAGGCAGCTGGAATCTCAAGACAGGGAATGGTGCAAGGTATTCCCAGAAATGGTCAACCCTCTCAAGCAATGTTTCACAAGGGTTACTTGAAAAACTAGCTTGAATGTTATTGGGGGGAGGGGACGGTGATGATGCCAGCCCAGCTAACTGGAATTTGTAGATCTATGTTATTTGTGAATATTGCTATGATTTATACAGAACTGCATGTTATGTACTGAGCCTCAAGAATGTAACCACAGTGTATCCTACTGGAAGAATGCAGAGTCCCTGTAATCACAACTACGCAGGTAAAAGCTGCACTCTCTAAAGCCAAAAACACAGCATCCATGGGACCGGACAACATCCCAGGCTGCGTTTTACACGAACTTCAGAACAAACTGGCTTCCCACTTAAGCACCATGTTCAATAATAGCCTCGCATCAGGCTTTGTGCCCACTGAATGGCGCACAGCAACAGTTATCCCACTCCACAAAGGGGGATCCTGGGAACTATCAACCTATTAGCCTGACAAGCCTGGTCTGCAAGGCCATGGAATGTATCATCATAGAACTCATAAACAAAGACATTGGTAACCTCCAAACACTGGATCCCACCCAGTTCGGGTTTGTGAAAGGCAGATCATGCCTCCTAAACCTGATTGACTTCTTTGAGGCAGTCACCAAAGCCGTGGATGAGGGTAAGGTGGTTCACACAGCCTATCTTGACTTCTTCAAGGCTTTCAACACCATCCTCCATTCTGGAATTACAGCTAAACTCACTACACTAGGTATAAATCCCTACGTCACAAGATGGGTTGCCAACTGGCTCACTGACAGAACCCACACTGTAAAAGTTGCAGACTCCAAATCTGACCTCAAAGCAGTGACAAGTGGAGTACCACAGGGTTCCGTCCTGGAACCTCTCCTGTTTGGTATCTACTTCTCTGAAGTACAGGCTAACACAGAAGGCCTCTGGCTAACAAAGTTCTCAGATGACTGCAAAGTAGGAGCTATAGTCAAGTCCCCAAATGATGTGGACATCCTACAGAAGGGCCTCACTGAGACAGATGCCTGGTGTCAGAGCCATGGCCTCAAGCTCAATGCCAATAAATGCAGTGTCATCCCCTTTGGTAAAAACTCTGTACCCATGAACTACCACATAGGTAGCAATCTACTTAACACTGAATGCGTGATAAGAGACCTTGGGACCCAGGTGAACAATAGTCTCTCCTTTGATAGTCACATCACCACAGTAGTCAGGAAGTCCTTCTACGTGGCACACCTCATCATAAAAGGGTTCTCATCCAGGAAAAAAGAGGTCATTGTTCCCCTCTACTCGTCACTCATTAGACCCATTATGGAGTACAATGCCCCTTTTGGAATGCACCTCACAAGACATCTGCAGCAGCTGGAAAGGCCACAGAAGTACCTCATAAAGAGGATTACTGGCCTCAAACAAATGCCCTACACTGACCATCTCAAAAAACTCCAGCTTTACTCCGTAGCATATCGCCTACTCCGAGGTTATCTCTGCCTAACATATAAAGCTATGTCAAACCCAGAGCTGTTGGACATGCTACACCTAAAGAAATCCCAATCCCTCCAAGCTACACGCTCTAGAGACCTAAACCTTGTCACCACAATAAACAGGACACGCTGGAGGGATAGATTCCTGTCCCAGAGACTTTCTAGACTCTGGAACAAGCTATCCATCTATGTCAAGCAATGTTCTTCATTAGCGCTCTTCAAGAAAAATCTTGATGAGTGGATGGGAAATAGGAAATACACCCCGGGGATCACTTCTGTGTCTCTGCTCGACAGTGGCACAGGAAAATAACTTTCTTGGGTGGTGTAAGCCACGGAACCTTGCTGGCTAGGCTTACGTAGGCCCTTGGGCCGATAGCTTAGTACCTACCTATGAAAGAACAGAAATGTATATAAACTATATACCTGTGTAAATGTACAGTGGACATAAAAAGTTTACACACTCCTGTTAAAATGCCAGTTTTTTGTGATATAAAAAATGAGACCACAATAAATCATTTCAAAACTTTTCCCATCCATAATGTGACCTATAACCTGTACAATTCAATTGAAAAACAAACAAATCTGTTAGGGGAAAAATATAAAAAACATACAATAAGCTGGTTGCTTAAGTGTACACACCCTTAAACTAATACTTTGTTGAAGCACCTTTTGATTTAATTACAACATTCAGTCTTCTTGGGTACACACTTGCCATCAATTAAAGAGACACTGATTAACCCCAAATAAAGTTCAGCTGACAAGTAGGATTTTCCTGACATTTACTCAGTCTGCTACAGCAAAAGCCATGGTTCGCAGAGAACGTACAAAGCATCAAATGGATCTCATTGTTGAAAAGTATCAATTAGGAGAAGGGTACAAAACAATCCACAGCACTGGATATACCATGGAACACAGTGAAGACAGTCATCAAAAAGTGAAGAAAATATGGGACAGCAGTATGTTGCAAATAACTAGACATCCCTCCAAAATTGATGAAAAGACAAGATGAAAACTGTTCAGGGAGGCTGCCAAGAGACTTACAGCAGGAATTTCTGGCAGGTACTGGTTGTGTACTAAATATGACAATCTCCCGTATTCTCCATACGTCTGGAATATGGGGTAGGGATGCAAGACAGAAGCCTTTTCTTACACAGAAAAACATCCAGGCCCAGCTAAAATTTGCAAAGCAATACATGAAGTCTCTCAAAATCATGTGGGAAAATGTGTTATGGTCTGATGAGACCAAGGCTGAATATTTTGGCCACAATTCCAAAAGGTACATTTGGTGCAAAAACACTTTGCATCACCAAAAGAACACCATCCCTACAGTGAAGCATGGTGGTGGCAGTATCGTGCTTTGGGGTTGCTTTTCTTCAGCTGGAACTGGAGTTTTAGTCAAGGTGGAGGGAATTATGAACAATTCCAAATACCAGTCACTTTTGGCCCAAAACCTTCAGGCATCTGCTAGAAAGATGAAGATGAAGAGGAATTTCACCTTTCAACATGACAATGACCCCTAGCATACATCCAAAGCAACAAAAAAAAGGCTTCACCAAAAAAGAAAATTAAAGTTTTGGAGTGGCCCAGACAGAGCCCAGACCTAAATGCAATAGAAAATCTGTGGGGTGACCTGAAGAGGGCTGTGCACAAGAGATGCCCTAGCAATCTGACAGATATGGAGCATTTTTGCAATGAAGAGTGGGCAAATATTACCAAGTCAAGATGCGCCATGCTGATAGACTCTTACCCAAGAAGACTGAATGCTGTAATTAAATCAAAAGGTGCTTCAACAAAGTATTAGTCTAAGGGTGTGCACACCTATGCAACCAGCTTATTGTACATTTTTTTTTTATATTTTTCCCCTAACAGATTTGTTTGCTTTTCAATTGAACTGTACAGGTTTATAGGTCGCATTAAAGGTGGAAAAAGTTTAGACATTATTTATTGTGGTCTCATTCTTTTATATCACAAAAACCTGGCATTTTAAAAGGGGTGTGTAAACTTTTTATATCCGCTGTATGTTTTAATAGTAGTAGCTGGGACATACAGAGTTATCTTACAAAGCTACAAAAAAAGGTGGGAATCAGAATGTTTTATAATTGTATTATCTTTCAGCAAGCAGACACAATGTCAAGAGCTAGAGGTTTTCCTATTGTCTTGAAATAGAAGTAATTACTAGGTCTAAAATGTAAAAGTAGTTAATTATTTTACGACTTCCAGTTGTGAACAAACATCTGAGAGATATGTATTTTTCGCAGAGAATTTTGTTAAGTTTCTGTTAGCCTGGGAACTGAAGGCAGGTGACAAAGAGTGATGCCATCTAGGCTAACCCAGCAGTAATGTTTTGATATTAATTTGGGAACTCTCTCAGAGACTGTGCATTGTGTATCTTCTTTTGTATCTAGAAACATCTATTCAGCACTTTTCATCTGCATTTGCCATGCTCTGTAAGTAAGTTCCTTAGGGCATACTATCTTTTAGATACAGATAGGAATATAGTAAAGATTAGTGTAGATGTTTTCTGTATTTATTTGAGACTATCCTGCAATGTTGTTTTAAAATATTTCCTGTGATTCTGAGCGATGTAGTTACTGGGTTGTTTGAGTATTGTCTTGTTCTTTTATTATTTATTATTAAATATATTTAAACCTTTCAATTGTGGCTGGTTTGTTTAGAGATATTTAAGCTCTTAGAGAACTTGCATATGTATTTGGTGACCCTGTACAGGCCACCCCTAAATAGCCTCGGTCTTGGTCAAACTTACCATTTGGGCAGCCGCAGTGCTGCAGCGGTTAGTGTTGCCACCTCACAGCATGAGGTTCTCTGGTTCGATCCTCGGCTGGAGTGCCTACTGTGCGGAGTCTGCATGTCCTCCCTGTGGTCATGTGGGTTTCCTCCGGGTGCTCTGGTTTCCTCCCACATCCCAAAGACATGCTGTAGGTGGATTGGATACTCTAAATTGACCCTAGGTGTGAGGATGTGCATCTGTGTGCCTTCACTGGAAGATTGGGCATCGGGCTGGCAACTCGACACTGTAAAACTCCACTTCCAATCGTGAGCAGACAGGTGATCCGCTGTGGCGACCCCTAACCAGGAAAAGCCGAAAGAAGAAGATTAAATATATTTACACCATTCAGTTGTGGCTGGTTTGTTTACAAATATTTAAGCTCTTAGAGTAGTTGCATTAGTATTTGGTGACTCTGTAGAGGCCATCCATAAATAGCCTTGGTCTTGGTTACACTTGCCATTTGGATAATAGTAACATTACACAGTAGAACTGGTCACCCTTTGTAAGGGCCTTGTTAATAGCTGATAAAGAGGGGTTGGTGGCAGTGATAACTACCTTATAGTCTGGGCAGAAGGGGGTATAGCTGGTAAACCTGTGTCAACCTTCCCCAGGATTGTCTGTTTGTTAGTATACAAATCAAATCTCAAAGTGTGTGTGTGTGTGTGTGTGTGTGTGTGTGTGTGTGTGTGTGTGTGAGCTGCATGGGCAGGAACACGAAGCACTGGTTGTACAGAGAGGGTGCTGGAGGTCTTCGCATGACCACTCAGCTGAAATCTTCATCCTACAGCTGTGCCAGTGGGGAGTCTTTTTGGGGATCTGGAAAAAGAGGGATAAACCAATCCCCAGACTGACTGTGTGCTCTTAAGGGAAAAAAGAAGTTATGTCTTACCATAACGGTCCATCTGAGTTGTTGATCTTCTTCCAGTCATCGCTGATGGGTTCGGTTCCGACCCCACGGAACCGAGTCGGCCTTATACCAAGCTTGCATGCACCAAAAACTCTCGAGCTAAGCTGCTACCCACAATGCCCTTCACTCAGATACCTCAGATAGAGTCTGCAAGCAACATATAGAAGAACCAGAAAGTCAGAGGCCATCTCTGCACATAAACCCTGAAACACCACAAAGACCCAGAAGATCTGCAAGGAGCCTTTGGTGGGGGTCAGTGGGAGGGTGTGATGACTGGAAGAAGATCAACAACTCAGATGAAACGTTATGGTAAGACATAACTTCTTTATCTGAAGTTGTTAATCTTCTTCCTATTCATCACTTGTGGGACAGAATCCCAAGCTATTTGGAGAACCTGGGTGGCCCTTATGGAAGAACATTCCTGACAGCCATTGAGCCAAAGACCACTCTTCCCCTGGAGATCAGATCCAATTTGTAATGCTTGATAAAGGTATGGGGTTTTGCCTAAGTGGCAGCTGTACAGATGTCATCCATGGAGGCCCTAGAGTGAAAGGCAACCAATGCTGCAATAGCCCTAGTTGAGTGAGCTTTGATTTGACCAGGCTTAGATTCATTCGTGAGTGAGTATGAAAAGCTAATGCAATCTCGGAGACATTTTGACAAGGTAACTTTAGATACTGCGCCTCCCATTCTAGGGCCCGTAAAGGAAATGAAAAGTTGGTCTCACTTGCAAAATGACTTCTGTCCAAGTAGAAACATAATTTTCTATAAACAAACAATGAATGTAGGCAGTATACTCCCCTTGTTTGAATAATTTGGAAAGAATACAGGGAGCTCAATGGACTGATTAATAGAAAAGTCGGAAACCACCTTGGGGAGAAAGGATGGGTTGGTACGAAGTGATACTCTGTCCTTATGGAAGATCAGATAAGGGTTCTTGATACATAAGGCTTGCAACTCAGATATTCGTCTGGCTGAAGTGACTGCCACCAGAAATAAGTATTTCCATGACAGGAATTTTAGATCACATGTTGCCGCAGGCTCAAAAGGGGGTAGAGAGAGAGAGAGATGGAGAACCTGGGAGAGATTCCATGTCTCCACCGACTGCCTGATGGGAGGTCTGCTGTGGAATATTCACTTGAGGAAGATCTTACAAATTCGGGTTGAAATAAGTGGTCCTCCATCTGACCCATTATGGATGTTGGAAACAGCTGCTAAATGGACACGAACGGTGGAAGCTGATGCACCACTGTTGAACAGCTCAGCAAGATAATGAAAAATAATAGCTACAGGAGCTGAAACCGGATCAAGCTTCCGATTATGTGACCAAATAGAGAATCTTTTCCATTTGTCCTTGTAAAGTTTTCTGGTGGATGGTTTATGTGAGGCCAGGATAATATCACGGACAGATGAAGAAAGTGTTTCCTGCCTGGCAACTAACGGAAGTGGAGAAACCAAGCCGTCAGCTTGACAGTGGACAGATTCGGGGGAGTCAGCCCTTGTGGGTGAGATATAAGGTCCTGACGAGTGTCTAGGATCCAAGGAGGTTGTAACAGATGAGGTCAGAGGAAGGGAAACCACATTTGATGAGGCCAGAATGGGGCAATGAGGATCACTTTGCTTCTCAACTGAATAGCTTTCTTTAGAAAAAGAGGAATCAGGGGAATCAGAGGATAAGCATAGAGGAGACCCACGGGCCAATTGTGAATCAAAGCGTCTCTCAGTGACTCCCCGTGAGGGGGAAAGAGGGCAAAGTAGCTGCTGCATTTTATGTTTGAGGGGGAGGCAAAAAGATCGCAGCATGGCTGACCCCAACAGCTGAAGATTTCTGCCGTCTCACTCGGATTGAGAGACCACTCATGAGGACAGAGAATACATCTGCTTAGTCTGTCCGCAATCACATTGGAGCTTTCTGGGATATGCGTTGCGATCAGAAGCAGATGTTAGCTACCGCCCACTGCCAGATTCTCATGGCTTCGCGACATAGGGTGTAGGATTTGGTCCCTCCCGGTTTATGTACCAGACAATGGACATGTTCGACTGGATAGCAATCGTTCCGGATGGAAGGAGCAGGTGGAAAGCTTGCAATGCCAATAGCACAGCTCGTAACTCCAGGACATTGATATGCAAGTTGACCTCTATACTGGACCACATGCCCTGGACTGACTTGCCCTGGATGTGCCCCCCCTCCTACACCCTGTCAAGGAAGCATCCGTGGTCACCATGGCGCTGGACCGATGATCCTGGAAGGGGTGACATCAAAGATTTTTGTTTGTATTCATCCACGAGAGGAGATCTTGTTTACAGGTGTTGGTGATGAGGATCTGTGAGCCCAGGGGGTGAAAATTCGATATCCACTGGGACTGAAGAAGCCATGTGTAATCTGGCTAGAGGAACAATTGGGATGGCTGCAGCCATAGACCCCAGAGCCTGGAGAACTTCCCTTGCAGACACCTTTCTTTGACAGAGTATCACTTGAACTTGTGCCCTTAATCTCTGAAGCCTGTGAGGAGGAAGAGAGACCAGACTTGATTGAGTGTTGAATATTGTCCCTATGAATTCCAATTGTTGTGAGGGCTGAAGGTTGGATTTTTCCCAGTGGATGGTGATGCCCACCACCTCTGCTAGTACTAGAGTGTAGTGGAGGGTCCTGACCAGAAGGTGCTTGGTGGGGGCGGAGAGGAGCCAATAGTCTAGATATGGAAACACCTGGAATCCCTGGAGTCTCAGATGAGCTGTGACCACTGCTAGGCATTTTGTGAGCACTCTGGGGGCTGTCGAGAGACCAAATGGCAGGGCTCTGAATTGGTAGTGATTGGCTCCCAGCCGGAAGCGAGGGAGACTCCTGGAGCACTTGCCCATCTTTAAGTGGTAATACGCATCCCGGAGGTCTAATTAGCACATCCACACACCCTCCTGCAAAAAGGGAAGAATGGATTGAATCGTGACCATGTGGAACTTGGTCTGAACTACTGATTTGTTTAGCTGGCTGAGATCAAAATGGGCCTCCAGTCCCAGGTCTTCTTTGGCACCAAAAAGACCCTTGAGTAGAACCCTGATCTGCACTGGTCTGGGAGGGACCTGTTGGATGACTCGATTTTGACATAGCTTTCGTGTTTCAGAAGCTGCCTCCTCCCTTTGACTGGGTGGAATATCAGAAAGGGATTTTTGAGGTCTTGGATAAGATATTAGGGGAATGTGATAGCCTCTGGTAATGATTCTTTGCACCCACTGATCGTTTGTAATAGAGAGTCAGCTTGGTGCAGAAAGAAATGCACCCAGACTGCTTCCAGAGGAAAGCAATCGAGCAGCGCTTCAGGCGTGCTGATACGGTCTTCCTGAGAAGGAATTTCTGGAGTACTGATTCCGGGGACTTCCTCTGCCCTGAAAGGGGGGTCTTCCATTACTGGAACCCCCTCTGCATCTGAGGGAATCCTCACCACGTGCATCACGGAAAGGACTTTGGGACTTCTTGTGCCACATCTTCCCACTTCTCTGGTTTCTAGAAAAGGAGCACTGAGGTTTGGAAAAGCATAGGCCCAAGGCAGACAAGGTCTTCCCATCCTGCTCGCACCTGGCTAATGTATCCTTGACCTAAGCACTGAACAGAGCTGATGGTTCGATAGGGACGTTTAAAAAGGAAGACTTGAAGGAGTCTGCGAGGTCACAAATGTGCATCCAGGCATGGCGTCTCATGACTACGCCTGTACCAGTAGCTCTAGCCACTCCTTCAGTTGCGTGGGACAGCAACCTCATGGACAAATTGGATATTGACTCTAGGGTGGTAAGTTGGGAAACAACTTTATCACGTGCCCCATCCGAAAATTGACCCACGAGGGTTCCAGAGAGTTCGGTGATGAGATTTCTCTGGAGCCTCGTAAAATCTGCCAAAAAGTTCAGAGACCTGACTGCAAAGGTTGCTGACGCAAAAACTCGCTTCCCTAACCTGTCCACCACCCGGGACTCTCTACTGGGCAGGTGAACAGCAGGACCTTCCTCCAACAAGGTCCTTTTTCTTGGCTGCCACCACCACCATAGCATCCACTGGCAAACCTCTAGACTAATGGGGTTGATCCTCTGGGGGGGGTATCTTGTTTGATCTCCTAGGGATGGCCTCAACGGTGTCATCCATGCCCGCTGCACGATGAGCTTGACCAGCTCATCGGCAAGGGGGGGGGGTCAGTCAAGAAGTAGAGGGCCGAGAGCGGAAGGCCTGCAGGAATACGAATTCCTCCAAGGAAGGATTGGAGGGCTACCCATCACCCCTCTGTTTCAAGATTTCCAGGATGTCTCCAAATTAGACATCAGGGGTGACCTTGGGGATGCTTCCCCATCACTGTAGTCCATATCTTCCTTGAGGGACTCCTCTGGGGAATCCATGTGCCTCCTCTTACACACACCATTTCTGAGGGGGTTCTTCGGTGGGAGCATCCGAAGAAGACTCAGAAAGGGACATATCCTGGAAAGAGGTTTCCTGGGCCTTGTGCTCTCAGAGTCCTGGGGAAGTGGCCTTTGACAGCTGTGGCTCAGAGGGAACTGGTGGGATGACTGACGTAAGAGGATTGCTAGAAGCAAGCATCCTCTCCATCACCTGGGAAGCAGGTCCACCTCAGGGGGAATGGGAGCCCATAACCGAAGAAGACAATTTCGGAACCGGGGTAACACTCCACTCCACATGGTCAGCTCCTGGGGACAAAGCCTCAAGCAAACTCGGGGCAGGAGTCACCCTCAGACCCAAAGGTGGAACCAGTAACACAGCAGGAACAGTGGTAAGATCCGAGGGTTCCACCACCCAAGCATGAGATTGAGGAAGGATGGGTTCTGACGGAACCAACACCCAAAGGGCCCTTGGTCCTCAGATACTGTCACTGTCAGTGCTGAGGAAAGGGGTTCTCTCATAGCCATCAGGTAAATGAGCCTCGGAACCGAGGGATCCAAGGGAGGAGAGTATGAGGGGGTCACCGGTGTAATAGACCAAAGCCCAGAGTGGGATGGGGTCTAGGAAAGTTTGTAATTCTCCTGGCATTCAGCAGCTGATCAAAAAGGCAAACCACATCCAATTCTGAAAGGCTCCTGGTGGACCTTACTGATGTCCCTGAGGGAGAATCAGGCCGGTCCAAAAAGGGGCTGAAGGCTAGTCCGGCAAATGGATCCACAGATGGAGAGTACTGGGTCAGTGGTGTATTAAAGAATGGCACCGACAATTCCAGTTTGGAAACCAGCAACAAAGGAATGATCAGAGCCAAGAACGGGCTCGGAGCTGAGGTCACAGCTGGGGTGGAGGTCAATAACGGCTCCGAAGTTGTTGTCGGGACGGAGATGGGGGACGTCGGTGTTGAGATGGAGAGAGACAAACTGTTCAGAACTGATGTTGTAGTTGGCGCCATACTCATCGGAGCCAGGGCAGGGGCTGATGAGGCGACCTCGGTATGAATCACTGAAGCCAAACTCGGAGCTGAGGTGGTCAGAACCGAGGAGGCAGTATGATGCTCAGTGGAAGTCTTATGGTTCTTGTGCTTATGGCTTTTGCCCCTATCACCAGCCAGTGAACAGGGGTCTGAGCGAGGACGTTTCTTGTCCACAGAAGGAGGGGATGAGACATCTGATGCAGAAATAGCCTCCGAAAAAGGCAAAGGAAGCAGGCCCTTAAGGATCAATTTTGTCACTTATTCAGCGTCCGCTGACTGAAGCTGGCACAAATATCACATGGAAGTTTTGCCGATAAATGCGGAACCCCCAAACAATACACACGCTCTTTATGAAGGTCACTATTCGGGAGTTTACCACTGCAAGAACAACAGTGTTTAAACTCCGTAGTCCTTTTCTTCTCAGACATAATAGGAAACACACACACACAAAATAGAAAAAAAGTGAAGAAAGAAGGAAAGAGAGAAATACCAAACAATGGTACTGGGAATACCACAAGGGTAGAAGGGCCAATACCAACAATGCTATGAAAGGAAATACCTGTGTAGTAAAGATATAAGAAGTTAGCAACTAACTGGAAAATCCACAAAAAACTTGTAAAATTTGGAAAAAGTATAACACTTAGCTGGAGAGCTCGGTGAAACGCTGCTCTATGGCTGTGCAGCAAACGAGATCTGAGGTAACTGAGTGAAGGGCATTGTGGGTAGCAGCTTAGCTCGAGAATTTTTGGTGCATGCAAGCTTGGTATAAGGCTAACTTGGCTCCGAGGGCTCGAAACCGAACCCATCATTGATGAATAGGAAGAAGATAAGATAACTGGGCCAGTGCAGGGGCGTCACAGGGGTCACTATCCCAATGTTAAGAATGTTGTCCTCAGAAATGCTTGGCTCTGAATGAGTTGATGTTAGGTTATAGTATGATGGAACCATTAAAATGAAGATGACAGAAAGGATCAACATTGACAATGGAGCTTGCTGTGGGTGCAACAACCCCAAATCTACCAGCAATGAACTAGGAGCTGATGATGTAGGGTTGAGATGGGAGGGAAGAAGAGACCATTCTCTTGCCACCTTACTACCAGAACACAAAAAGACAGCGAAACTTGCAGATGTTCTCCTTTTCCAAAACTTTATTCTGTAAGCACTTTCGTACGGACTAGCATCCAAACTTCCTCAGACAAAGTTACACAAGCAGTCAATGACTTGTATATTTATGCAATTAATAAATAAAACTATAAAGAAATTATATAAAAAAACAATTGAATAATTAAATAAACAACTCAATTCCTTTAATCCTATGGAAAACTATTTACTTTGTATTTCCATATACAATTCATGATTTTATTACTAAATACCTAGACACTAAATTAGTGACTTGAATTAATATAAAATACAAATGTATTAAGTAGAAAAATATATATACATAAAAACATTTGTGGTATAATTAAATAAATGAAATACCTGGGGCTATGTTTTTGTGTTAACACACACACACACACACACACACACACACACACACACACTACCAATCTAGCTGTTTAAGTTTCAAAATGCATTTAATGGAAGCATATTCATTAAGGCCAGGGTGTGTGTGTGCAAAAGTTCTAATTTGCCACAATTCCTTTTCTTCTAACCTTAATGCCCATGGCCCTCCTCTTTTGTTATATAGTTCCTGGTGCACAATGGCAAACAAATATTTGTGAGTGGGATGTTGCAATGTGTGCCTAGTCAAAGCATTTGTTGTGGTACCTTTACTTACATGATACGTATGCTCGTATATGCGTTGGCGCACTGTCCTTTCTGTCTTTCCTATACAAAAGGATTGGCATTGTTGACATATAGCAGCATAAACAATGCCCTTTGACTCACAATTAAATTTACCTAATATGTTGTATTCAACATCTCTAATGGTTATTTTAGTGCCCACATGAATATGCTGACACTGATGGCAGTGGCCACATTTGTACATACCCATGTTCTTTTTTGTAACTCTAGTTGGAAGTTCTAAGATGTCCTTTAAAATTTGGCCACGACGATAAATAATGTGTGGCAATTTTTCAAACTTTTTGTTGATGTGTGTATCTTCTGCCAGCAGTGCCCAATTCTTATAGATAATATTTGAAACAATTTTTACATCCTTTGAAAAAGTGTGGGACCACCCATGTCTAATATGCCTTTAGTATGGGAATTTGTGTGGGAATTCGTTTGTGCATAACAATTTCTATCACCATTCGGCTAATGAATAAAATCATTGTATCCATTAAACAGGATAGGTCTAAAATGTCCCATGTTTCTCTTGTTAACCAATTCTTGCCTTATTTTATCAAATAGTCTGGGTGCATAACCTCTACTACTGAACACGGATCTAAGTAAACTACATTCTACTTGGAAATCATCCTTGAAAGGAATCATCCTTGATACCCTGATCAATTGGCCTTTCATAACCACCTTCTTTTGATGGAAGGGGTGGCTGCTAGAAAAATGCAAGAAAGTATTGGAATATGTGGGTTTCCTATATATAGTTGTTCTAAATCTGTTATGGACTCTATCTTTTGATATGTACACATCCAGATAGTTGATAGCTTCTGTTTCAAATTGAAAGGTGAAATCCAAAAAGTTAGTGAAACATTTAATCTCTTCTATAAAACCTGGAACTGTGGTATAGGTTCATAGGTAGGTACTAGGCTATCTGCCAGAGGGCATTTATAAGCCTAGCCAGAGTGTGTCGGCTTTCGCCGACCCATTGATTAATTAACTGAGCCTCTGTCAAGCAGAGCCAATGAAGTGATCCCAGGGGTTTGATTAATTAACTGAGCCTCTGTCAAGCAGAGCCAATGAAGTGATCCCAGGGGTATACTTTCTGTTACCCATCCACTCGTCAAGGCTTCTCTTGAAGACTGTTAGTGAGGGGCTCTGCCTAATGTAGTTAGGAATTTTGTTCCAAAGCATGGGGAGTCTCTGTGACAGGAATCTATCCCTCCAGCATGTTCTATTTATTGTTGTGGTGAGGTTTAGCTCACTAGAGTGCGTGGCTCGCAGTGACTTGGATTTCTTTAGGTGGAACATGTCCATCAATTCTGAGTTGGACATGGCTTTGTAAGTCAGGCAGAGATCACCTCTGAGTAAGGGATATGCCACTGAGTACAGCCGGAGTTTTTTCATTCGGGCTGCATAGGACATATGTTTGAGGTCAGTAATCCTCTTGGTGAGGTGCTTTTGTGGTCTTTCAAGCTGTTGGAAGTGTCTTGTGAGGTACATCCCAAATGGGGCATTGTATTCTATGATGGGTCTGATGAGTGACAAGTAGAGGGGCACTATAACCTCTTTATTTCTAGATGCGAACCCCTTAGTAATTAGATGGGCCACATAGAAGGATTTCCTAACTACCTTAGCAATATGATTGTCAAAGGAGAGATTACTATCTACCTGGGTCCCCAGATCTCTTATTACCTCTTCTGTATTAGGGGGGCTGCCGCCTATGTGGTAATTCATGGGTGTTTTGTTTTTCCCAAACGGGATGACTATGCATTTTTTGGCATTTAGCTTGAGGCCAAGACTTTGACACCAGGTGTCTGTCTCAGTAAGACCTTTTTGGAGGATGTCCGTGTCAGCCGGAAAGTCAATTATGGCTCCCAGTTTGCAGTCATCGGCGAACTTGGTTAGCCATAGTCCTCCAGTGTTTGCCTGTACTTCTGTGAAATATATGTGTCTGTAATCCAGTTGGCAACCCATCTTGTGACATAGGGGTTTATGTTCAGGCTGGTGAGTTTTTCTATAATACCTGAGTGAGGAATGGTGTCGAACGCCTTGGCGAGATCAAGGTAGGCTGTGTGAACCACCTTTCCCTCGTCTATGGCCTTGGTAACTGTCTCGAAGAAGTCAACCAGCTTTAGTAGGCATGATCTGCCCTTAACAAAGCCGAACTGGGTCGAGTCAAGTGTTTGGAGGTTCCCAGTGTCTTTGTTAATGAGTTCCATGATGATGCGCTCCATAGCCTTGCAGACCAAGCTAGTCAGGCTTATGGGGCGATAGTTACCAGGGTCAGTTGTGGCTCCTCTTTTGTGGAGCAGAATAACCATTGCTGTGCGCCATTCTATGGGCACATAGCCTGTGGAGAGGATGAGGTTGAACAGCGTGTTTAGGTGGGGGGTTAGTTAGTTCTGTATTTCGTGCAAGACGCAGCCTGGGACACCATCTGACCCCATTGATGCTGTGTTTTTGGCTTTTGAAAGGGCTGTTTTCACCTGTGCTTCTGTGATTTCCGGGACACTACACTTTTCCAGTATTGTTGTAGGCCCTTTTGAAGGTGAGAGGGAGGTGAAGTTTGCACTGAATCTATCTGCCAGTATGTTGGCAATATCAATAGGTTCAGTATATTTTGTGCTATTTTGCACTATCTCAGAGCATATCTGTGAGTTGCCACTTAGATTTTTGACATAGCTAAAGAAGGCTTTGTGGTTATCTTTCGAGTCCTTGGCTATTTTTCTTTCGAAGTTAGCCTTGGGTGATTTTATGAGGGACCTTAGTTTCTTACGGATACTGATCAGGGATGTCTTTCCTTCTTGGGATTTGCTTTTTTCTGAACTAGTTTCCTCCTTTTATTGTATAACCTGTTTATGGCAGGGGTCCACCAGACTGGTTTCCTTCTCTTAGGGGAGTGAGGCTTGGTTTTGCTAGAGATGGCCCGATCCATGCATCCTTGTAGGTGCTCATAGAGTGCAATTGTAAAGGATTCTGCATCTTGGGCAGTGTTATCCTTTAGCATGGGGGCTGTGAAACTTACCACCTCTGACTTAAGTAAGGTGAAGTTTGCTTTAGAAAAGTTTTTCACTCTGGTTTCCTTGGTTGGAGGTGGTGGTGGGGTGTGGACATCCAGGGTGATTAGTTTATGGTCTGATCTAACCAGTGACGGGTTGACCTCTGGTACGGAGCACCTGTTGCCCATGTTGGTGATGACCAGGTCCAATATGTTGTGGCCTCTGGTAGAGGAGTTTACCAGCTGATCCAGGGCATTTGAGTTGATAAATTCCAGGAAGCGCTGAGCCTGGGAGTTTGTACTCAAGTAGTTTTCCCAGTTAATGGTAGGGTAATTGAAATCTCCCAAGATCAGGGTGTTCGGTAGTACCTTCACGTTTTCCAGTGTCTCCAGAAAGGCGGAGTGGTGGTCCCGGGTCATGGAGGGTGATCTGTGGCAGGCCACAATTTGCATTGCAGATTTGCTTGATGTTAGTTGCACATGGATGATCTCAGAGGTATCATGTTGTGCCACTAACCTGGAGGTGTGAGTATCCTTGATGAATATGGATACACCCCCTCCTTTTGTGTTTCGGTCCGTGCTCTGTGGCCGAAATGTGTGGTATGAGTTGTAGCCCAGTAGTGCTGGAGTGCTCTCTGGAGCCTTGAACCAGGTTTCAGTTACTGCACAGATGTCGACGTTCTCCATACTTAGGAGTGCTTCGAGCGCATGCATTTTGAGATTTAAACTCCTGGCGTTGAGTAGCATAACCCTCAGTTTTTTACTTGTTCTGTTTACGGAGATGGGTTTGAATTTTGACACTTGCCTAAAAAAGGCTCTATGGGGGCAGCAAGAGCCTTGTCCAGTATTCAAAAGCCAGGGGGTGACAGGTGCAAGCCATCTCTTGTAAAGCAATGCGGCTTGTCGAGCATGTCATCCCAGGCTGACAGACACTGGATCCCCCTTTGAATGACACCAGAAGCTTAGCCAGTTGTTGAAATTGATAATTTTTTTCTTTATACTGAGGTATCATTCTTGGTGAGGGCAGGATGCTACTCAGGGTCAGGGTCATACCCGCCTGAGCTACGTGATCAGAGAGCTCTTCCATGTCTCTTTTCATGTAGTCCAGGGAGGTACGGCTCAGGTCGTTCACACCAACATGAACAATGACAGAGTCATATTTGTACTTGTTCTGGAGTGACCTGAGTGCTTGTGTTATGTAGCGGATTCTGGCTCCCAACAGGCAGCTAACAGTAACCTTTTCCTTGTTCAGCCTAGTGAGTGGGGCATCAGTGTGCCTGACTATTGAGTCACCTATTACTAGTGTGTTAGGTATGTTATTTTGCCTTAAGGGCTGTGATTGTGCGGCACATTGATTTTGTCTTTTATGTGTTGTCTGGTTTGTGATGGGAGGTGCAGGTTTTGTGGGTATCTGCTTTGGAGCTCTCTGATGTTTTTGCAGGTTTTTATTTAGAGCCGCTGAGTATGATTTTGTGCATTTATGTGCATCTTTTTCCAGTGCTGGTTTAGTAGGTCTAGCTGAGGCTGGAGGTGTGGTGCAAGTGTTAATCTTCTCCTCATGACTGTCTGTTCCAGTCTTGGGTGGAGATACCTTAGCCTCCAGTTTGGCTGTATAATTGCATCTCTCACATATGTTAGTGTTTTGTGGTAGGAGGAGAGGGCTGTCTGTGTACATGAGGCAGTTGCAACATTGCCTCAGGATACCCAGATTCACCAGCTGGACTGGAGAGTACACCTGAAGTTGCCCTTTGGTCATGCCTGAATAGTAGGATAAGCTGCTTAGTCGCTTGGTTGGTGAGGGATGGATAAAAAGCCTTGCCCTGCTAGGCAGTCAAGTGTCAGGGTATATTAGTGCTTGCTATTAGGTCTGAGCAAGTGCTGGACTGTAGGATGCTTTTTGAGTGCTTAGGTTGAGAGTTAGACTAGTTTCAAGTGAAAAACTGAAGGAGACTTAGTGGAGCTAGGAATAATTTAACATTAGCTAACCTGTGCTGCCCGGCACACAAAACCATGCAACGCGTTTTTTAAACTACTAACTTCTGGGCTTGAACCACTCCTCCAGGGACAGATGGCTATTCAAAGTTCCCCTCACTCACAGGTGAACAGAGAAACTTCCCTCTATCCAAGTAAGGTATGGGCAACTCAGAAACTTGTAACACAGCCCTGAACTCAGCACTAGCCTGAAAACTGGACTATACTAGCTTAGAAAGGTGGGAAACAAGAAATATATTTATTTTTTTTTAAAAGATAAGGCAAAAACAGTAAAAAGTACACTTAAAACAGCTTTAAACGGCTACAAGTGATCAGAAAAGGCTATCACACTTTAGTGTGTAGCCTACAACAGTTAAACAATTTATTTAAACAAAAACAACTTTTTAAAAGTGCAGGTAGTCAAATAAGTACAATATGTGAAAAAAAACAAGCTTTTAAATCACAATAAGTGCTGGAAAATCAGCGTTTAGGCAGAAAACAGTTAAGCACAGCAAGAAAATACAGAAAACTGATAATCACTCCAAAGTATCTCTTTTAAGCTAGAAGGCTTACATCAGTTTAAGGCTTTCTAGTACTTTCCAGTAGGTTAGTTACAGGAAAGATGGGAAACAAGTGCAGGTGTGGTCTTTTAAACCAGAAAGTTGAAAGAGATGGACAACTTCCCGAATGGTCAATAAACTACAATTCCTGGGCCAAGAACCACTCCTCTTTTGGTAGACAGGCTACCTAGTACTTACCACTCCCACTAATAAGCTAGAAGGCTGCACTCCAACAGAAGGGCTTGGGGGGCTCAGAAGCTTACAAACAGTCCTAGATACAGCAAATCTGTACCTGGACTAGACTAGTTACGAGAAAGGTGAGGATCAAGCACAAACACGGGCTTTAAAACCAGAAAGTTGAGAGAGATGGGAAAAAAACTGCCCAAATGGTCAAAAATCTACAATTTCTGGGCCAGAACCACTCCTCTTGTGGTAGATAGGCTACCTAGTGCTTACCACTCCCACTGATAAGCTAGAAGGTTTCCCTCCAACACAGAAAGGCTTGGGGGGGCTCAGAAGCTTACAAAGAAAGAGTCCTGGATACAGCAAATCTGTACCTGGACTAGACTAGTTACAGAAAAGGTGGGGAACAAGCGCAAAGGCAGGCTTTTAAGCCAGCAAGTTGAAAGAGATAGAAATCTGACTAAACGGCCAATAAACTACAATTTATGGGCCAAAACCCGCTCTTCCCATGGCAGATAGGCTACCTGATGCTTACCACTCCCACTGATAAGCTAGAAGGCTTCCCATCAACACAGAAAGGCTTGGGGGGGGGGGGCTCAGAAGCCTACAAAGAGTCCTGGATACAGCAAATCTGTACCTGGACTAGACTAGTAACAGGAAAGGCAGGAAACAAGCACAAACACAGGCTTTTGAAGCAGAAGGTTGAAAGAGATGGAAGAGCTTCCCAACCGGTCAATAAACTATAATTTCTGGGCCAGAAACCTCTTCTCCTGTGGCAGATAGGCTACCTAGTGCTTACCACTCCCACTGATAAGCTAGAAGGCTTCCTTCCAACACAGAAAGGCTTGGGGGGCTCAGGAGCTTACAAACAGACCTGAGTACAGCAAGTCTATATCTGGACTAGATAAGTTACAGGAAAGGCAGGAAATAAGCTAGGAATTTTTTTTTAAACAGAAAAGCAGCTAAAACAGCAGTAAATACAATTCAAATGCAGTGCAGGCTAGCACACGTATATCAATATTACGGCAAATATAGTTTAATTAAATTAACAAATGACTAAAAAACAAGTGCAGATGGCATTAAATTAGAAGGCTACTAACAAGCAGTAATAAGTGCAGAGTAAGAACAACTGAACAGATAACAGCCCGCAGAACAGCAACTAAGACAGTTATAGTAAGACCAGCTGAAAAAAAAAAAATATATATATATATATATATATATATATATATATATATATATATATATGTATATATTTTTTTTTTTTTTAGAGGGAGGGAACACAGCAGGATTAAGAAGCTACAGGGATTGTCCTTCTCAAATGCTCTCTTTGTACACAGTAGGAGTGCCTATGATCTCACTGCACTCAGCTGACTGAGCAAATGAGATAGGCCCAGAAGGAGTATCCAAATACAAACTTACAAGAGGGGCGGGCAGTTTCAAAGCCACCAAGACTAACACCAAGATAAGAACAGGGAGGGTGAGTGGGGAAAAACAGTGGAGACACAAGAGACAGAAACAGAAACAATAGAGCACCACTATAAATAATAGGCAAGTGTATAAAGTGGCAAAATATGTACTTATCAGTTTGAAATAGATTCTAGCTCTGTACAGCAAGTCTATCAGCTTTCCAACAGTTCACCA
This sequence comes from Protopterus annectens, assembly GCF_019279795.1. Taxonomy (NCBI): domain Eukaryota; kingdom Metazoa; phylum Chordata; order Ceratodontiformes; family Protopteridae; genus Protopterus; species Protopterus annectens. The sequence goes on from NC_056726.1 coordinate 1,046,677,615, forward strand.
AAAAGCAATCTGTATTGGAATTACAATGAAATACACCTCAAGCGATGACTAACAGCTAGGATGTGGGCTGGCTCAACAACCCCTCCCTGAAACTAGCCTGAGCTACCCTGAGAAAAAAACACAGTGGAGACACAAGAGACAGAAACAGAAACAATACAGCACCACTATAAATAATAGGTAAGTGTATAAAGTGGCAAAATATGTACTTATCAGTTTGAAATAGATTCCAGCTCTGTACAGCAAGTCTATCAGCTGTATATCATTGCCTTTCCAAATGAAAAACATGTCGTCCTGGTATACCAGGCAGCATGTTGTTGGAACAAATCGTTTTTAAATAAAAATTCATGTTCCCAATATGTTAAAACACAATTGGCGAAGCTACCACCACAGGGTGCACCCATGGCAACACCTGTAGTTTGTTTACCATAAAATAACATGAAACTGTTGTGGAGAACTAGTTGTAAGAGTATTTCCAAGACATGTACTTCATCATTATACATGCCTTTGGCATACAATAGATGCCTAACCCAATCTATGCCTTGATCTTGTGAGATAACAGTGTATAAATCTTTTATATCAACTGTTAAAAAATTGTAGTTGGCATTAAATTCTAATTTATTTATGCCTTCTAAAAATCCCCATGAATCTGGGCAAATATGTTCTTCCCCTTTTATGATTGTTTTTAGTTTTCTGTCAACATATTTGGCACAAGCATATACAACAGAGTCTCGTCCGTCAACTATAGGTCTAAAAGGTGGATCAGAGACTTTCTTGTGTACTTTAGGACACCCAAAAATGACCGGTGTCTTTGGTACTGCCATGGTTAAGTAGTGAAGTGTATCCAGATTGATACTACCTTCCAAAAACAGATAGTTAATATGGTTATAAATATGCTTATATGCAATGTTAATTTCATTAATATTAATCAACTCATAACAGTCATCTTCCAAAACATCATGCATCTTTTTTATATAATCATGCTCATGCATAAATATAAGCCTACCCCCCCCCCTTATTGGGTTTCATTACCCGAATTCTGTGTAACTTCAGGGACACCAAAAAATCCAGCTCATCTGGAGTTATATTACTAGTAGTTTTCTTAGAAATGTTACTGCGTATACCATCTTAGGTTCATAGGTTGGTACTAGGCTATCAGCCCTAGGGCCTATACAAGCCTAGCCATAACAATTCCCTGGCTATTTCTTCCCACATTATTTACTTTCCTGGACTCCTGTCTAGCAGGGCGACTGACGTGATCCCTGGGGTGAATTTCCTTTCTCCCATCCAATCGTCAAGGTTCCTCTTGAAGAGGTCCAAAGAGGCACTCTGCTTGACATGTATGGGCAATCTATTCCAGAGTCTGGGGAGTCTCTGGGTCAGGAACCTATCCCTCCAACATGTTTTGTTTATTGTGATGACAAGGTTTAGATCCCTGGAGCGTGTAGCTCTGAGGGACTGGGATTTCTTTAAGAGTACCATGTCCAACAGGTCTGGGTTTGACATGGCCTTGCATGTTAAGCAGAGATCGCCTCTGAGTAGGCGATATGCGACAGACTATAGCTGGAGTTTAAGGCGGTCAGCATAGGGCATCTGCTTTAGGTCTGTGATTCTTTTAGTGAGGTATTTCTGTGGCCTTTCCAGTTGTTGCAGATGTCTTGAGAGGTACATACCAAATGGGGCATTGTATTCTATAATGGGTCTAATGAGGGATGAGTACAGTGGGACAATGACCTCCTTTTTTCTGGATGAAAAGCCCTTCGTGATGAGGTGTGCCACAAAGAAGGATTTCCTGACTGTTGTGGCGATGTGGTTATCGAAGGTGAGACCACTGTCCACCTGTGTCCCTAAGTCTCTTATTACACTTTCTGTGTTTAGTGTACTGCCACCTATATGGTAATTCATGGGTACATGTTTTTTCCCAAAGGGGATAACAATACATTTCTTGGCATTGAGCTTGAGCCCATGGCTCTGGCACCAAGCATCTGTTTCTGTAAGGCCCTTTTGTAGAGTATCCACATCATTTGGGATTCAATAATGGCTCCCAGTTTGCAGTCATCTGCAAACTTTGTTAGCCAGAGTCCCTTAGTGTTGACCTGTACTTCAGAGAAGTAGATGCCAAACAAGAGCGCCCCAGGACTGAACCCTGAGGTACTCCACTTGTCACTTGTCTGGAGCTGGATTTGGAGTCGGCTACTTTTACAGTGTGGGTTCTATCAGTAAGCCATTTAGCAACCCATTGGGTGACATAGGGATTAATGCCCAACTTAGTAAGTTTATCTATGATTCCAGAGTGGGGGTGGTGTCAAAGGCCTTGGCAAGGTCTAGATAGGCTGTGTGGACCACCTTACCCTTGTCCATGGCTCTGCAGACTGATTCAAAGAAGTCAATCAGGTTCAGGAGACAAGATCGCCCTTCACAAACCCAAACTGGGTGGGGTCCAGTGTTTGAAGATTGCCAATGTCTTTGTTTATAAGTTCCATGATAATACGCTCCATGGCCTTGCAGATAAGGCTTGTCGGACTGATGGGACGGTAGTTTCGGGATCCAAGGTGGATCCCCCTTGTGGATTGGGATAACTGTAGCTCTGCGCCACTCAGTGGGCACGAAACCTGAGGTGAGGCTATGATTAAACATGACACTTAGGTGAGGTGCCAGTTCATATTGTAGTTCATGTAGTACACAGCCCGGGATGTCATCTGGTCCCATGGATGCTGTATTCTTGGCTTTAGAGAGTGCGTTTTGTACCTGTGTGGCCGTTATTACTAGAATTTGGCAATCTTCCGGTATTGAGATGGACCATTTAGGGGGTGAGAGTGGGGTGAAGTTGGCACTGAATCGATCTGCCAGGATATTGGCAATATCCTTCGGATCAGTATATTTAATGCCATTCTGTTTTAGCTCAGAGCAGATCTGAGCATTGCCATTTAGATTCTTGACATAATTATAGAATGCTTTGTGGTTGTCTTTGGAATCTTTGGCAATTTTATTTTCGTAACTAGCTTTGGAGGATTTTATGAGGCATCTCAGTTTCTTACTGAGGCTAGTAAGGGAGTTTTTTGCATCCTGGGATTTTCCTCTTTTCTGCAAAAGTTTCTTCTTTTAAATCCATTTCACAAATACATTCGAATAATGCTATAGTAGAGTGTAGTGGTGGGTTGAACAAACTCCAAACTTTCAAATCATGTGTTAAGCAAGGTGTATTGCCCATTAACACTGTTAAATTAAGTTTCCGAGTGAAAATTTTCAAATCCAAAATGGCTTTTGCTAAATCAGCCCCTTTGTCGGGCACAAAAGAAAGCCCCCTAGATAAAAAATCAACAAAACACATATCCAACTGAAAACTGGTATAGTTAAAAACTTTAAAGTCACCCTGGGAGCTCAATGTAATCAAAGGGCTAGCAAGCGAGCCATGGGCTACCTCCTCCGGCGATTCTGCTTCTTCTGTTGCTGCCCCTGATGGCTGGAATTCCATTGTGCCAGAGTAGCTTTCTGGCGAGCACCCTGAAAACCCTGCCCGTTTATATTATTTGATGTAAACCCTGGTGTTTGTCATGGACCATCGCCATTTTTAATTCTCTCACTCCGCCTAACCTGTGGAGGTTGGATGTTATTGTCAGAGCCTTCATCCTCGCAAACGTTGTCAAAGGGGCATGAATCATGGTTAACCTCGTCAGTGCCAATGAAATTAGATACTTGTGGAGATAAAGGATAAGCATTGCCTTTTTCGTAGGCATAGATATCCCTATTCAATTTTTTAGTTTTCACCTCAATGCTTCTCTTAATAACCACATCAACAGATGGAAAAATTCGACCAAAATCAAATTTATACCTGGGGAATTCTGTATCTGATGTAATGTTTTTCTCCAGGATTTCTAGTTTGCCTTTAAGAGTAGCTACTTGTATGTCATAATGTTTTGTGAGGATACCTAGGAATTCCATGCCTTGTCTGTCGAATAAGCTAATAAGCTCTAGATGGAAACTAGATTTTGGAATAAGTCCGACAGGATACCTCCATTGACGGAGACCCTTAGGTACTACCCTTTTATTGATGCATTGTTGCAGATAACTAATTTCCAACTGTAGTTTCCGGTATTTTAATAGCTTCTTGTCAAAGTCATTCAAGTTTGCTATTATGTTAGAATTCTTGTTGACCGGAGAGCTTGGAGTGTGTAAATTGTTATCTTGTTTTTTTTGTTTATGGTGCTGAAGTTTCCTATCGTTTAGTGGATTTATTAAAGGAAAGTAAAAAGAAAAGACTTGGGCCTTATTTCTTCCTCTGGTGCTTGCAAGTTGATGAGTTTGTGCTTTTGTACTTGCCTCCATTTAACTGTGGTCTGTGTTTCATTATGGAGGTGGAGGAGGGCCCATCGATTCCTACAGTGGGAGAGACAGGATTGACCAGCACCGACAAAATAGACAAACTTTCCGGCCAATTAACCCAGTTGATTGAGTTACTAGTTGGAAGAAACAACGCTTCGTTGACGTCGCCGTTGTTAGTACCAGGCAACCAGGAAGCCCTCCCTAGCAGGGAAAGGAACGGGCTTAATTTGAAAAGACAGAGCTTGGTGGAGTATGGCCTTGAACTTGGTGCCTTATCCAGCAACAGAGGGACTGAAATGGATGTAGGTATGCCCGCTATATTCAGGACAGACACCGACGAAGAAACTGGTTCCCGAACTAACTTTTGCGATGATGACAACAGCGTGGTGAGACCGAAAAATAATAAGACTGTTTCTAAAGGCTACAGTGAAGCGTTAACAAGTGGCAGGTCAGCAGGTAACGCTAATAGTGATCGTATTTTGAACTCTAAACAGCATCAAACGGACTTTGCAACTGTGTTAAATTTTAAATATAGTTTTAACGGAATTACCCCACCAAAAATCAATGTTAAAGAAGGTAATTTAACTTTTAACCATAATATGAAGCTTTTTGATGAAATGTTGTTTAAGTATAAAAGTTTTGAACTTGAGAATGCATATTTAAATGAATGTATAAACTTGAAAATAGTTCCCAAAGGGTTAAGGGTATGCAAATACCCTAACAAAGTGAAGGCTGGTAGCGAATTATATCAGGATTTACTAACTATTTTTGATAACTGTGGTTTGGAAATTGTTAAAGCAATTATTAGGGAAAATATGAGAGAAATGAAAGGATTGAACAAAAGAATTGAGGAAATTAATTCATTAATTACTAGTGACTTACTTTTTTCTATGGAGGAAAGCCATAATAAATACCAAATGATCTTAAAAAGCATAGAGAAAAGTATGCGGAATGTGTACGAAAGAAAGTGTAGGAAAATAGATAGGGATGTTTTGGAGTATAAAGAAAAAACAAATTACCCAAAACCTAGGAATTTTTCCCCCCAAAGTTATAACATGGGTCACAATCAGAATGATCAAAGTGAGGAAGAAAATTTTGAAGTAATGGTGGAAAATGACGATTTGGGTGATTGTCAGGAGTACCCAGAACTGAGGAGGTCAGAAAGAATTAGGAATAATTACCAAAAGAATTTTCAAAAAAACTACCAGGAGGGGGGCGGAGGAAGGAAGTACCAGCGCAGGAACAGGACATTCCAGCAATGGTAGATAAGGGGATAGGGGCAGTGGAACCCAAAACATATGCTGATTCCATTGTGAAGGAATGTTATGTTTGGAAATTAAATGATTATAATATCTACAACTATAGTGGGTTGGAAGTTACAGAAGTTTTCTTCCAACTATTTACCAAGGGCTTGAAATTTGTACCAAACAGGAAGGCTGATGTCAGCAAAGTACTGATAGATTTAAAATTGTTCCTAAGAAAGAAAAACTTGGAACTTATCTTCCAAGGACAAAATGAAAGCAGCCCTAACACAAATGTGTTAAAGAAAAGAAGTATTTTAACCCCCCTTTAAACCAACAGTTAGGAAATTTTGAAGTTTTGATGGAGAAGAAGATTGGGGGGAGTTATCCAAGAATTGGGTCGGGTCCAACTTATCTAAAGAAGAAAATGAATTATTGCAGAAATTATCAAAGGACCCAAATATTAGAGTGCTTAAACCAGATAAAGGTGGTGGAACCATTATTATGGATCAGGTATACTATGAAGCCAAAATGTTGGAGGTGTTGGAAAATGAGGAGAGGTATACGAGATCATCACTGAATGAAATAAATATAGGCAACAAAAAAATATTTGTTATGCTAAACGATTTACTGTTAGAAGGGTTAATTGATGTTAGCACACACAGATATCTATATGTGGAAAAACCCAAAGTACCGAATATATTTGGGGTACCAAAGACCCACAAGAATGCATCCAACCCACCTATGAGGCCGATAGTATCATCAGAGGGCTCTATCACAGCCCCTATAGCCAAATGGTTGGATACAAAGTTAAAAGAAGTATTGAAAGAGGGGGCAGGGATTGTGAAGGATTCCTGGGATTTATTGCAGAATTTAAAGATGGAAATGTTTGATAAGAACATAACCATCATCACAATGGATATTGTGGATCTTTTTTCCTCTATCCCCTACAAAGAGGGCTTAGAGTGGTTTGAAGAGGCCCTGATTAATTATGGTAAATTTTCTCACAATGATTTTTGCTTGGTTTTGACCCTAATGGAGTTGGTCTTGAATAATAATTTTTTACACTATGAAGGAGAATTTTTTAAGCAAGTTAAGGGGGTAGCAATGGGTGCGAGGTGCGCCCCTATTTATGCTAACATTATCCTGTCAGCTTGGGAAAACAAGTACATTTTAAATTCTCAATACAAACATTGTTGGAAGCTATACAAACGCTTCCTGGATGACATGTGTTTCTTTTGGGTCGGTACTGATGTGGAATTTACATCTTTTTTTCAGTACATATCTCGAACTACCAATTTTCTCACTTTCACATATGTAAAGGATAAGGAAAGTCTAAAATATTTGGATATTTTTGTAGGAAAAGGGGAAAATGAATTTTTTTCCAAAGTGTATAAGAAAGAAAGATACTCCAATTCATTTTAGCATACAATAGTGCCCATCCTCACTACCAAAAGAAAGGCATAATAAAAGGCCAATTTGTGCGGGGTAGTAGAATGACTTCCAGAGATATGGACTTTAAGGAGGAATGTAGAAGGTTGCATAATATGTTTTCAGCTAGAGGTTACCCCAATAAATTAATACAGGAAATTGAGGATGAGGTTATAAAAGGTCGAATTGATAAATTTCAACCTATTTTACGGAGAGATGACTGGCAAAAGGACAAAGTTACAAATGGACAGTATGAGGGGAATTCTAACTTTGTTTTGGACTATAGTGGTGAAGCAACCAAAATTAGAAATTTGTTAGAAAGTGAATGGCAAAAATTTGGGGAAATTTCCGATTTGAGTTGCTTGTTTGAGCACCCCCTAAAATGTACTTACAGGAAAGGAAAAAGTCTCAAAAATTTTTTTGAGGACAAATCAAAAAAGTTTAGGGGGAAAAAGGGTAGAAGAGGCACATTTAAATGTGGAGGTTGCTCACAATGTCCATATATATGTGCCAAGGATACGGTTTATATTAGTAGTAGAGATACGGTGGTTCAAAAGTAGACAATATGCAAATTGCCAGACCAGTGGAATAGTTTACCTAGCCCTCTGTAGAGTTTGTGACGCATTTTATGTTGGTAAGTCAGAGAGAAAATTAAGAAGTAGAATATATGAGCATAATTATGATATTAAGATCAACAACGTCAATAATGCTCTCTGTAGGCACAAAATTAAATGTGTGGAGGCCACTTTCCATTTCTTTGTTTTGGAGTGGTTACAAAAGACATAAGAGGTGGACCGTGGGAGGCCACAATTGAGTACAAGGAGCTATTACGGCAACTTAACCTAGAGTCAAGTAAACCACCTGGCCTTAACAATACTGTGTCACTGGCTCTAGTGTTAAAAATGAGGGCAGCAAAACTATGAGTGTATTGTGCTATGTTCTGATTTTTATGGAATGAAATTTTCGCAACTCTAAGGGTCTCGGTCTGGTAGTTTATTAACCCTAAAGTATTGTTACTGTGTAAGGATTGCAAAATTGAGTAGTAGATCTGTTTAAATAATTGTATGCTGTTAAGGAGAGTTTTTATGTAAAAATATGTCACTTCCACCACTAGATGGTGTTGTTACATATCATTTCATCTAATGCATTTCTCAAAGAAGAAGAAAAGTGGGGATTTATATATTTGTATATTTATTTATTAATTTGCGTATTTTTAGTAGATTTTGAAATTAAATGTATTTTAACAATAATGTTTTTAAGAAGGAATGTTTTTAAATTATGAACAAGATTTGTATGTTTTTAAGTTGCAATTGGCAGGAAAAAATGGGTAGAAATGATTATTATATAATTAAGTAATGGAAGTGTATTTAACTAATTAACTTAATTAGTGAGCATATATAAAGTAGTGGGTTTTTGACTTAATTATTCATCCATTCACATCCGAGGAAGTGGAGTAAACGAAAACGCAAGTGTGGAGACATAGCGTTTATGTGCTGTATGGTGTAGCAATCTTGGTTTTTTTGTTTGTGGTGCTGAAGTTTCCTGTCGTTTAGTGGATTTATTAAAGGAAAGTAAAAAGAAAAGACTTGGGCCTTATTTCCTCCTCTGGTGCTTGCAAGTTGATGTGTAAATTGTTATCTTGGTCAGCACCAAAAAAGGTTGGGGTTTTTAGATATTCGCCAAAGACAGGTAACATGTATAATGTATTTTGTAGTTGTCCTTGACTGTCATTTTGATTCAAGCTGTGATCAGATGTTACAGTGCCACTTCTAGTTGCATTGCTCATATTTTCACGGCTGTTTGATACTTGAAAATGGGACAAACCTTGTCCATTGGGAATCGAGCTGTTTACCGAATTGGTAGGCAGACAGCCACTATTTCTCTCATTGTCAAGTTTTTTAGATAGAGTATCCACTCTGCCTAGCAGTTGTTGCACCAAAAGGGTCAAATTGCCCACAGCATTTGCTTCGTTGTTGGTGCTCACAGATGGATTGAGTTCATCTTGTGAAAATAAGGATTGTGAGGAGATACCTGCACAGTTCGCCATATAACTTCAGAAACTTGAAAACAACAAACCAACTAGTACTCGTGGACACAAAAAACAGAGAAACTTGCAGATGTTCTACTTTTCCAAACCTTTATTCCGTAAGCACTTTCGTAAGGACTAGTATCCAAACTTCCTCAGATAAAGTTACACAAGCAGTCAATGACTTATATACTTATGCAATTAATAAATAAAACAATAAAGCAATTATATAAAAAAAAACAATTTAATTGTGACCAAGATAACAATTTAACTCAATTCCTTTCCTCCTACGGAAAACTATTTACTTTGTATAATTCATGATTCTATTACTAAATACCTAGACACTAAATTAGTGACTTGAATTAATATAAAATACAAATGTATTAAGTAGAAAAAAAAAAAAATATATATATATATATAAAACATTTCTGGTACAATTAGATAAATGAAATGCCTGGGGCTATGTTTTTTGTGTTAACCCCCCCCCACATACACACACACACACACACACACACACACACACACACACACACACACACACACAACCGATCTAGCTGTTTAAGTTTCAAAATGCATTTAATGGAAGCATATTCATTAAGGCCAGGGTGTGTGTGTGTGTGTGTGTGTGTGTGTGTGTATATATGTGTGTGTGTGTGTGTGTGTGTATATATGTGTGTGTGTGTGTGTGTGTGTGTGTGTGTGTGTGTGTGTGTGTGTGTGTGTGTGTGTGTGCAAAAGTTCTAATTTGCCACAACAATTCCTTTTCTTCTAACCTTAATGCCCATGGCCCTCCTCTTCTGTTATATAGTTCCTGGTGCACAATGGCAAACAAAAATTTGTGAGTGGGATGTTGCAATGTGTGCCTAGCCAAAGCATTTGCGGTGGTACCTTTACTTATATGATACGTATGCTCGTATATGCGTTGGCGCACTGTCCTTTCTGTCTTTCCTATATAACACAAAAAACATAGTCCCAGGTATTTCATTTATTTAATTATACCACAAATGTTTATATATATATATATATATATATATATATATATATATATATATATATATTTTTTTTTTTTCTACTTAATACATTTGTATTTTATATTAATTCAAGTCACTAATTTAGTGTCTAGATATTTAGTAATAAAATCATGAATTATATATGGAAATACAAAGTAAATAGTTTTCCATAGGAGGAAAGGAATTGAGTTGTTTAATTATTCAATTTTTTATATAATTGCTTTATTGTTTTATTTATTAATTGCATAAGTATATAAGTCATTGACTGCTTGTGTAACTTTGTCTGAGGAAGTTTGGATACTAGTCCTTACGAAAGCGCTTACGTAATAAAGTTTTGGAAAAGGAGAACATCTGCAAGTTTCTCTGTCTTTTTGTGTTCATGAGTACTAGTTGGTTGTTTTGTTTTCACCTTACAACCAGAGCCGGGAAAAGAGGATACCCATTTCTACCACTACCATGGTGGGAGAATGGCATTATGGTTAAGGTGTTTACCTTCCAGACACAAGGTGCAGGGTTTGATTCTCACATGGGGTAATTGGCTAGGCTTAAAATGACCCACAAGGGCAGCTAGCCTGGTATGAATCTATAAATAAATATAAAATAAATACCAGGATTTTTACCAGCACTTTTATCTTTTCCTACTCTAGATTTACTAAAACAAGGTGTACATGGAGCATGTGAGAAAAAACACACTGACAGGATGGATGGCTGCCTGAAGGAGGGAGTCTTTTTCTTAACTTTGGTTCACATGTTGAAGGAAAACTACCAAGCATGTTTCTGTCAGCAGATACTTTGATGACAGAATCCTATAATTAAGAAATTAATTACCCTACAACCTTATCAGCTTGGCAATCCTGAATTCTTTAAGAACTAGAAGGTGAAATTGAGTCTAGTATGTTTTTTTTTCCTGGAGGGACAGGAAAGCTATGGAAGTATATACAGACAACCTTTTCCTTTCCCCTCTTATGTATTCCTTTCTTGGAATAGCCGGACTCTTTAGAAGCTCCTTCTCTGGGATGTAACCCTTCAAAAGGACTGCTAAAGTTAACACTGAAAGCTGCATAAAAAGGAGTAAAGCAAAACCCGCACTTAACTATTTTCATACTATCCACTCATGCAGACAAACTTGAAATTTGTCTCTGTGCTGTTTCAGTTTTTCAAATACTGTATTCCCTGAGACAACAATATGACAGATACAGGCATACCATGGGTACACTTACTAATGCCCCACTAAAGCTGGCACCCTTAGAAGAGTCTATGAAATAATTTTCTGCCATACCTTTAGTTTATTTTGAGATAACACTGCCCCCATCACTGCTACTATAAACTTACAGCAAGGTAGCCAATGTAGTCACCTTCAACAAAACATTGACAATGGCAATATACCACATCAAAACTACAAAAGGAATAAAACAGGTCTCCTGAATACATCACACTGCCTGTGTGGTGGAAGGAAAAACAAATCTCTCATTATGTCAAAATGTATTAACAAAAGCTATCTCCTGACTAGTGATAACGCATGGAAGGCTCAGTGTGAGAAACGTACCTACAAGTAGGCTGCTATGAAAACTCAGAAAGTTCTTAGAAACAAAGTATAAAGTTTCAACATGAGACCACAGCAGAACCAATTTTCCTACCATCACTTTCAAGACAGTCTCACAACCACAAGTAACTAACTGAGGAGCCAAAACAAATCATATCTCTTACCAACAACATAAATATATGATCAGAAGCAGCAGTTAATTAGTATAGACTTGAAGTAAATCACAAGTACAGAAGCCAAATATTACAAAAACAGATACCCAAACAAACATCAAGACACTGCATTTCTAGGGCTCTTACTGAGAAGCTGTCATCCAGTGACCTCAAAACTGCTCTGTCTGCCCAGATATGGAAAGGACTCTGAGTAACCATTTACTATTTTGTCTATAGAAGAAAATGACTAACTAGGAGCTGGTTTATAGGTTCATATATATACATACCTGGCAATCAGTCTGCAGACCTTTTACAGGTCTAGCCAATAATCCATAGTTAAAACATCCTTCCAGCCTCAGACAGGGCAAAACAAGACAGACCAGGGAGACTTTGAGGCCAGCTATCTAATTTTCAGGGCTTACCCTGAAGATGGTAAGAGTGCTACCTTGCTTGACAGGTAGTGGAAGGTTGTTCCAGAGTTGACAGATACACTGAGAGAGGAGTCTATCACTAACAAGTCTTGTCTATTTTTTATGAAGATTTAGTTCCTTTAATCTGGTATTTGTGGAACCATTTCTCCGAGAAAAAACAGGGCTCCAAAAGTCTAGACACAGATCCCCACAGAAGAACTATATGAAACTGAGTATACACAGAGAGCTGACAATCTGCCCTGCTAATGAAGATTTTGTGGCCACTGATCTTTTAGTTAGGAACCTCTGAGGTCTCTCAAGTTGAGTGATGTATTTAAACAAATACATGCCAAAGGGGTATTATATTCAATAATGTGTCTGATGAAACATGAGTAAAGGGGGATTAGAGCTTTGTATCTAGACTAAATGCCTTTGGAAATGAGCCAAATAGACAAATTTAATAGCTACTGCAGAGACTTGAAGGATTCTGTCAGCCAGTACGCTATCTACCACATAAAGATTAATGATCAGCTCTATGAGATTGTCAATAATGCTGGCATGAGAAATAATGCCAAAAGCCTTGGCCATATCCAGGTATATGCACCAGTGAATACCCTTGGGGGTGACATTGTACGGCCAGAAGGGAGGGTGTAGCGCCCCCCCACTGGGACAACACCCTCTCCATCCTCCTCCCATGCAGGGAGTCCGTCATAGCTGAGGCACGCGGCAGACCACACCACTGGGCCAGGCGTCCCTTTCGTGGCCATCCCCTTGAGGCAGTGGAGGAGCACTTGTGTCTCCCACCATGCGGACTGGACCTCCTCCCTCCCTCCTGCTTCCGGTAGGCGAGGAGGCTGGACAACACCCTGCCTCTTGCTCCCCCTTTCCCATCCCCCGGGAGTCACTGGCTCAGTCCCACCAGCCTCAGCGGTGGTGGGTAGAGAGACAGAGATAGAGAGAGAGGCAGAAAGGGTTGGGGCAGCAGAGTGAGCGGTACCTGGGGATGGCACCATCCCAAGACCCTCCAAGTTAATGATGCTGCCGCAGGTTCACCTACAACAAACTTGTTACAACTTTTACTTCCTCAAGATAGTCAGGTTTGATCATCTTCTCAGCTCACCACCAGGGCTGTGACACACTCCAGCAGGGGCGATCCGAGGACCACACTAAACCATCCAATTGCTAGTAGTGACGGGTGGTTTGTACAAAGGGCAGGGACTTGGATCAATGCTACCTTATGACCCGCACTTACTGGGAATTTCTTGTTTGTGGGTAATAACTGCAATCTCCGGTGTCTATCATGAATGGGGTTCAGCGGATTCCCCGGATCTGACGTCCAAGGGTAGACACACACACTAATCCATTCAGTAATGTACACGTGCAGCCCCGTTTAAATAAGGGCATCAGAGACCTGTTATTGCTCAATCTTGTGTGGCTGAAGGCCACTTGTCCCTCTAAGAAATTGCAGACGACCACACAGGGCCGCATAACTAGTTAGCATGGCAGAGTCTTGTTCATTATTGGAATTAACCTGACAAATCGCTCTACCAACTAAGAACGGCCATACACCACCACCCACAGAATCGAGAAAGAGCCATCAATCCGTAAATATTTTTCGTGTCTGGGCTGGGTGAGGTTTCCTGTGTTGAGTCAAATTAAGCTGAAAGCTCCCTTATGTCAATTCCTTTACGTTTTAGCTTTGTAACCATACTCCCTCCTGAAACCCAAAGACTTTGGTTTACCAGAAGCGCCCGACAGGTCACAGGAATAACTTTGCATAATTGCTAGTCAGCATTGTTTATGGTTGGAACTACAACAGTATCTGATTATCTTCAAACCTCCAACTTTCGTTCTTGAGTAATGAAAACATTCTTGGCAAATGCTTTTGCTTTCGTTTGTCTTACGCTGGTCCAAGAATTTCAACTCTAGTGGCACTATATTAATTCCCCTGGCCATACCTCTTAAACTTGGCCCCAGTTCCAAAACCCAACAAACTAGAACCAAGTTCCTATTCCATTATTTCTAGTGAACTATTCAGGTGACCAGCCTGCTTTGAACACACTAATTTTTTCAAAGTATGAAATTTCTAAATAAACTACATAACTACCATTCACTGCTTCACTGATGTTTTCAAATAAATTAATGAGGTTAAACATGCATAACCAAATGAATGAGAGTCTAGGGTAAACAGATTAATGATATCTGAGACATATGAGGCTATTAGGACTAATGGGTCTATGGTTACTGGGTTCTGCTGTTGGGCCACCCTTGTACACCGGCTGTTTTACAGGCTTCAGGAATGTAACCACTGGACAGGCTTACATTAAAGAGGTTAAGTAGTGGTTCAGATAGGCCATTCTTGGTACTGATTATTAAGGAAACCTGCTATGTTATCTGGGCCCATGAAAGGGATATTCTTAGCTTTTGAGACAGCTGACAGGACTTGGTAACTTAGTGTGACAACAATATGATACAGCAGGTACCCAGAGTTTTTCCTGTCAACGAATGCATGACACATTTATAGTTCAGCTTCACAAAACAGTATGACACACAACTATTTTATGATTTTAATAAAGATGTGAAGCTACAGAACACATGCTAGCGTCTGTTTGCCAAACAGAGTTTTGTAATATGCTGCAGCATAGCAAAAATAAGTGACAGAACATTGCCTGACTGCTCCCCAAATCCTGAAGCATCCCTCCCCATCCACAGCCCTGGCCTATTTTTCCACATATTTAGCTTAAAAACTACCTGAATGCTTTTGCAGTGTTTATTGATTGAGACTATGAGTTTAGTTAATTCTACATGCATTTTATGTTCTGCCACATGGAACTGGTAATCTGCAATATATAGGGGGGAAGTAAGTGAATGTGCTGCCATGAGGGTGGGCAGTTAGCTTCCTCATAGTAATGTCACCATTCAAGATTTGCAACTATTGCATACCATGACTTAAACCTTAGATGGTGTTAAAGAAACTGCATTTGATATTTGCACTGTAAGTTGCACATCTGGAACAATATTCAGTGTTAGCTTTTACATTACTATGTACTACAAAAAGCATTGTTGTTCCCTGCACATTGCACAAAAGGGCATCATGGAATTGTGCATAGTTAATGTTGGTCCCTTCTGTTTTCATAAAATTTAGGAAGTACATTGTCAAATGATGCTTTTCATAATTATTTCACTTTATGATGATGATATGAGGAGGCAAGATACAGCATTCTAATGTACAAAGTAAAATGGCACAGCTCCTCGTTAAAGTCTGTCCCCATCCAGGGTGCATTATTATTATTGTTATTATTATTATTATACTTCCTAAAAACAAATAAGCAGAAAACGCCACGTGGAGCCAAAATTCAGTAAAAACAAAGATAAAACCTTCATAAGCGCTTTCAAGCCATCTGCTCTTCTTCAGATAACAATTAAAACTGCACATCACACATTTAAATAGTACATCAACCTATCACATTTCAATATTTTACCCTCCTTTTCTTCAGGATGGGTTTTAAAGGTACAATGGCATTAATTCCAGGTGGTTTGTCTGCTCCCAATCTCACAATCCATCTGGTTTCAGCACACTCAGTCTCATTAAACAAATTACCCCCCCTGGTGTTGGGAATGATTGTTTGTATCACCATGAAAGAAAAAGAATGAGTCTCATTATTCCTTATGTGCATAGCCAGTGCATTGTGCACATTGTTCAGTCTAATATCTGATAAATGTTTAAAAATCCTTGTTTTAAACATATTATTCGTTTTACCTACATAATATGTTTCACAATTTTGACAAACAACTATGTATACCAAGTTGCTGGTCTTACAATCAGCATATCCCCTAAACACGTATTCTTTATTAGTTCTTGGATGTGTGAAAACCTGAGTTTGTAAAATAAAACGGCATGCCTTACATTGATGACATGGATACCTGCCTTTCTTATTGGTTTTTATATTTATATTGTTACTTGGTTCTTTACATAACATATCCTTCAGATTTTTATTCTTCCTAAATATAAATTTTGGTGTATTCCCTATTTGTTCTCTAAGCTGAGGGTCAGTAAATAGCACCTGCCAGTGACGTTTTATAATGTCACATATATTACCTATATCGCTGCTGTAGGTTAGCACCATCTTGGTATGCTCCCTGGTCTTCTCCTTTTTATCAACCATTGTTGCAGCACCATTTTCTATATCATATGTCCTTCTACATATCCAAGGTTTGGCTGTGTAATTTCTTCTAGTCTTTCTTACTATAGTTTATTAGAGGGGTTAACTTATGTTTATATCCCCTCCTTATTAATTTATTATTTTATTTTATATTTGTTGACCGGGATAGTCCGACTGGATACATGTCCATTTTCAGCGGAGGCCCGGGGAGAAAAGCTCCAACAGAGTTACAATGACAAATAGTTACAAAAATAGAGTTCAAGATGAACAAAAATGAAGAAGAAAGAAAAAAAAGCAATTTACATACTATTATAAAACTACCATGCTCTATCAAATGCAGAATACTACAGTTCATTATACTATACATTAATAACATGCTAGCAAAGTCGTTAGGACAAATTATAGCTTAGAGTTTGGCTAACATACATTGTTCTTTTGGGATTAGATATCCCCTCGCTAGGTTGTTCTTTGGGGTTTGGATAATACTAAGAACTAGTATGGGCTTGGTTTACGGCAAAGAGCTAGTCTGGGTTTGTGCAAGGACAAAGCCAATGTGACTTATAGTGGAGTTTTAGACTCTTTTTGAATTGAACTAGTGAAGTTATAAGCATGAGGTTGTTGGGGAGGGAGTTCCATATTTTTCCAGTGGTATTGGCAAACAGTGCGTCACCACCTAGGTTGTAAGATTTAGTTGTTTGGACAAGGAGTCTATTTGCTGAGCGAAGGCAACTTAGATTAGTGTAAGGAGTTATTAAATTTTTTAGAGCAGGGGTGTTCTCAGGTTGTTTAAGGATTTTAAATGCCTCTATGAGTTGGTACTGATGGAGAAGAATTGGGAGTTCTATCCAGCCAAGTTTTTTCAGGTTAATACAATGGTGTGTTCTGTAGGGCAAGCCAGTTACAAATCAGGCAATATGATTATAACAAGATGAGAGTTTGTTTAGGTCGGATTTGTTAAGGTTAGTAAGCACAGGAGAGGCATATAGTAGGGTAGAGAGAAGGTGTGAGCGGGCAGTGGCTGCCCTGGCAATTGGAGTAAGGAAGGTTTTTATCCTGTATAAGGACCCAAGTTTCTTGTTTACTGACTTAATGGTTTGGTTGATATGCATATCAAATCTAAGTTTATTGTCAATGTTTACTCCTAGTAGCTTTGCATAGGTGTCAGGGGAGATAATGGTCCCATTATTGGATTGTATAGTAAAGTGTTCAGTAGGTGGTTTATTAGTAGATAATGGTCCCATTGTTGGATTGTATAGTAAAGTGTTCTGTACGTGATTTATTAGTAGATAATGGTCCCATTATTGGATTGTATAGTAAAGTGTTCTGTGGGTGATTTATTAGTAGATAATGGTCCCATTATTGGATTGTATTGTAAAGTGTTCGGTATGTGATTTATTAGTAGATAATGGTCCCATTGTTGGATTGTATAGTAAAGTGTTAGGTAGGTGGTTTATTAGTAGATAATGGTCCCATTATTGGATTGTATAGTAAAGTGTTCAGTAGGTGATTTATTAGTAGATAATGGTCCCATTATTGGATTGTATAGTAAAGTGTTCGGTAGGTGATTTATTAGTAGATAATGGTCCCATTATTGGATTGTATAGTAAAGTGTTCGGTAGGTGATTTATTAGTAGATAATGGTCCCATTATTGGATTGTATAGTAAAGTGTTCGGTCGGTGATTTATTAGTAGATAATGGTCCCATTATTGGATTGTATAGTAAAGTGTTCGGTAGGTGGTTTATTAGTAGATAATGGTCCCATTATTGGATTGTATAGTAAAGTGTTCGGTCGGTGATTTATTAGTAGATAATGGTCCCATTATTGGATTGTATAGTAAAGTGTTCGGTCGGTGATTTATTAGTAGATAATGGTCCCATTATTGGATTGTATAGTAAAGTGTTCGGTAGGTGATTTATTAGTAGATAATGGTCCCATTATTGGATTGTATAGTAAAGTGTTCGGTAGGTGGTTTATTAGTAGATAATGGTCCCATTATTGGATTGTATAGTAAAGTGTTCGGTAGGTGATTTATTAGTAGATAATGGTCCCATTATTGGATTGTATAGTAAAGTGTTCGGTAGGTGGTTTATTAGTAGATAATGGTCCCATTATTGGATTTATAGTAAAGTGTTCGGTCGGTGATTTATTAGTAGATAATGGTCCCATTATTGGATTGTATAGTAAAGTGTTCGGTAGGTGGTTTATTAGTAGATAATGGTCCCATTATTGGATTGTATAGTAAAGTGTTCAGTAGGTGATTTATTAGTAGATAATGGTCCCATTATTGGATTGTATAGTAAAGTGTTCAGTAGGTGATTTATTAGTAGATAATGGTCCCATTATTGGATTGTATAGTAAAGTGTTCGGTAGGTGATTTATTAGTAGATAATGGTCCCATTATTGGATTGTATAGTAAAGTGTTCGGTCGGTGATTTATTAGTAGATAATGGTCCCATTATTGGATTGTATAGTAAAGTGTTCGGTAGGTGGTTTATTAGTAGATAATGGTCCCATTATTGGATTTATAGTAAAGTGTTCGGTAGGTGATTTATTAGTAGATAATGGTCCCATTATTGGATTGTATAGTAAAGTGTTCGGTAGGTGGTTTATTAGTAGATAATGGTCCCATTATTGGATTGTATAGTAAAGTGTTCGGTAGGTGGTTTATTAGTAGATAATGGTCCCATTATTGGATTTATAGTAAAGTGTTCGGTAGGTGATTTATTAGTAGATAATGGTCCCATTATTGGATTGTATAGTAAAGTGCTCGGTAGGTGATTTATTAGTTGATAATGGTCCTATTATTGGATTGTATAGTAAAGTGTTCGGTAGGTGGTTTATTAGCAGATAATGGTCCCATTGTTGGATTGTATAGTAAAGTGTTCGGTAGGTGATTTATTAGTAGATAATGGTCCCATTATTGGATTGTATAGTAAAGTGTTCGGTAGGTGATTTATTAGTAGATAATGGTCCCATTATTGGATTGTATAGTAAAGTGTTCGGTAGGTGATTTATTAGTAGATAATGGTCCCATTATTGGATTGTATAGTAAAGTGTTCGGTAGGTGGTTTATTAGTAGATAATGGTCCCATTATTGGATTGTATAGTAAAGTGTTCGTAGGTGGTTTATTAGTAGATAATGGTCCCATTATTGGATTGTATAGTAAAGTGTTCGGTAGGTGGTTTATTAGTAGATAATGGTCCCATTATTGGATTGTATAGTAAAGTGTTCGGTAGGTGGTTTATTAGTAGATAATGGTCCCATTATTGGATTGTATAGTAAAGTGTTCGGTAGGTGGTTTATTAGTAGATAATGGTCCCATTATTGGATTGTATAGTAAAGTGTTCGGTAGGTGGTTTATTAGTAGATAATGGTCCCATTATTGGATTGTATAGTAAAGTGTTCGGTAGGTGGTTTATTAGTAGATAATGGTCCCATTATTGGATTGTATAGTAAAGTGTTCGGTAGGTGATTTATTAGTAGATAATGGTCCCATTATTGGATTGTATAGTAAAGTGTTCGGTCGGTGATTTATTAGTAGATAATGGTCCCATTATTGGATTGTATAGTAAAGTGTTCGGTAGGTGGTTTATTAATAGATAATTGTCCCATTATTGGATTGTATAGTAAAGTGTTCAGTCGGTGATTTATTAGTAGATAATGGTCCCATTATTGGATTGTATAGTAAAGTGTTCGGTAGGTGATTTATTAGTAGATAATGGTCCCATTATTGGATTGTATAGTAAAGTGTTCGGTAGGTGGTTTATTAGTAGATAATGGTCCCATTATTGGATTTATAGTAAAGTGTTCGGTAGGTGATTTATTAGTAGATAATGGTCCCATTATTGGATTGTATAGTAAAGTGTTCGGTAGGTGATTTATTAGTAGATAATGGTCCCATTATTGGATTGTATAGTAAAGTGTTCGTTAGGTGATTTATTAGTAGATAATTGTCCCATTATTGGATTTTATAGTAAAGTGTTCGGTTGGTGGTTTATTAGTAGATAATGGTCCCATTATTGGATTGTATAGTAAAGTGTTCGGTAGGTGGTTTATTAGTAGATGATGGTCCCATTATTGGATTGTATAGTAAAGTGTTCGGTAGGTGATTTATTAGTAGATAATGGTCCCATTGTTGGATTGTATAGTAAAGTGTTCGGTTGGTGATTTATTAGTAGATAATGGTCCCATTATTGGATTGTATAGTAAAGTGTTCGGTAGGTGATTTATTAGTAGATAATGGTCCCATTATTGGATTGTATAGTAAAGTGTTCGGTAGGTGATTTATTAGTAGATAATGGTCCCATTATTGGATTGTATAGTAAAGTGTTCGGTAGGTGGTTTATTAGTAGATAATGGTCCCATTATTGGATTGTATAGTAAAGTGTTCAGTAGGTGATTTATTAGTAGATAATGGTCCCATTATTGGATTGTATAGTAAAGTGTTCGGTAGGTGATTTATTAGTAGATAATGGTCCCATTATTGGATTTATAGTAAAGTGTTCGGTAGGTGGTTTATTAGTAGATAATGGTCCCATTATTGGATTGTATAGTAAAGGGTTCGGTAGGTGGTTTATTAGTAGATAATAGTCCCATTATTGGATTGTATAGTAAAGTGTTCGGTAGGTGGTTTATTAGCAGATAATGGTCCCATTATTGGATTGTATAGTAAAGTGTTCGGTCGGTGATTTATTAGTAGATAATGGTCCCATTATTGGATTGTATAGTAAAGTGTTCGGTAGGTGGTTTATTAGCAGATAATGGTCCCATTGTTGGATTGTATAGTAAAGTGTTCGGTGGGTGGTTTATTAGTAGATAATGGTCCCATTATTGGATTGTATACTAAAGTGTTCAGTAGGTGATTTATTAGTAGATAATGGTCCCATTATTGGATTGTATAGTAAAGTGTTCGGTCGGTGATTTATTAGTAGATAATGGTCCCATTATTGGATTGTATAGTAAAGTGTTCGGTAGGTGATTTATTAGTAGATAATGGTCCCATTATTGGATTGTATAGTAAAGTGTTCGGTAGGTGATTTATTAGTAGATAATGGTCCCATTATTGGATTGTATAGTAAAGTGTTCGTAGGTGATTTATTAGTAGATAATGGTCCCATTATTGGATTGTATAGTAAAGTGTTCGGTAGGTGATTTATTAGTAGATAATGGTCCCATTATTGGATTGTATAGTAAAGTGTTCGGTAGGTGATTTATTAGTAGATAATGGTCCCATTATTGGATTGTATAGTAAAGTGTTCGGTAGGTGATTTATTAGTAGATAATGGTCCCATTATTGGATTGTATAGTAAAGTGTTCGGTAGGTGATTTATTAGTAGATAATGGTCCCATTATTGGATTGTATAGTAAAGTGTTCGGTAGGTGATTTATTAGTAGATAATGGTCCCATTATTGGATTGTATAGTAAAGTGTTCGGTAGGTGATTTATTAGTAGATAATGGTCCCATTATTGGATTGTATAGTAAAGTGTTCGGTAGGTGATTTATTAGTAGATAATGGTCCCATTATTGGATTGTATAGTAAAGTGTTCGGTAGGTGGTTTATTAGTAGATAATGGTCCCATTATTGGATTGTATAGTAAAGTGTTCGGTAGGTGATTTATTAGTAGATAATGGTCCCATTATTTGATTGTATAGTAAAGTGTTCGGCAGGTGATTTATTAGTAGATAATGATCCCATTATTGGATTGTATAGTAAAGTGTTCGGTAGGTGATTTATTAGTAGATAATGGTCCCATTATTGGATTGTATAGTAAAGTGTTCGGTAGGTGATTTATTAGTAGATAATGATCCCATTATTGGATTGTATAGTAAAGTGTTCGGTAGGTGGTTTATTAGCAGATAATGGTCCCATTATTGGATTGTATAGTAAAGTGTTCGGTAGGTGATTTATTAGTAGATAATGGTCCCATTATTGGATTGTATAGTAAAGTGTTCAGTAGGTGATTTATTAGTAGATAATGGTCCCATTGTTGGATTGTATAGTAAAGTGTTCGGTAGGTGATTTATTAGTAGATAATGGTCCCATTATTGGATTGTATAGTAAAGTGTTCGGTAGGTGATTTATTAGTAGATAATGGTCCCATTGTTGGATTGTATAGTAAAGTGTGTGGTAGGTGATGTATTAGTAGATAATGGTCCCATTGTTGGATTGTATAGTAAAGTGTTCGGTAGGTGATTTATTAGTAGATAATGGTCCCATTATTGGATTGTATAGTAAAGTGTTCGGTAGGTGGTTTATTAGTAGATAATGGTCCCATTATTGGATTGTATAGTAAAGTGTTCGGTAGGTGGTTTATTAGTAGATAATGGTCCCATTATTGGATTGTATAGTAAAGTGTTCGGTAGGTGATTTATTAGTAGATAATGGTCCCATTATTGGATTGTATAGTAAAGTGTTCAGTAGGTGGTTTATTAGTTGGGTAGAAGAGAAGTAGTTTGGTTTTATTTGGATTTAAGATCAGGTGATGGTTGGCGAGCCAGTTTTCGACTGTTGTAAAACTGTGCTGGGTTGTAGTTAGTAAGTTTTCTAGAGAGGCATTGGAGCATATTAGAGCTGAGTCATCTGCATACTGAATACAGTTGGCTTCAGGGATGACTGTTTGGAGGTCCATTTATAAAGACTGAAAAGAGAATAGGTCCTAATATGGAGCCTTTAGGAACTCCTATGATATTTGGTAGCATGCAAGAGAGCTTGTTCTGCCACAGTACTGCTTGTTGTCTGCCATTGAGGTAGGCTTGAAACCAGTCAAGAGCTGGATTATCTAGATGCAGGGTTTCCAGAGTGTGGAGAAGTAGCTGGTGGTTTTTCCATGTCGAAGGCTTTCGACAGGTCCAGGAAGAGAGCAGAGGATATTTTTTTGTTATTCCGGTTAAGGTTTATTTTTTCGGTAAAAGAGAGGAGGGCAGTGGTTGTACTGTGATGGGGTCTAAATCCATGTTGAGAGTCTGTTAGTAGTTTGTTCTGGGTGAGATAGAACATTAGTTGGTTGTGCACACACTTTTCCATAATTTTGGCA
Organism: Protopterus annectens; assembly: GCF_019279795.1. Classification (NCBI taxonomy): domain Eukaryota; kingdom Metazoa; phylum Chordata; order Ceratodontiformes; family Protopteridae; genus Protopterus; species Protopterus annectens. The sequence goes on from NC_056726.1 coordinate 1,046,700,950, forward strand.
AGTGGTGATAGTATGGCTATTGGTCTGTAGTTTGATAGTTCTGTGGATGTACCACCTTTATGGAGTGGTATAACGAGGATACTTTCCATATTGAGGGGATTGTGGCCTCGGTTATGGTTCTGTTAATTAAGATCGAGATAGGGTAGGCTATGACATCTGCAGCTATTTGCAGATATTCAGCTGGGAGAAGATCAGCAGAAAGGGTGGTTGGCTTTGGCTTTTTCAATAGGGATCTGATAAAGGATGTGGACACAGGTTGGAGGTTAAAAGAGAGTAGCGAATTGGGTGTAGCATTTTTTGATGTGGAGGGAGGAGATAGTTGGTTAGCTAAGGACTGAATGGTTTCGGTGAAGAAAGTATTAAAGGTATTTGCTACTTCTTCTTGGCTCTTGTCAGATAATGTTCCTGGGGTAGGAGTGGTGGATTTGCCTGGTTGGAGAAGTTTATTTAAGCCTGCCCAGAACTTTTGAGGGTTATTTTGGTGTATATGCAACTTTAGGCACGTCGGCAGATAAGTTTGTTAAACACAATGAAACGTAAGTTCAACAACATTTTTCACAGTCATATAGTCAGTTAGTCTTAGCCCACAGTTAGCGATAAACACAGTAACTTAATTATACAGACAGCAACTGCTGAGCGTTATTGAAATAAGCATTTTAGGTATACTTCCTTGTTCAAACATGCCCTTATAACAGTTGAGCCAGTTTTAAGACATACAGACTCTAGCGACTAGTCAATAAGATATTCACAGGAAAATTTACTCAGTTGCTATTAATATGCAAGCTGAAGTAGACAAATGAGTTTTCGTTTCCCAGAGAACTTGACGCTTTACATAGGTATCAGCATTAGCGTTCTTATGACACGCTGCTGCCTGGAGAAAAAACACATGCGGTATATAAGTTTACTGCTTTTCCGATGTTTGAAATCAAATACTCTAGCAGATAATCACTAATATAGTCTCCTCTAGCAGACGCTAAAAGATATTTACAAAAATATGATCTCCTCTAGCAGTCGCTAAGAGATATTTACAAAAATAGTCATGTAGACCATGCATACCTCTAATTAAATTTTCCCGAAAACAGTCCACTTCCTCATGGAACCTATTATCGTCACTACATAATCTAGAAATCCTGCATACCTGTCCTTTTACAATGTTATCAAATGTATGCCGTGGATGCATACTGTCATAATTAAGTAGACTATTCCGCCAACAGTCTTTTCTATACAATGAGGTGGTTATCATCCCCATTCTATCTCTATCCAATCTCACATCCAAAAAGTCTATCGATGTTTTTGAATGGTTCATGGAAAATTTGAAAAACGCAGAACTATCTTCTAAATACAATATAAATGCTTCCAACTCCTGTATGCTGCCATCCCACAAGAAAAAAATATCGTTGACAAAACGTGCATAGAAGCTGAGTTTATCAGTCCATGCATGTATCGATTCAAATATTGTACAGTCTTCCCAATATGCCAAAACAAGGTTGGCATAGGAGTTGGCACAGGGTGTGCCCATAGCAACTCCCTGTTGTTGTCTATAATGCTTTCCTTGACAAATGAATATATTGTTCTCTAATACAGCATTTAGCAATTTGCATATCTTCTGTATATCATCATTATTATATTTGGTCTTGTTGGATAATAGTTGCTCTATAGCCCCTATACCATAAGTATTGTCTATGACAGTGAATAGGTTGTTAACATCCAATGTTACAAATATTTGTGCTGTCTCACCACTCATTATTAAATATTGTGAGAGATTCTATAAAATGTGCTGCATCTCTCAGAATTCTTGGAAAAAATTCCAATATGGGTCTAAGTGCACATTCCACCCAGATGGATATATGTTCTGTGACCCAACCCTTACCTGATACAATGGGCCTCAGGGGTGGGTCCTTAGCATCTTTGTGAATCTTCGGAAGGGCTTTAAATACGGGTGTCACCGGATGTTGAATATGTAAAAATTCCCTGAGTTCTTGATCTATCAAACCTGTAAAATGCATACCTCTAATTAGATTGTGTACTTTCTCTATATAATTATTAATCATGATGGGAGATATTCTATTAAATGTGTGTGCATCCTGAAGTAACATATCTAGTTTAGAGCAATACATCTGTTTGTTCATAATAACAACTGCCCCCCCCTTGTCTGCTGGTTTCACAACAATATTATCATCATTCATGATTTCATGTAATGCTGTCTTCTATATTGCAGTTAAATTATGAATTTTTTTCTTTCTTACTTCATTAAAGTATTGCTCAAATTCATGTTCACACATCCTTATAAATACAGTTAATGCTGGGCAAAAAATAGGCATAAAAACACTCGGATGCTTTAACCTCACATCACTATTAAATGCATTACTATTCCCTTGATACATTTGATTAAGCATCACGTTTCTAGCAAAATTCAAAACATCCAAATCGACCTGACTGTGCTCAGAAAGAGCATCTGGTACAAATGTGAGTCCCTTGTTAAGTACTTGTATTTTCACTTTATCAAGATTATAATCAGAAATATTATAAACAATGTTACCATTTCCCATAGTCATTCTGAGACCTTCCATCTCTTGTGTCTGTTGTTCTGAGACGTGCTCCATTTGCGCACATTCTTCTTCCGTACGGGTGCTGGTAACATCGGAAAAGTTCTACTTTGAAAGGTGGAGCCATTCCTGGGTTTTGCTCCCTGCATAACATATTCATTTTCTCCATGGTTTGTTTCGCGTGTCTGTTCCTGTTGTTTATCCTCCATACTGGAGCATGCACGCGTCACCCTCGTATCATGTGTAGAGGCAGCTGTAGATTCAGGAAGTGGAACAGTAGCACACTCATCTCTTACACGTACGTCATCTTTACGGGCCATCTCTCTTTCCATTTGCTGATTCGGTGCCGGTTCTCTGTTGGAGTTATCCCCCTTAACGCCAGTTATATCATTTCTGATTCTAGGCCAACTAAAAATATTATTGAGCGCGAAATCCCTAAGATCTCGCTCTAATTTCTTAATTTTAGTCTGTTGTAACTTATTGTCATATACTGATGCTGAAAAAAACACATTGTTAAGTCTCTCAGTCTGGTACTCTTCGGTAAAACGTTGTTCAATGTCACTTTGTAGTTCTCTAACTTCTGTGACCAATTGTTGTTCTATGGGTCCAAAATGTTCCAATAACAACTGAATGTACGAGAGACTAGTTTGTAGATTAATTTCTTGCCACCTCGCCAAAAGATCTGGATACCGTTCTCCCTGCGTGGGCATTCATAAAACTCGCATGCCTCTGGGAATCACATTATATTTCAAGCAAGCTTCTAAATGAAATCTCTGCCACTGAAGGCGTTTCAGTCTCATGATGTCTTTATACAATTTTAATGCCAATTCTTGAAATTCAGGCTCACCTCTGTTTGTAACCACCTGTTCAAACTCCATACTGGCGATCCGCTGTATATCCAAATGTAAAAGGGGGTTGATTTTATGAAGCAGGTTCCTGTCAATTGCTTCATTGGATAGCTTATCCAAGTTGCCTCTAGGGTTGTAGGCCAGCTCCAGATTACCACCATTCTGCTCCGACATGTGTGCAAGGAGAATAACAAACCAAACTGATATAAACAAAAATACTCTCTTGCACCTAGGTCCACTGCCAAAATCCAAGGTAAATCCAAAAAACAAATAAGCAGAGAACGCCACATGGAGCCAAAATTCAGTAAAAACTTTTATTGTGTAAAAACAAAGATAAAACCTTCATAAGCGCTTTCAAGCCATCTGCTCTTCTTCAGATAACAATTAAAACTGCACATCACACATTTCAATAGTACATCAACCCATCACATTTCAATATTTTACCCTCCTTTTCTTCAGGATGGGTTTTAAAGGTACAATGGCATTAATTCCAGGTGGTTTGTCTGCTCCCAATCTCACAATCCATCTGGTTTCAGCACACTCAGTCTCATTAAACAAATTACCCCCCCCTGGTGTTGGGAATGATTGTTTGTATCACCAAGAAAGAAAATGAATGAGTCTCATTATTCCTTATATGCATAGCCAGTGCATTGTGCTCATTATTCAGTCTAATATCTGATAAATTTTTAAAAATCCTTGTTTTAAACATATTATTTGTTTTACCTACATAATATGTTTCACAATTTTGACAAACAGCTACGTATACCAAGTTGCTGGTCTTAGATTCAGCATATCCCCTTTAAAACCCATCCTGAAGAAAAGGAGGGTAAAATATTGAAATGTGATAGGTTGATGTACTATTTAAATGTGTGATGTGCAGTTTTAATTGTTATCTGAAGAAGAGCAGATGGCTTGAAAGCGCTTATGAAGGTTTTATCTTTGTTTTTACACAATAAAAGTTGTTACTGAATTTTGGCTCCACGTGGCGTTCTCTGCTTATTTGTTTTTTGGATTTAGCTTGGATTTTGGCAGTGGACCTAGGTGCAAGAGAGTATTTTTGTTTATATTATTATTACACTTCTCTAACAGTACGTCTTTCACTGTTAGATGCACTACTGCACAAACAGGTATTACAGAACAGTGCTAGCTGCCAACAAAGTCCATCTCATCTTTAACAGTACAGTGTCAAAATGCTAGTTTCCACACTATTTTAAATGCTTAATTTTACTTTACCATCACCTTAAATTGCAAGGTAAAATATCCCACCCATAAAATATCCTTTCCTGTCTGGTGTGCATTAGTATGCAATGCAAATAAACTTTTTAATCCACTCTTGTGATTGTCACATTAGATGGCTTGTTTACACAGGATCACTGGAAATTGCCTTTTTAACAGAACTATTTGCTAGTAAAACATTCAAGCTTTTAATCTATTCTATTGGCTCCTTTAGAAAATAAATGGAAACTATCATTACAGTGAGGGATTTCACCTTTCCAGGGAGATCCCCAGCCTGTAAACTCACACATATGTAAACTATTTCACTGATCTACTTATACTGTAAACCTTCTGCTATACTAAAGTATGTATACTGGCACACACCTACTACAGAACAGCAATACACAACCACTCATGTAGCATGCCTGTGACATGTCCTGAAAACCTGACACTGCATGCAATGCCAAGGGACAGTATGAAGCAAGAGCTTCTTGGGAGGCATAAACTTCTCTGCACCTCCACATGAAAGACAAGCCCCCCATACCTCTATGAGCTTAAATATACTAACTACTGAGTCACATAATACTGGAACAAGGAAATTCCACAGAACAGCCCACAGCCGTCTCAGCCAATCATTCGTTCCATTTTAACATGAAATCAATTTCTTGGATGATGGGCCTCAGGGACATAGAACAAACACATAACAGCGGCTGTTCCAAGAAGTTAACAATATTTCTACCTCTATTTCATTAAGAAAACTAACAAACTGAAAAGACAGAAAATGCTAACAGGTCTGCGGAAATCCTAGATGAAGTGAAGGATGACAGCACTAACAAACCATTCAATTTGGAGTATTTTATACTGATCTTGTGGTTTTAATTAAGTTATAAAATAAAAGCAAAAGTTGTTTGACAAGATTCTGGATGTTTATTGAGTGTGGTATAGTTTTGTCTTTGCCCAGATTTTATGTTTTGTTGATTCCCCCATCAGGTAATCAGTTCTAAAGTTAGCAATGAGGCCGGTCTTCCTGCTGCTTGATGCTCATACCAAGGACTCGTGTCTGTCACAACCAGACGAGGCACTCGATAGCTTTGTATTTCCATTTTTCCCTTTACTTAATTACCAATTTACTGAACACAATACATCCTTAAACAGTTTTTTTTATTTGGAATTTTAAGTTTCTGACAGATTTCCCTTCCTTTAACTGTCAGTATTCTTCCTATCATCATTCAAGAGTATCTCATTTTAACACTCTCTTTATGAATGAATAACACATCAGCCACAGAAACGATGAAGGACAACCAGAAAGAATCCTCATCTTTGGTCTACTTTCCCCCCAACAGTCTCAATGCTTTATCATTTTCCTTCTGTCAATTAATAACAATGCTTAAATTAGAACAGGTGGTCAGTGTTATGGTGCGACAGAGTGGTTAGTTCTCTTTTAGAAAGCTTTTCTCCCACTGGGACCACACATCATTTTAAAAACATAGCAGTAAGAGCTAGCCTACTGACACTTTGGTAGTTTGATAAAGTGACTACAGTTGTTTGTGTGTGTGTGTGTGTGTGTGTGTGTGTGTGTGTGTGTGTGTTGCAGGTTACTTCAGTATCTGAATGAAGTCAGGTAACAGGAGGATTGGCTACAGGGGCAAGTCTTTAGCAACCCCTCTCTCCATCCCCACACACCCACAATTTTTTCTCTCTCTCATTTTTTCTTCAGTGTATGAATTACAAAGTAGTCCTCTGGCAAAAGGTGAAACCACTCCTCCGCGTCTGCATTCATGTATGTGTGAGAGTGTGTGAGTGTGTGTGAGAGTTTGAGAGTGTGTGTGAGAGTTTGTGAGTGTGTGCGTGAGTGTGTGAGTGTGTGAGTGTGTGCGTGAAAGTCTGTGTGAGTGTGTGAGAGTGAGAATGTGTTTGTGAGAGTGTGTGTGTGCGTGAGCGAGTGTGTGAGTGAGTGACTGTGTGTGCGTGTGTGTGTGTGTGTGTGTGAGTGAGTGTGAGTGTGTGTGCGTGTGAGTGAGTGTGTGTGAGTATGAGTGAGTGTGAGTGAGTGTGAAGGTGCGAGTGAGTTTGAATGTCTGTGTGAGTGTGAGTGTGAATGTGTGTGTGTGAGTGAGTGTGTGAGTGTGTGTGTGTGAGTGAGTGTGTGGGTGAGTGTGTGGGTGAGTGTGTGTGTGCATGTGAGTGAATGTGTGAGTGAGTGAGTGTGTATGTGTATGTGTGAGTGAGTGAGTGTGTGTGTGTGTGTGTGTGAGAGTGTGTGAGTGTGAGTGTGTGTGTGTGTGTGTGTGTGTGTGTGTGTGTGTGTGTGTGTGAGTCTGTGTGTGTGTGTGTGTGTGAGACAGAGCGTGTGTGAGAGTGAGTGTGTGAGTGAGTGCGTGTGAGTGACACACAGTGTGTATGTGCACAATGTTCCTCTCCATGTGCAGAAGCTTCCAACTTACATTGTTTATTGTACAGTTTCTCTATCTTCTTAACCCAGTAAAAGACTGCTGACCTCAGTAACACAACACACATAATGAACGAGTGACTCTTCAGAGTTAGAAGTGTTTCCACCCACAAGGTCTGGAGTGTGTACTTCAAGGGCACGAGCCCAGTATGTCTGTACTCATACAGACTCACAGGGATTGATAATGGAGCAAGATGACGTGTAGGAAATGGGCCAGTCAGACTGCAAACTACTACTGACTTGATAGAGAGATGGACTAAAAAAGTAGGCCAAAAAATCAAAAAGTGTTAAGTAGGGCCAAACATTACATTATACAAAGCATAAACCTCAACTGCACCCCTACATAAAAGAACTGAGCAACTCTCTCATTTTTCACTGAGGACTTCTTCCTTCATTGTAGGTACATACATAACACAACATATTATTGCATGCTAAAATGCTATGCAAGAGTCCTGGCTGTTAGGGATATTCAATGAGAATTCTGAAAGCCATTTTTGAGGCACAGCATCGATAAAACCAAAAAAAAACAAAACCGTACAAAGGATACTGATCTGTAGAATGTCTGGTAAAATTAAACATAACAATAGGAGTGCTTCATCATATCCCATATAATAAGGTAATCAAATCTTAATGCAAGTGGAGGTAGAAAACAGACAGTGACTGACAATGAAACAAAGAATACTTTTAGTGAGAACTTAAAATGTTTTGAAAAGTCAGTTGCTTAATGTTGTTTAAACAACAAATGCATTTGATACATCTCCTTTTTGTCATTACTACAACAAAAACATTATTTTGAGAAAAGCAACAATTAAAAAGTGAAGCAGTACACATGATGCAAAATAAATCTGTAAAATAAAATTCACCTGTCAAACTGTGTACTTTGCATTATAAGATCTCAAATAATAAGTAGTGTTTTATGCTTATTACTTTATTTGCTTGGAGTTGGGCGGCCATGGTGGTGCAGCGGTTAGCATTGCCGCCTCACAGCAAGAGGTTCTCCGGTTCGATTCTCGGCTGGGGTGCCTTCTATGCGGAATCTGCATGTCCTCCCTGTGGTTGCATGGATTTCCTCTGGGTGCTCCAGTTTCCTCCCACATCCCAAAGACATGCTGTAGGTGGATTGGACACTCTAAATTGGCCCTAGGTGTGAGTGTGCGCATGTGTGTGTGCCTTCTGTGGAAGGTTGAGCACCGGGCTGGCAACTCGACACTGTAAAACTCCACTGCCAATCATGAGCGGACAGATGAATCGCTGTGGCAACCCCTAACCGGGAAAAGCCGAAAGAAGAAGACTTTACTTGCTTGGAGCTAGTTAAATCATATATTGCACAGACGTCAGTAAGTAGAATATTAAAAGATGTACAGTATGAATGCAATAGGGACCCTACAAACAAGTACAATCTAGCTCTTATACTGAACCACTGTTTTCATTTAAGTTTTTCTCTCACTTGATAAACTACATTATGATATGCTGTCAATACTTTAAGCACTTCGTATACTTTACTGTTAATATTCTGTAGAGCTTTTCTCCACGGCCTCTGCTAAAATGTAAATTTCCATCTTAACAAACTGGCAAACAATGCAAATAAAATTAATCTTTAAATGTGCAATTAAAGCACCACCTAATGAAGACATGGCTATGTTCCTGCTTAATCTCTGGCTAGGCTAAAATTCCAATCCATCCACACAGCATATTCTAAAGTATGCTATCTCTCACCTTACCTTAGAACTCTGTACTGGTACATTATATTTACAATCTGTGTCTCCATCATACTTACTTCCCTTATCAGTTCCTCTTCACCTCCTCACTCCCCCCCCCTATTTTTACTACACCCGCCTACTCCCCTTCAATACCTCCTGCCCCCACCTTACATCCATTCTGGATCTTCCATTGCCCAGTATCATACATCACACTTGCACCCTACAGCCAGTCTTCATGACAATAATTCTACATTTTTTTACTCAGTCATACCAGACGTTCCTTTCACTCACCTTATCTACTAACCATCTATTTCACCCTCTTATTACATCCACTTCATGATCCAATCACTTGCTGTGCTGGCACCTTTACCTATTTCCCTGGTGTTGCTTCTCAAACTTGTCTTTTTACTTTGTATTTTCTGCACACTGTACAACTATCACTTCCTCTAATATGTTACTTAAATAATTTTATTTCTCAACCTGGTCTTTTAGACAATCTCTGACTCCAATCTTTAAGTCTATAAACACAATTACCTTATGAAAAACCCTTTCCCTAACAGTAAACAATAAAAAAAAAAAACCTGCTAGGAAAAGCAGATGGTTTTCCTTTTACAATTTGTGAAGCTTTGGTTTTTATTCTTGGTCATATGTACTGCTAATGTGCAGAAATGTTCTATATACGAAGAAAAACATAACAAAATGTTAACAATCAAACCTATTCTCATCTACATTAGTCAGCTTTTAATCCTTTTTGGATAAACTAGCTCAGAGATGAAAAAACATAAAAAGCCATACTTAGAACTTGTCATTTTCTTCAGATGGGAGTTTAATTTTCAAAGTTTAATGAAGCAGTGATTTTTACCACAATGGGTTATACTGTACGAGATGGAGGAGTGCTTTTCAGGGTTATCCCCCCTCCCCCATTCTCTGCTGTGATATGACTTTGGAGCATCAGGGATCTTTTTCATACTGGTGGGGGGGGGGTTAGGGAAAATGATATAGTGAGTCTCTGCACCCACAAATCTTTTGTTATAGGAAGCCAGGCTTTCCAGTACAGAGACAAATATCACCAGACTGCCTTCATAGTCGAACAGCTAGGCCTCCTTTTAGGACCACTGATAGGGCTTATATGAGAAGGAATCCCTGAAGCCCTGGTTCTGCTGGCCACCCCTTCTGCGAGGGTGGCATCTTCCATTTGACCCCCCCCCCCTCTGGGGAACTAGCTCCATATGAATCTTGAAAATGACCTTAGGATTTTCTAAACCACATTTTTCTACCTCCTTGCTGATTCCTTCTGAAAGGTCTTTGAGGGGTTGAAAAACATACACCCACTGCAGACAAGGTCTTTCCCTCTTACTCATATCTGGAGAGCATGTCCTTTTCCTTGGGGCTGAACAAGGAAGATACATCAAAAGGTGCACTGATGAAGGCATAAAGGGCTCTGCAACATCACATAGTCACATCCAGGCACGTCTTCTAATGGCTATGCCTGAACCCGCTGCCTGTGAGGTACCTTCTGATGTATGAGAGATCGACCACACTGATGCATTTGAAACAGACTGGAGGGTGGCCAGTTGTGAGGATATTCTATTTTCATCCTCGGTAAACATGGACCCAGAAAGAGATTTGGCAAGCTCCTTGGTCAGATCTTTTTGTAATCTCATAAAATGTGCCAGATAATTTAGCCATCTGAAGGAAAGCTCACTGAAGTGTACATGCACTTTCCAAATCTGTCTAAAGCCCTGGACTCTCTGTTAGGAGGAACTCTGTTCTGTTAGTTCTTTCCTAGTGGCTGCAGCGATAACCATGGCATTGAACAGGATTTTCTTGCTCCAGTGCTCCTGGCCCTTAGTGGAGACTAGAATTTTTGTCTGGTCATTTTGGAATTGGCTCTACAGTACCCAGCTACTTTCATGCCCATTCAGAAACAAGATCTATGAACTCGCTGCTTAGGGAGGTCACCCATGAAGTAGAAGGGCCAGACCCAAAAGCCTCCAGGGAAACTGATTCCTCCTGGGAGAGGATGTTGGAGGATGAACCACCATTTTGTTTCAGGAGCTCCAGACCTGGTTCATAGATTAGCACTAAGCTAGCTGCCCTTGCGAGATATTGTAAGCCTAGCCAATTATCCCCTGTGAGACTCAAACCCTGCACCTTGTGTTTGTAAGGCAAACACCTTAACCATTAGGCCACCCTCCCAACTCTTAAATTACTAATGAAGACCAGGCCTTGTTTAAGCCTAACCATGCATCCCAAATCTCTGACATGCTCTGTTATTGATAAGTGTAAGCAGTATGTTTTATTGCCTTTAGATGGAGAGATGCATATGTAAAATGCCCTGCAGAATATTTGCTTTTTAGACTAAACCCTCAGGTGTAAACACAGGACAGTGATTTTGTTGTTTACCTATCTTACTGAGAAGTTTAGACCGTTATCAAACAGACTCATTTAAATGAATGCACCACCTCCCCGAGCATTATGATTTTCACCTGAAGCTTTTACTTTGTTGATCACTGTTTAAGTTGGTATTGATGACTGTTAAACTTGGCATTCATCACCATTTAGCTGTATATGTCATCCCATGGCATGATTTACTGTTCTTCGTAGGTTCATACTAAGCAAACTGCTCTTGTGAGCCATTGCAAGCCTAGCCAATTATCCCTTGTGAGACTCAAACCCTGCCCCTTGTGCTTGTAAGGCAAACACCTTAACCAGTAGGCCACCCTCCTAACCCTTGTCTCCAAAAGAGAACATCTTTGGGTGGGGATCTGGGAACACCTCCCCCTCATCAAAATCAGTGTCCTCTGTGAGAGATTCCTAAGGGGAATCTAGGTGTCTCCCCTTGTATGTTTTCTTATAGCAACTTCCTCAGTTGAGTGTTCTGGAGAAGTATCAGAAGAGAACACAATGTCCTGATGGACCAACTGGAGACTAGTTTGGGCTGGCTGTCACAGTGGAATGGATGGATGAGGGCATAGAATTGGGTGAGGCAAAATGTTCTGATTCCAGGGAGGCAGAGATGTCCCTTCTCTGGACAAAGAGAAAACCCTTTCCACAACCTCAAAGGCAGAACACCTATGGGACACAGACATCAACAGGAAAGAGCCAAAAGTTCTCGACCATTGGCTCCTGCAACCCCACCAGCACTCCACCAGAGGAGGGAGCTAGAGCCAAAGCCCCAAGGGGAAGAGATGTCTCCGAAAGCTTTGCAGTTGATTCCAACCCCTCCCCCCGACCCTGCACTGACACTTCGGCTCCGACAGTCTTCAGGTCTGAAAGGCTGGCAGATGATCAATTTAGAGAAACCACTAGAGTTGAAAAACAGGCTGTCTTTGGACAAGATGAAGACACTCCGAGGTTATGGATCCAAGGGCTCTGAAACAGTAGGTCAGATTGGAGAAGGAGATATTAAGGTGGAAATGAATAAAAGGATGGCTTGTGGATCCAGTGGGAGTCAGACCCGGGAGTGCCCCCATCTAGATTTGCACTCTGAGAAACTTCCTCATCATCCCATCTACATCAGCTTCTGATACGTTTCTGGAAGATCTAAGGGATGATGTGGTGGATGGAGGTCTGGAGTGCCTACGTGGAGAACCCTGTAGGAAAGGAAGAAGGAGCTGTGAAGAAACTGGATCTGATAGAAGCTTTGGGGTACAGATCCGAGGAGATCTAGGTTTTGAAACAGTCAGATCCAAAGAAGACAAATCTGACTTCTTATGCATCTTAGAAGGAGGTTCCGATGAGGTAGAATGGTCTAGAGACCACTTACGGGACTCCTTTTCCCTGGCAGCTGAATCTGACATACACTTGTCAGTTTTCTGATAGGGGTTTGAGCCCCAGCAATTGAAGAAGTAGGGGAAGAAGAAAGAAGACGTCTGAAGACTAATTTATTCCTCTGATCAGTTAAGACTCTGGAATTAAATCCAGAACAGATTGAAAAATCTGCATCCAGGTGTGCAGGCCCTAAACAATACATGCCTTCTTTGTGGGTATCTGAGCTGGAAAGCCCACAGGTAACAGTTGGCTTGTCAACCATTGTTGTGTAAGTATGGAAACACCTAAAACACTAAAGACAGAACAGCTTTTTGTTGTTAAGTGACGGAAAAAGGGAAAGAAATTAGCAATAAACTACCAACAATGGTAGAAAAGAAGTACTCAAAACGAGTAGTTGAAAGGGAAAGAGTACCAGCCATGGTACTTTAAGGTACCGAGAAACGGTTGCTAAAAAGCGTACAGAAACTAGCTAAAAAGATTAAGGGTAGGAGGTAGCAGAATTAGAAAAATATTATAGAAAAATCTGAGGCAATAACTCGGGGGGGGGGGGCTAAATAAAACTTCAAAACTCAACAGTGGCAGGATCCATGTCTGAAGCTGAAAGGTGGCAAATGAGATTTCAGGTATGTTAGGTTGGCAGGGCATTGTGGGTAAAGGGAGGAGTGCGAGAGTTCCTGGCTCTGATAATCTAGTAGAAATGTCTGAGTCAGATCCGAGTCTTAGATCCAAACCCATTACTTGAGGAATGAAAAGAACATCATCAGATTAACAGTTACATTTTTCAGGAAAAAAAAAAACAATTACAAGACAGATACATACAGTAAAGTATTTATATCAACAGTTATAAGTCTACACAGTTCTGGTAGTTCTAAAATCTTGCAGGTTAGTAAATGATTAATACTGTAGAAGAGAAAACATTTTTTTGTAAAGAAGTTTAGTGTTATGGTATGTACAGAGTTCCAGACGCATAATGAAGTAAATTATAAAATTACATAGGAAGGGAGATTTTAGTGCTGCATAGGTTTGTAAAGAGTTTAAGAAATATAATGAATTATAAAATGATGTAGAAGAGGAGATATCAGTATTGTACAGGAGGAGAATGGCAATAGCATCTAAGTGAGAGAACATGGTATAGGATTAGTTCTACCCAGACTGCCTGTTCCAGATTGGTATATCTACAAGATTTATAAGTTAGGCATACAGGGAATGCATGAGAGGGGACGAGAAGTGGATGGAGGCAGTTAAAAAAAAGAGAAAGATGAGAAGTGGCGCTTAAAAGCAGGATAAAGAGGGGTGTAACGATTCAACTGCTTGGGGGCAAAAAGTTAGCGATAAGTAATAGAAATTTAAGATGAGACTAACCCCTTTTATTACTATTATTGCCTATGGCTCAGTGTTATAAGAGAGAGGAAGAGAGAATGGATGCTGCCTCATCTACTGTTACAGAACACCTAGAACAAGCTCAGTTGGCCAAGCAGTAAAGCTACACCACAAATTCTAGACTGAACCCCACCACCAGGGGGCAAAGTATAAGCCTTAGTTCTTATGGATGAAAAGACTTTTCTGGTTAAGTGACAAGGGCCATATGAGGGACTCAAGAAAATAAGCAATGTAAATTACAGGATAAAATATTCAGAAGGATCAAATTAAAAGTTTTAAAACCCTGGAAGAAACAAAACGTTGTTGCCTAGATGGTCCAGGGAAAAAATAGGGGTCAAGAATACAGAACCCGAACTTTAGTATTCTGAAACTGAAGTGCACATAGATGAGACATTGTCAGTTCATCAGAGAAGGAGGTGTAGGACTTCCTTCACTGAAATATAGGTGTATTTCTGTTTTTCCAGGCAGGACTAACCTGGCATAACATGATATTGCTACATTTTCCATAGTGAAAATTATGCTAAAGCCTTACAGACCTCCCGATGCCCAGAGAGAACCAACAAGTTTGGAAGATAAAATATTACAACTCAATGACTTAAGAATCGCACGGTATCTACAAATTGACAAGATACAAAATCTTTTACTGCCATGAAGTTTGAGTAACAATTTTCAACAGCTAAATAACACTTCAAAATTTAATGCTTATCCAATACCAGGAATAGGAGACTTGGTGAAAAGGTTTCGGAAACCTTGGTATTTAACTCCACTTGATCTTATCTTACAAATGGATATTGGAGGAATTCCTTAACACTGCAGTCAAGGGAAAGACAGCATTTCCTACCCTCAGACAACTGTTTCTAATTTAACACTCAAACCATTAGGTTTACCTGGGGCACCATCCACATTTCAGTGACATATAGTTAAAATCGTGACACCCCATAGCCACCATGTTGAGTCATACTTGAATGTTTAATTCATCTTTAGTAAAGTGTGGGGCAGCCATCTGTCTAAGGTGCAAGTAGTGCTGGGTGCAATACAACAAGCATGCCTGACATCTAACCCATCAAAATGTAAAATAAGAATGTCTGTAGTTAAATATTTGGGATTTGTCACTGGAAGAGGAGTTGTAAGGCCACAACTGGAAACAGCGAAAGCAGTAAAAAATGGTTCCAAACATCTTCCGGGAAGATGATTCGAGCCTTTGTAGGACTGGCACATTACTACTCTAAGTTTATACCAAATTTTGCAGAGGAAGTCTAATTTAAAGTTCCCCAATGATTCAAGTAGATTTCTGAAACTAAACCAACCTTTGAGAAGGTTTTGTGCTCCTTACCTGTCTTGCTTAAATCTTATTTTTAAAGACTTTTATTGTACAAATTGATACATTTGCAGTTGGCCTAGGCTCCTGTTAGCTTCCTTAGCTATAACTCATGTCCCAGGAGACTAGTTATGCTACAAGTGAAAAAAATGAGTGGTGATTAAATGGACACCTACTTCTCTCAGGTATTATTTGTTAGGGTGCCCCTTTACATTAGTGATTAGTAATACCCCTCTCTAGTAGGTGCTGCAAAAAAGAGAGAAAAATAAAGTTGACATGCCAGACATTAGCTCTACAAAATTTTAAAGTCCTGCATTGCCCAGCTATTAAGCACAGTAATGTACACAGCCCCTCTTATATAAACAGCCTATCCACAATGACGGTACAGCCCCACAGGTCTGTGCTGAGGGGTGTTTATATAAAGTATTCCATACCTGGACTGTAGGTGAAGTACACTTTGGTAAGGCTTGGCTTTATTTGGCTGCCAGAACAGAAATGGCTCATTCCCTCCAGAAGTTAGAGTTACAGGAAGCTAAGGCAGGGTGGAGCTTTTAGCAACAGGGACATTTAAAAATCCTCTATTTGGAAAGAAAGATTATTAACTTGCTGTGGGGAAGCATTCATTTCATTCTGTGGAAAAGGAGCATTTTCCTAACGGCTTTTCCTCATAACTGAGGAGTGCAAGATTTTATTGAGGTGGCATTAGATCAGAAATAAAAAGGATTTGTCACTGCAAAACTACTACCATTAAAACTCATGAATACTGAACATGCTTATATGGTCTAGCAGACTTCAACACTGAGCTGCATTTACATTAATTATTAAATATTATTAGCATTTTTTAACTGAGAGT
Organism: Protopterus annectens; assembly: GCF_019279795.1. NCBI lineage: Eukaryota > Metazoa > Chordata > Ceratodontiformes > Protopteridae > Protopterus > Protopterus annectens. Next base: position 1,046,717,033 of record NC_056726.1, read on the forward strand.
CTAAAAGAACCACAGACCTCTCTGAAAAGTTTAGTAGGAACTACCAAAGGGGGGACTAAAACAGGGTATTTTATGCACAGCCACAAAACCAGTGTTTTGCAGGCAGTCAACAGAGTCTGGCATGCTATATTACACTTGCTTTCTACTAGGAGTGGGTATATGACCTTTTCACAGCGAGAGCTGGAGTTAAATTATAAGAAAAACTTCAATATTTTTCTCCTGAATAAGTTAGATTTCTGTCAGTAGCTTTATGCCTGCACACTTCCAACTTATGTAGCGCCATTTGCACTAACATACATTACGTGAAGGTATTCTTAACCAAGTGTCTTTATATCTGAACGAAGCAAAAAGATTGATCTCTTTAGACTGAAACACAAAAAAGTGAAAAAAAACAAGACACACTAATTAAGAAGGGGGGCTTGACCCCGCTGATTATATATACCAACTCTTGAGATTGCTCAAAAACCGGAGAAAGGGCAAATTTTCATTCTCTGCTGTACCAAGATCTCTCACACACACAACAATCAGCTTTAACAGAATTCAGTCTCTTGAAATGGCAAAGGAACATCCGCTATTTAGAATGTTTAGCCAAATGAACTGCAACTATATATATATACACAAACAGATATACGCATATACATGTACACACTCACAGGCACACACACATTATATATATATATATATATATATATATATATATATATATATATATATATATATATATATATATATATATATATATATATATATATATTTGTTTAGAATTAGTGCTCTACTCTAACAAATATAAAATAAATGAGTAAACAAAATAAGACTGTCTTATTTTTCTTGATTTTATTTAATTTTTCAAACTTATACTTGCATTTCACATTAAATTATTAAAAGAAAAGGAGCTAATATTCAAGAATAAACAGAACTGCCATATGTTAATGTGGTGTATGGATATCCATTCTTAAGGAATGTTTTATGTTTCTCTCTCTTTGGAAATATGCACACATTTTCCTCTTTTTGAATAATGCCTTGGATTCAGAGGTGTAGCCAGTTGTTTTGAATTTGTCTTCTAAGGTCTAGCACTGCCACTCCCAGTCATCCTGCAGCCTTGCCTCCCCATTCATCCATGCTGCCCTACCCCCAAGAGATTGCAAAGTCCCAGAGATATCCACATTTGAACTTATGTAGCATTTCGTAACTGTTATACAAAGCAACAAGGCCCTATACCTCATCAAGGTAGCCAGTCCCACAAAGGTGTACCACACCAAATATCACAGACACCTCAGCTCACTTGCAGACTTAAATTTCCCTTCTGACTAATGGTAGAGTTATTCAGTACTCCGGTTCTGGTTCACTTAACCATCCACAGCAAACGGTCCCCTTCTACTTCATTTAAAAGACTAACAAAACATTAACAAGCAGTCCCTTCACATTCAAAGTCAAAACACAGCGACCACTAACCCATTATCTGTAAGGCTTCCACTCAAACCTGTAACTAATGGGAGGAGAAGTCCTAGGCTCTGGTTTTTGGATCGGTTAATAACATTCCAAACCATCTGCAGCAAGCAGTCCCCTTCCAGTATACCTGGAAAACAGACTAAATGGTTTGTAGCAATACGTCCTCCTTCTACTAAAAGCCAAAACTCAAAGACTCATGCCATTCACAGCAAGCAATGTATCATGTTTTAATTATGTTTCTGACTCAGAAACACAATATCTAAAAAATGACAGTCTCTTTTGTATACATGTTCTGCACTTGCCTACCATTTCATGTCTGGCATTTTCTTTAGAGTTAATATGCAGGTGTAAAAATTAAATTATTTATAAAAAATGTACAAGTTTTATTTTCTATGTCTGTATAAGGGTATGGTGCCATGAGATATTACGCTGTTAAAAGTCTTATACATTTCAAATTAAATACATGAATTTTACATTTTTTTATCCTTTTTTGACTAGGTTAGTACCACTAAACTAGCACATGAATCCTTTTTTGACTAGGTTAGTCCCACTAAACTAGTAGCCTCTTTTCAGGGAAGACAAAGTGGTATTCATATTGTGTAGGGGAAATTTGGTCAGAACACTGGGGAAATTCCACTACTCTTCAATAGGTGCTATATGATCTTTTACATCCAGCTGAGTTACCACCATCTCAAGTAGATGGGGCCCTGGTTTAACATCTCATCCAAAGGATGACACACTCAGGAGGAGTGCATCACCATCTCATGCTGCAGTGCAATGTCAGCAATCCATCTACCTAGTGTGGGAATGGAACTCACAGCCTTCTCCACCAAAGGCTTGACGCTGCATGAAGCACAGTATGAAAAAACAGTAATGACCCTCCCACAAATTACCCCAACTATACACACTTTAAATTCATTAACCAGGCAAAGCACATGGAGAACCATTCCTGACAACCTCATCCAATAAAGTACTAATTCATTACATACATCTGGTTCATGAACTTCCAAACAGTTTAATCCATCCAGGGTTGTTGTAATAAAAAAAAAATGAAGCCTGCACATTTAAAACAAAGTCTGCTCTGTACGACAGGAACGTATCAGAGGCTTTCAAGAAGTACATGCTGAGTTGTGGAGGCAAGTGTAGCATTTACTCAGTATGTATTTCTGAAAAGACACTGATGGTTCATATCCCGCAGAACATGTATCATTTTTTTTTAAATGTACAGGCTCCAGAAGTGTTTAAGGGCTTCATGTATACAAGTCCAAGCTTTCAATACTGCAATAAGTCTGTTGATGACGGGAAAAAGGCAGCAAAGATATCAAAACAGGAAAAAAAATAAGCTGCAGTGACTTAAGAGAAACATGAAAAAAACTTCTGACAATCGCACAAAACAAATGAACTCATTACTGCTCTATAAATAATAATAAAGAAAAACATGTTTTTATGCCCTATCAACTCACACATGCAGCTGGACAATATGAACTACCATCATTTTTAAATATTAGTATTTAGAGTTGGAAACATAATGTCTAAAAAAGTGATGCACTGGAGTTGATCTGGTATTATTTGACACCTACTATTAGTTCAACTACAGTGTACCATTTCTTTCACATTGTTTCCGACTCTGAAACATACTATCTAAAAATGATATTGAGGATGATTCTTTTTTAAATTACTTACTAACTTACTGAACAAAGGAAAGGATTTAATGGATTGTAGGCATTTAACTTTACTCAACTCCCATCCACTTTACTCTCTACAAACTTCACTTTTCTCCCATCTCACACTAACATTAACCCAAAACTGTATCTATCTTTGATCTAGCCTGCTAAAATATATACAGTAAAACAGAATGTTTTAGGTAATTGCTAAACTTAACTATGTATAAAGCCATTACTGTTCAATATATGCTATATATAATTAAATGTATCCATTCTGTTTATTTACTCATGTTTTATATTTGTATTTTTTTTTGCTAATTTTTTTTTTGCTTATGTCTACCTTTATTTTTGTCTGGATCTTTTTCCTCAGATCCTGTTGAAAAGGGACTGTCAAGTTCAGCAGGTTATCCCAATAAACAAACTAACATAAATAACTACATCAAAGAATGGCTACAAAAAACATTAGATATGACAAATACTCCTACCATCAGCAGGCTGCCCCCCCCAAAGTAATTAACTTAAGCTGGTGCTGTGTAGATCACATAAAATTCCAGCTGATTAGAAGTAGAAAGCAGCAAAGCCTGTTGGTGCACAGGGAAAAATTCCCACCTGTGAAACTGACATCCTAGGTTTCACTTAGTGGACAGAATGTTACAGAATGTTAGAGGATTGCCTAGAGAAAGACTGAGCAGCAGCACGCAATCTTTCCTTAAACAGAGAGATGGTATGACTCTCCTCGCTACACTAATCCTCCTGCTTGGAGACGAAGGCTAGCCTCAGCCAAATGAATGGGTGCTGTATTTGCTCTGAGTTGGCAAAAGTATGTGAAGAATTGTACAGCATGGCAAATCCACAGGGTGTTAGGCATGTACAAGAAAAAGAAGTTATGTACCTACCATAACGTTCCATGTTAGTTGTCTTCATCTCGCCTTCTTTCTTGCTGGTTGGGATCGGAGCTGATCCTCGGCTCCGACTCGGCCATCTTCTATAGCTCAAGAGCTGTTTACTGGCTCGAGGCTATCCCTTATCCCATGATGCCTAGGGCTAGCTACCCAGATCTCGTTTGTAATAGCTAATCCCAGACATAGCCAGAGAATCAACCTGTCATACTCTCTAATTCAGTAGAGGAAACAAACCAGAGAACACTCAGTCAGTGAAACCAAAACTCCTCTCAATCCAATAGGACAGGGGGACGGAGGGTGGGACGCAAGAAAGAAGGCGAGATGAAGACAACTACCATGGAATGTTATGGTAGGTACATAACTTCTTTATGTTAAGTTGTCTATCTCGCCTTCGTTCTTGCTGGTTGGGACAGCGTCCCTAGCACCTACAATCCTGGGAGGCTCATTGGAACAGACTCTTCAGAACAGTGGAACCAAAGTCAGCTCTGCTCCTGGAGACCATATCTAGCTTGTAATGAGAAATAAAGGTATGAAGATTTGCCCACGTAGCAGCTGCACAGATAGAATCCATGGACAACCTAGATTGGAAGGCCACAGAGGTGGCCAAAGCCCTAGTAGAATGACCTTTTGGTTTGATAGGCAACTCTTTGTTTCTCAATTGATAAATGAAAGTAATAATGTGAGACAACCACCTGGATAAGGTCACTTTGGAAACTGGAAGACCTTGTTTGCCCTGAGCATAGGAAAGGAATAGTTGGTCTGACTTCCTTATATCCTTCGTCCTATGCAGGTAAAAACGCAGTTGTCTATGAACATCCAATTGATGTAATTTGTATTCTGCCTTGTTGGTGTGGTTGGGAAAAAACACAGGTAGGTCTATAGATTGGTTTAAATTATTTTCTGAGCAGACTTTCGGAAGGAAAGCGGGATTAGTCCTCAGAGCAACCCTGTCCTTATGAAAAACTAAGTTTGGAGGACGGACACATAGTGCTTGAAGTTCAGAGACGCGTCTGGCTGAAGTAATAGCTACCAGAAAGAGAGTTTTCCAAGATTAAAACGTAATGGAGGAGGATGCTGCACGTTCAAAAGGGGGCAAAATTAAGGAGGTTAGTACCAAATTTAGGTCCCAAGGAGGAGGGGGATCTCTCACTGGGGGTCTAAGGAGAGTAGTCCCTCTTAGAAAACCTTTACATAGCTTATGAGACATGATGTTTGCGTTAGAGAAACCAACATGAAAGTTTGAAATGGCTGCTAATTGAACCCTGATTGTAGCAGAAGTGGACCCAGAATGAAAAAGTTCTGCTAGGAACTCCAAGATTTCGTGGACTGGGGCTGAAAGGGGATCTATGTTTCTAGCCTCTGCCGAACAAGAAAAACGTTTCCATTTGCTAGCATTAGTCCTTCTAGTGGCGGACTTGTGCAAAGAGACAATAATTTCACGTACGGCCGGGGAAATGCTGGGAAGCCTGGCTAAGGTTGGAAGTGGAGCAACCAAGCTGTGAGCTGGAGTGTTTGGAGGGATTGATGCAGCCTGCCTGATTGATGAATCAGTAGGTCTGGAATTGGATCCAGAGTCCAGGGCTGATCGAGAAGGTAATGTGCAGGAACGGAAACCATATCTGTCGAGGCCAGCAGGGGGCAATGAGGATCATTTTGCAACCCAAAGACATTGCTTTCTGTATGAGTATCGGTATCAGGGGAAACAGAGGGAAGGCATAAAGAAGTCCCTGAGGTCAATCGTGGACTAGAGCATCTCTGGGTGTGTGACCTGGAAGCGGAAGAAGGGAGTAGTAGTTGCTGCATTTGCTGTTAAAGTGGGTAGCAAAAAGATCGCAGCAAGGCTGTCCCCATTTGCGGAAGATCAGATCCGCAACTACCTGATTCAGAGACCACTCATGAGGCATGAGAATAGCTCTGCTGAACCTATCCGCTATAATGTTGGACCTCCCAGGGATGTACGTCGCAATCAGAAATCCTTGGGAGGAAATTGCCCACTGCCAGAGTCTGAGTGCTTCTTGACATAGGGGGTAGGACCTGGTCCCACGTACCACACCACTGACATGTTGTCCATTTAAATTGCAATGGTCCCAGAAGGGAGAGAGTCCTGAAGAGCTTGCAACGCTAAGAGCACGGCTCTCATTTCTAGGACGTTTATATGCAGATGATACTCGTGAGGCTGCCAAGTGCCTTGGACTGTCCTGACCTGATAATGCCCCCCCCACCCTATCAGTGAGGCGTCTGTGGTCAATGTGGCAACTGGAGGGGGCTGAATGAAGGGTCTGCCCTGAATCACTAGCGGGGAGACCATCCACCAGGAAAGGTGCCTTTTGCATGCTTCTGTAATCATGATCATGTGAGACATGGGCAGCTGTTGGAAAGACCACTGTGTGAACAGAAGCCACTGAAGGATCCTCATGTGAAAGCGGGCCAGTGGGATTAGAAGAATTGTCACTGCCATGGAACCCAGAGTTTGAAGGATGAACCTGACTCGGATCCTTTTGCTCTGCATTACAATTTGTACTTGCTGGCGAATTAAAGATACTCTGTCTGGCGGAAGCCTTGCGGACATGTTCCTTGTGTCTAACTCTGCTCCTATATAGGTGATAGATTGACAGGGCAACAAGGCAGATTTTTAGAAGTTTATTGTGATGCCTAGCTGGGAGCAGATTGTGATTGTGTAGTCCCTGGCTTGCAGAAGTTGATGCCTGGTGGCAGCAGTGAGGAGCCAGTCGTCTAGATATGGAAAAGCCTGAAATCCTCGACGTCTCAGGTGAGCCGTGACCACTGCCATACATTTGGTGAACACCCTGGGGGCTGTGGTGAGACCAAAGGGCAGAGCTCTGAACTGGTAATGACTGGCTCCCAGCCGGAAGTGAAGGAATCTCCTGGAGTGCCTGTCCATTTTGATGTGGTAGTACGCATCCTGAAGATCTATGCAGCACATCCAATTGTCCTGACCCAAAAAGGGTAGAATAGACTGTAGCCTGACCATCCAAAACTTTGTTCTTTGAACAGACTTGTTTAGTCTGCTGAGATCCAGACTCGGTCTCCAGTTCCCTGTCTTTTTTGGTACCAAAAAGAACCTTGAGTAAGTTCTGGATCCGTGTTGGTCTGCCGGGACTTCCTGGATGACTCTTTTTTTCTAGCACTCTTGAAACTTCTATGACTGCTTGGTCCCACAGATTGGGTGGAACATCTGGAAGGAATTTGCTTGACGGTAAGGGGGGTTGAGAGAAGGGAATTTTGTAACCTCCGGATATGATTGACTGTACCCATTTGTCTTGCGTTAAACTTTGCCAGGCTTTTGGGTACAGTGAAAGTCTTCCCCTGACTGCCTCCAGAGGCAGTCAGCTGGGTAACCCTTCAGGGATGCTGGAAGGGCTTCTCAGAGAAGGATTCTCTGCTGCCCTGGTTCTGCGGACCCCTTCTGCCATGAGGGCGGCGTCTGTTGTTGTTTCCTCCTCTGCCCCTGGAGGAAAAATCGCTACGTGTGTCAGGCGGGGCTCCCTGGGATTTTTGGAACCATATTTTACCACCCTTCTGACCCTTGGGGTATGGTCTGGAAGGAGTGGAAAAACGGACTCCTACAGCAGAGAGAGTCTTACCTTCTTGCTCACACCTAGTCAAAGTGTCTTTCATCTGTGGTCCAAAAAGAAAGGAATCGTCAAAGGGGGTGTTGGTGAGTGACGCTCTAAAGGGTTCTGCAAAATTACACAGCCGCATCCATGCATGTCTCCTAAGGGTCACGCCTGTACCTGCGGCTCTACTCACACCATTGGCTGCATAGGAAATGAGCCTCATGGAGGAGTTGACTACAGAATTAAGGGTTGCCAGGTGGGAAGCCACTTTAGCTTGAGCCCCTTCAGCTGATGGATCTTGAAGGGTATCTCCGAGCTCTTTAAGGAGATCCCTCTGAAGCCAGGTAAAATGGCATAAGTAATTCAGTGACCTCATAGAAAAGGTCGCTGAAGCAAACATTCGCTTCCCATATCTATCCATAGTCCTAGACTCCTTGTTAAGAGGATGGACAGACGAAGAAGTTTCCACTAACTCCTTTTTAGTGGCTGCTGCTACCACCATGGCATCTACAGGACCACCTTTGGTAAGAAACTGCTTATCAAGGGGTGCAGTGATAAACTTGCTGGGTCTCCTCAGGGTTGGTTCCACTGTATCCGGGGCTGACCAAGCCTTTCGAGCCACTACTGACATGAGTGGATCGAAAGGCGGAGAAACCCAGGAGGTGGAAGGTTGGGAACCGAATGCATCCAGAAATACAGACTCATCCTTGGTAGGGGCTGGGGGGTTCTAGTTCCCCCTCTGCTTAAGCGTTTCTAGGATGTCCGAGAAGGAAACATCTTCAGAGGGGGATCTCGGGGACCCTTCCAAATCATCTAAGTCTGCATCGGAAGTGACAGACTCAGGGGAGTCAATGTGCTTCCTCTTGCACTTCTTCTTACGAGGGGGCTCTTCTGAATGACCAGGGGAGGCCTCGGAAGAAGAGGAAACACCCAATGGGGTGCCCTGGAGCGCCGGTTCTCTAAGCTTGGGGTCTGGAGGAGGAGCAGAGGTTGGCACAGGCACTACAGGGGACGGAGCCGGTGGGGCCAATAGTGGAGCTGACTCAGTGGCCAGCACACTCCTCATGACATTGAAGGTGTCCCTGCCATGATGCAGAGAAAGCTCCGGTTCCGAAGAAATCGGAATCCTTCTCCGCACCGAGGGAGACAGCTCCGAGGCCAATGTACGCGCTGATCTCACCTGCGTCAAAGCTCCGAGAGGGAGAACGGGGTCGGACAAGGGTCCGACGAGGGAACCCCAGCACCCAGATCCCTCGACAGAAGGCACCACCGAAGGGATCGGAGCCAACATCGGAACCGAAGGAGATAGAGTTATCGGAGCTGACGGTTCCACTACTCGAACCCTAATGAACTCTGGCTCCGAACTCATTGGAGTCGGAGGAGGAACATCGATAGAGGTGGACGGAGCCGGCACCTGTTGAGGAGGGCTGGACAAGCTCTTGGCAAGTGCCTGCGACTTCAGCAACCTACTGACCACTCACCCCATGTCGTGATCCGAGAGCCTAGAGAACCGAGAGGAGTGGGAAGATCTGTGACTGTGCTCACTCTGAAGCAGGGGAGACCGAGGAGCCAAATGTATGGATTCCAGAGAAGGGGACCTTAGCCTTTTGTGGCTACGTGATGACTCCGTAGGTTCTGATGGAGCAGAAGGGGAGATAGTCTCATCGGTTCCGGCCGGAACTGAAGTAGCAGGTAAAGTTTGAACCAATGACGGTTCCGAGCTTGGAGCCGACGATTTGATCGGTTTAGGGGATTCCACAGGCTGAGTCTTGGCCGGTGAATCCTGCGGCTTTAAAAGACCTCTAAGAATAAGCTTATTCTTACACTCCTGCAGAACTCTTGGACTAAATGCATGGCATATAGAACAAGAGTCCTGCAGGTGCACTGTGCCTAAGGCAATAGACGCAAGAAGTGTGCCCATCTGTCAGAGACATTTTCTAACAGCATGAGTCACACTTCTTGAACCCAGACACCCTAGATTCTTTAGACATCCTGTATCCACAAACTACCTCGAGATACTACACTGATCTTAGCCAAAAGGCCGATAAGTGAAAACAAAATACCACAACACCAATATCAACAAAAAGAAAAACACACAGTATACTACAGCTAAAGCTAAACATTTTTTTTTTTTTAAACTAGGAAGCCTCTAACTTAAACGGCTACCTAAAAGGATAGAAAGAGGGGGGAGGAGAAGAACTCTCTAAATTAAATGAGTTCTAAAAAGGGGGAGGAAAGGAACTACTACAACACACTAAACTAATGACAATAGTATAAGACTAAAAGTTAACTATAGCTCTTAAGAAAAAAAACTATTTTTTGAAGAAAAAAGTTCTATAATAAACTAATAGAAGCCTGAGCCAGTAAAACGACACCTTGCAGCTGAAGCGGCAAACGAGATCTGGGTAGCTAGCACTAGGCATCATGGGATAAGGGGTATCCTCGAGCCAGTAAACAGCTCTCGAGCTATAGAAGATGGCCGAGTCAGAGCCGAGGATCGGCTCCGATCCCAACCAACAAGAACGAAGGCGAGATAGACAACTTAGCATCATGCTATAATACAGTAGTTTATATTACATGGACTGCATGCCACAGCAGCCCCTTGGAAGAGAAGAAAACAGGGCATGAGAAAAATCCTGAGAGTGTTTACATCATTTCATTCTCCTCACATGCATTTTCAGTGATGGATCACCAATAATAAAAATGACATCTGGAGATTCAAGACCCAGTGCAGATGTTGTGTGAATCCTGTTCTGAACTTGAGCTGTGAGAGTGAAAACCAAAATATCAAGAGTGACAATGAACAGAACAGTCGGCAAACATACTTTTCAACCAGTTGGTATAAGGATTCTAAATAAAGCCAAAAATAACAAGAGACAAATTAGGGACAGGTTTTAAATATTGCTCTTATAAAACTTGTAACATTGCTAAACTAACAAGTTTTGCATTTCTGCACATTTTCCAAAGAACATGAAGTCTGAAACTGAAATATCTGCCATTATTCATAGATTGTTACTAGGCTAATGACTCAGGGGGCCTTTCTAAGCCTAGCCAAGTTTTCCCAAAAGAGTAATGATGTCCTGTATCCAAACAGGACACTGGAGCGGCCTTAGGTCAACTAGTGCCCTAGGCAAAAGGGCTCCATGGTGCCCTACCACCATCACCTGGTGCCCCCATCCTGGTCTAACTACATTAAATAAATACTGGCCTAAGGCCGGCTAGGTATTTATAAGGTATCTCTGTCCATACTAAACATGGGTGCCAGGATCGGTATAAATTTCCTATTACCCATCCACTGGTCTAGGTTATGCTTAAAACAGGGTAAAAGACAAACTCAGCTTCACATGGATGGGAAGTCTGTTCCATAGGAGGGACAGTCTCTGAGATACATATTTGTCTCTCCAGCATGTTCTCTAAGTCACAGGCAAAATTCAGGTCCTTAGACTTTGCATTTCTGGTGCGGTTTGACTTATGAATATGTAGGAGATTCATCACAAGTGTGGGGTCTGCGGATGCCTTGTAAGCCAGGTATAGATCACCCCTCAGTAATGTATAAGAGACCGAGTACAGGGAAAGGGCTTTAATGTGCTATGCATAAGACAGGTTTGTTATGCCTTGTATTCTTTTTGTAAGGAACCCCTAAGGTCACTCTAGTTGCTACATATGCCTGGTCAGGTACATACCTAAGGGAGCATTGTACTCTATGACTGGTCTGATAAGGGTGGAGTACAGTGGGATAATGACTTCTTTGGACCTAGATGCCAAGCCCTTACTTATAAGTTGAGCAAAATAAAAAGATTCTCTCACCACTGTGGCCATGTGGTGGCTGAAGGTAAGGCTACTGTCTATGTGCACACCCACATCCCTAACCACTGTGTCAACTCTTAGGGCCGTATTATTATCATGGTAATTAGTCAGGATGGCTAACCTCCCAGACAGTACAATTATGCATTTCTTAGCATCTTGTTTAAGACCATGGCTTTGGTCTTTGTTAGTCAGAGATGGATCTTGAAGAATGCTAGTATCTAAAGGGGAGTCGATGATAACCCCCAGCTTGCACTCATCTGCAAACTGTCAGCCATAAACCTTCACTATTTGCTTCCATTTCACAGACATAGCTGCCAAAAAAAAAAGAGTGGCCCCAGTACAGAGCTCTGGGGGACTCTGCTCATGACTGGCCTCTTGGTGGAGGTAGCCTCACCTATTTGACCTCCTGAGTCCTATTAAGGAGCCAGTTGGTTATCCAGCAGGTGATGCAACAGTTTATACCTAATTTAGTGAGCTTATCTGTAATGCCTGCATGTGGTACTGTATCAAAAGCCTTGGCCAGGTCGAGGTAAGCTGTGTGCACAGTCTTACCTTCATCCATTGCTTTGGTGACCCAGAGTTTACCAGATTTAATATGCAAAACCTTCCTTTAACAAAGCCAAACTATGATGGGCCAGTGTTTGCAGGTTACCTATGTCTTCACTTATGTCCATGATAATTCCTTCTATCGCCTTACATATGAGGCTGGTAAGACTTATGAGCTTGTAGTTACCCAGATCAGTGGTTGGACTTCCTTTGTGCAGGGGAATGACTGTAGTCATCTTCCATTCCTTGAGCACAAAACCTGACTGAAGGCTCTAGTTGAAAACTGATTCAAGTGGTCCAGAGAGGTCATAATTCATGCTATTTATTAAACATACTGGTTAGTTACTGGAGCCCATTGATGCAGTGTTTTTGGCCTTGGAAAGTGCATTGATGACCTGTTCCCTAGTAATAGTTAGGGGGATTGTGGTATGCGGTATTTCCTTTGGACCACCATTGGGGTGAAGTTGCAAGGGGGATTTGAGCTGAACCTGTCAGCCAAAAAGTTGGCAATGGTTCAGCGTGGGTGATGCCATTTACAATGAGTTCTGCGCACTATTGCGCATTTCCCCTGAGGGTATGGACATAGCTGTAGAAAGCTTTATGTTTGTCTTTTGCCTGAGAAGCTATTATTTCTTCAAATTTAGTCTTTGAAGTATTAATTAACCTTCTTAGCTGTCTGTTTAGATTGGTCAGGGGGGCTTTCAGTATGTATGGCTTTGTTCTTCCTATATATGGCCAAGATTTTTTTTCTTTTGTTGTATAACCAATTGATATTGTGATTCCACCAGGGTGGGTTGTCTTATGAGTTTGTCTTATTCCTAACACAAGTGGGCACAGCTATCAATATGGTTGTACAGAGATTTTGTAAATAGCTCAGCATATCCTATGGTGTTTACTAGGTTTGGGGTGCTTGGAATTTAGCCATGGTGTTACTTAGTAGAGAGATAATCAAAGCAATTAAAACAATTAATAGGTAATCAAAAATGTAAAGTGAAACATCCACTACAAAATGTATATCAAATACTATGCATACTATAAAGGTCAAGCTATTTTAAAGTTGTTAGACAAATTGTCTAAAATATCAAGATTAAAGACAATAAGATAAAATCAATAATCATCTTAAACCCTACAAAGGGATTTCAACTTTAATTGTTTCTATTGCTTTGATTGTTTATGGAAGTGATGCAACTGTGTTAATTATCTCTGATGAAGTTCCTCTCTACCTGTTTGGGACAAAAGCACTAAGATTGATAAATTTTACTTTTATTCTTTGGAGAGAATTGTGTGGATTTTATGCAGGCATTGCTGCTCTGAAGTACTTACCTTATTGTGTGGTTGTTTATACTGTATTGCTTTGTTTGGTGCTTTGGATGGCATTTTTCACTTGAGAAGCTGTCTGTTTTTGTGAATCTTTTAACTGCCTTTATAGCAAACTACATAGAGTACCCCTGCTGCCTAATGTTCCCTTACCTTACATCTTTCATGCTGCAAAATGTTGTCCTGTTATCTTAAGTGCTTTTAGGGTATCATGAAGAGAATCCATGAGTCTACTGCTCCTCACTCCCCAATACTGCAGGATTTGCTCATTAGTCAAGGGGACTGTGAGGGTATGACAAGCACCCACAAACATTCCACCACAAACAGTCACACACACACACACACACACACACACACACACACACACACACACACACACACACACACACACACACACACACACACACACACGGACACACTCACCCATACACAAACACATTTCAACCACTGCCAGTCTGCTAAACTCCTTGGCAGTTACCTCTGATGTGGTATCAGCAGGTGAATTCAAGCTTTTAGCCATGTTCATTAACATGGCCGGCTGAGATAACATACACAGCCAAGCCTTACAGCAGGCATTTCTGGGTGGAGAGCATATAGATAATTAGCACAGACCACTCCAACAGAATTCCTCATTATATTTTGCAGTAGGCTACAGACTGCCCACCCTCACTGTGTAGCACCTGTGGTAGGATGGTCACTAAATCAGAAATAGTTGTCACGAGGTGTACACTAGGCTTACACCTTGTGGTAATCATTCTGTATTGGGTCTCATGTCTTGAGTACTGCACACATTTTCTGGGGATCACAATCAGTGAAAGAGATCAAAACTGTAGAAGGCAAACAGAAGGGTGACTACAATGACTATTCAAACAAATGCAGTATCTTTAGTGGAACGACTTCAGAAAAAGTGGTAGATTCTTGCATGAGTAGAGGAAAAACAGGGATATTACAATAGAAACATGCATCTAAACTGTAAGGCCAAGATATAGTTTTATTTTCTGTCAGAAGACAATGTCCCTAATCCCATAAAACAGTATTGTTAAGAATAATACCAATACAATTGAAGGAGGTATAAAAGTGTTTTGTGTGATTACTCGAGTTCTCTTATCAGACCTACTGTTGTAGGCTCGGCAATAAGTAAAAAATAAAAATAGTTGGCCAATATTCTAGTAATCTCCTATGAACCTTACAGCTCAAGAGCTCTTACAAGCCTAGCCAGTTTTACCCAGATAATTATACCCAATTTTCTCTCCCTAGGGGAATGATAACCAGGGTCTGCAAGTGGGGCTGGGATGTGTACTGTTATTTTTGTAGAAAGCATTATCTCTACAATTAATAGTCTATATGTTGGTTGTTCAAATAAAACGATTAAGATTTTGTCCAATTTGCATAGAATTTACACTCTTGTTCACATTTAAATGTTATAAAAGATTTAAAGTGTTATGGGAGTGTTGTTAGGTATCTTGTATGCTCGAAGGATGGTCAGTCACATATTCGTAATGATTTTTTTCAATGTTTTTATTGATTTCAAGTAATAATAATTGTGATTGCTATACAATGTTAGCAACTTGCACTAATAATTACTAAGTCATTTTTAACAGCATTGGTCTTTAAAAAAATTTTTTTTCAGTGATATGTTTACATCTAACATGACGAATTCTCATTAATTATGTTAATTCATGAGTCACATGACTCACTACCATATATTTAATGATGGTTGTCTCATTTAGGTTCATAGATTCATAGGTTCATAGGTTCATACTAGGCTATCTGCCCTAGGGCATTTATAAGCCTAGCCAGAGTGTGTTTGGCTTTCGCCACCCATTTTAAATTAATTTTGCTATGCCCTTTTTCGAGGTTAGCATACTGTGCCTCTGTCTAACAGTGACACAGAAGTGATACCCAGGGTAAACTTACAGATCCCCCATCCACTCATCAAGATTCCTCTTGAAGAGAGTCAATGAGGGACTCTGCCTAACCTGGACTGGGATTTTATTCCAGAGTGAAGGGAGCCTCTGGGTTATGAATCTGTCCCTCCAGCATGTCCTATTTATTTCAGTGCTGAGGTTCAAGTCTCTTGAGCGCGTAGCTCGATGGGATTTGGATTTTCTGAGGTGCTTTGGTTTTTATCTTGAAAAAGCTCGGTATTAACAGAGCGAAAGCGCTTGATTTATTGTGGATTTTGTTTCGTGGTGGCGAAATAAAGACTTGACGTTTTATTACCATTACTTTTGGTTTCCCTTGCTTGTGGACATTTTTTTTTTTCTTCTTCAAATAAAACGTACTAAGATTTTTTCATGCATAGCACAGAAAAATGACTATAAGAACTAAAACAAGTTAATCTGCATTCACTTCATGAATAGAGAGTATTTTTTCAAATTAAGTGTTCCCACTGTTATGCACAAAAGCCTTGGCTGGCCAGTTTCGTTTTACTCTAGACCCATATATAACAGCTAAATATGTAAATTTCAGAACTGAAGAACGGTACAGGGACAAGCTGTCTAAAGGCTAAATAAGTCCTATACTTCTGCTACATAGTTCTTTAGCTAAGGAAAAAACATTTTCTCTCTCACACAGACACACACACACACACACACACACACACACACACACACACACACTCTTTCATTTGGTGGATGTTATAATCTTGATCTAATAAGCAGATTAGACCTTAAAGTCCCATAATTTACAGGCAGATAGTTTTTTTTTTTTAATTTCCACAGCTAGCCTTTTAAAATATATCCTGGCTGGACAAAGGGCTGGCTTTTTAACACTTTCTAACCAGGAATTCCTGCAGCTGGCTTAAGTAATTATAGTTCAGGGTCTATTTTTTTAACTCCTCTTCCAATATCTTAGGAAGAGAACAAAAGCAGGCTGCCTTTTTTCACCTACTACATTCTTTTCTCAGTGATGCAACTAGTTCTAGTTGCTGCTTAACATCGATATCAGTATCTGTTTTCTGTTCTTAGACTTTAAATGCCTCACCTTCATAACTCTCATCTGTACAGATTTTCACAGAAAATCCAGATTTTTGCCTTCTATTTTTAGTCTGTTCCTCAAAATAAATTGTGGTTTTCTGGCAAATTACAAGGGATTGAAGTCGACAAATAATGACATACATTTGAGTTTCAGAATTCATATCCTTCAGAAAATGCATGCTAAAGTAAAACTTTTAACTCTAATAACTTTCTGAGTTTGTAAGAGTAATTTTTTTTTAATTGTCCCTATTTTGGGGCCTTTGTACTCCTGAAATTTTTGGCTTTGTCCAAATTTCTTATGGTAACAGGTGGAGAGGTATTCTCACCTTGCATTGTCAGATGTCCTAATACCCTTTGGCTATCGATTAATTCTTAATGTCATGGCAGGTTCTTCATTTAAAGGCAAGTCTCCTCTGGTTGTATCTTATTTTAAATGTTTAACGTTGCTCACTAGGCCATTAAGTAACCATAACAAGACACATAATTAAATGTATTCCACATATTTTACATTCTGTGTTCAGATGGAAACAGTACAGTCATAAAAACACAAAGCGACCTTTGCCAGCTCCCAACATTCGAAGAAAATATGTACATTTTTCTCAGTGCGTTATGAATTCAAGCATTTTAAATAAACATTTTTACTAAATCAGAAAACTACCTCCCTCAACAAGTAATGGTTAACTATGCGATAAGTGAAAACTAATATGATTTCCAATGAATAGAGGTTTTTCCTTGTTACATGTGAAATTATTGATGGGTGGGTTGGGGACTGCACTTCAGAGGTAATTATGGGGAGACAGGAGGCTTCATAACTGGTAAATTACTAGTGGAAGTTGATTTCATTGTGAAAGGTAAGAAAAACCGAACTTGTGATGGATAAAAGAAGGGATTGTATAGTCAGGATGGATATCAGGAGCTAGTGGGATACTGCATACTATTAAAGGCTAATTACAGTATTCAGAAATTAATTATGCTGATGTATTATGTTGTTACTTTCGTAATCAGCTAACAAGCCTACCCACAGAATGTGTAAGCTCAATTAAATACTTGCAAAGAGAATAAAACAAAAAGACCTCTGATCCTATTAAGCCATTAAGATGAGCACACTTCTGAAAGAAATTTAACATGTGCAAAGTTTAGAACTGGTGACACTTTAGGTAGACTGGATATGTTTTTAGAGATAAACTGCTAAAAAAATAAGTAAAATGTCTGCACCAAGAAAGCTGAATACTGAAGACCACAAGTTAAGTGTCTTGGTTTAAGTATATCACCTTGAACCATGACAGACTTTGTATAAAAGAAATTCATGATTTTTTCCAAATCAGACACTTTATGTACTCTTTCACAACTGTAAAATGTAAATGGTCTTGTTTTGCAATGTCTAAATTTGAAGGCATAGGTATTCTTAACGAGGTACGTCTTGCAGCAAGTCTAATATGCATTTGTTCATTTGCATTTAAATAGCTGTGCTACATTACAGAAGACTGACCTTCACTTTCCTCACAAACATTTACACGCAGACATTTCCCCATAAATCTTAAGACATGAGCATGAAGCAAGGATTAGTCTGAACATTAGTTTCTAGCCTGATATCCACTGACTACATGTCTTAGTAAATTCTGGTTGACCTGTGTTACAAATTTAAATGCACAGTATTTCTACAAAGATAAAACCTGCCTTCTCTCAACTAATATTCAGCTTTTAGATTCAGTATAGTAATTATTCATTAGAACATCAAGCATTTTTTTCCTTCCTGAAAATGTAATTTGGGATTCCAGAATCACCACATTAATCAGAGACGTATTTAAAAACAACCCCAGGTCACTCTTGCAAGATTAATCTTCTGACTCCTAAAGACTGAGGTGAATAAAAGCAGTAAAGGTTATAATTATGACATCTTCGGGTGAAAAGCCTTTTAGGTAAAAGAAAGCCGGACGGAAAATATTCCTGACCCTGTAACTGGCCCTATTAACATCCCTATTTAAATGCCACAGATTCTAATCTGGTTCTGAGGCCGAATGACCATTTTTAAAAGTGTTCCCACGGGGTAGTTTTTTTTCTTCCTTCATTTCTTTTTTTCAAATTCAGGAAAGCTCTCAGGGTAACATCATTGTCTTGTTTTACCGGGCATAGATTTCTCTGAAACTAGATTTTGAAATGCATTTTTATTGTGTATCTCTGAGTAAAGCTTGCTATTCTTAAATATCATCACTGGTATTAATTATTCACAAGTGAATTCTATAATAAAAAAAATAAATAAATAAATAAGTAAAATGCATTCAACCACAATATACAGTTATGAAGCTCTGTTTTTCTACACTGCTTCTTATTCAAATAGTTTAGAGCATTACTTATTTTGGTGTTAATACCAGAAGACGCTGTCAGGTTCGATTCTCAGCTAGAGCGTATTCTGCGTGGAGACATGCGTGAAAGGGCGTACCTTTGTTGAAGGTTGTGTGTCAGGGCTGGCAACTCGGCACGTAAAAATCAACTGCCAATCATTAACGGACCGGAGTTCCGCTGTGGCAACCCCTAACCAGGAAAAGCTGAAAGACACAACAACAACCAGAAAATTAGGATCTATTCAAAGTTAGTGAAGATGACCTTAGTTTAGACCAAATCACAGTTTGCTGAAATCAAATAAGGTAATTAGCAGAGTCGTAACTGATCAGATGATAGTTAATCTCTGGTTTTATTACCTTGATATTAGGAATCACGGTGTATCTTCTGCGTGGAGACATGCGTGAAAGGGCGTACCTTTGTTGAAGGTTGTGCGTCAGGGCTGGCAACTCGGCATGTAAAAATCAACTGCCAATCATTAACGGATCGGAGTTCCGCTGCGGCGACCCCTAACCAGGAAAAGCCGAAAGACACAACAACAACCAGAAAATTAGGATCTATTCAAAGTTAGTGAAGATGACCTTAGTTTAGACCAAATAACAGTTTGCTGAAATCAAATAAGGTAATTAACAGAGTCGTAACTGATCAGATGATAGTTAATCTCTGGTTTTATTACCTTGATATTAGGAATCACGGTGTATTTAAGCTGTTTTCAAAAAATTCAAGTAAAGCTGAATATGAATACATAAGTAATGTTCTCTACTATACGATTTTTAAATACCTTGCTACTTCAGCAGAAGGTGGTGAAATCTAATTTATATATGTATTTCGATATTTTGTTTGAATTTCCTCACAATCATATCCATTATTTCTAACTCAGCAGCTAACGTGCTATTCTTAAATAAACCATCTACATTATTGCACCATCAGAAATAGCCCAGTCTAGACAAAACTCTCTATCTGTGCAAACACAAATGACATACAGTAAGCATGGATTAAGCACTTAGCCAGTGTTACTACAATAAAGGTAAGAGGAAAGAATTGCCAGTGTCAAAGAAGGCAATTTCCAGATGGCTGTTTTATAGGTTCACAGGTACATACCAAGTTAGCTGCCCTTATAGGTTGGTACCAGGCTATCGGCCCTAGGGCCTATACAAGCCTAGCCATAACAATTCCCTGGCTATTTCTTCCCACATTATTTACTTCCCTGGACCCCTGTCTAGCAGGGCGACTGACGTGATCCCCAGGGTGAATTTCCTTTCTCCCATCCAATCGTCAAGGTTCCTGAGGGCCAAAGAGGTGCTCTGCTTGACATGTATTGGCAGTCTATTCCAGAGTCTGGGGAGTCTCTGGGTCAGGAACCTTGTATTACCATTTTA
This sequence comes from Protopterus annectens, assembly GCF_019279795.1. Lineage (NCBI taxonomy): Eukaryota > Metazoa > Chordata > Ceratodontiformes > Protopteridae > Protopterus > Protopterus annectens. Next base: position 1,046,736,993 of record NC_056726.1, read on the forward strand.
AGCCTGGCCATTCTCCGTTTTTATTCTCAAAATAACCTATTCCATTTGGTTACTGATTGGCCTTACCAATCCCATGGTTGATGATTATATATTACCACTAATGAGAATAACTGGGATCATACCATAGATAATTTGAGGGGATTCACACATGGAATAAAACATTTAGGAGCTGCATCTATCCATTAGTAGTATAGAGGGTAGTCCTGGGATAAATTTCCATTTCCCACTCACAGATTTAAGTTGTACTTGAAAATGGACAGGGATGAGATTTGTTTTATGTGGATGAAGAATTTGTTCCGTAGCAGTGGTATCCTCTGTGAAATACACCTGTCCCTCCAAACCATTCAGGTGATGCTGCAGAAGATGTTTAGATCTCTAGGCCAAGTATTTCTGATGCCATTTGACTTGCTGATGTGAAGTAAATCCATAAGTAATGGCTTGGAGGATGCCTTGTATGCCAGACACAGGTCACCTCTTAGCAGCCTGTCGGATACTGAGTATAATGACAGGGCTTGGAGTCGATCTATGTAGTACTTGTTGTTTAGGCCTTGTATCCTTTTAGTAAGGTGTCTCTGTGGGGGTTCCAGCTGTTGCATGTGTCTGGACAGATACATGCCAAAGGAGACATTACATTCACTGAGACTGGCCTAATGAGGGCTGAGTAAAGGGGGACAATGACATCCTTAGATCTAGCAATTATGTAATTCCTTTTTGTTATTCTTACCATAATAAGCCACTTCCAGGCAGGGATATGGCCCATACCATGAGGGCTTTGGCTTCTTTGGTAGGTTTTGGAAAGGGGTGGACTCTGGAAGCATTCTAGAGGCAGCAGGTTGATCATCTATACATATTTTTTTACAAAGCACTATAAACTGGGCTCCTTTTCCAGGTCCAGAAACGTGTGTGCAAGGATAATTCCCCAAGGGTTACGAATTTGTCGTTTACCCTTCCTCCTCCCTTCTTACTTTCTAAGCTACCTTTTGGCATGTTTTCTAGCACTATTATTTGCAGGGTTCTTGCCTGCCTTCTTCTAGGCAAGAAAGTTCTGACTATTTTGGCACTCTGCCTGCTCTTTTATAATGAGCTTATCTCAAGCTCCTGACAGCAACATACAGCAAGTGGAAGGTACCCTTTGAATGGTGGCCGGTCATTGTAGTAGGACCCAAATAGCTTAGGCTAGCGCACCACCTTATTTATGTGTGCTAACCCTAATCCTACACATTTCGTTAATAAAACCCCTTTACCTTACAGTATCACTAATCAAGACAAGAGGACACAGAACACTCAATTCCAAATCAAGCAGAACATCGACTCTATCCCCTTACCTAACCCTAACTCTAACCATAACCCATAAACACTTGCACATGCATACCACCCATTATAATGCAGTCTTGCACATTTTCACAACCACTGCCTCTTTTTCAAACATTACATTTTCTGCATAATCCTACTTACTTATACTATATAAACCTTGCACATAGCCAAAATACATTCACTCATTTGCAAAGTCACACATTTTACATTCTCACGAACGTTAACCAAATGCGTTTTCGCTAAACTGTATGTACTTGCTCACACATGATGACTGAGGGATCTATAATGGCATTTTATCTTCTGTATCACATATGACTACAAACCTCTGGATGGTAGTTCAAATAACTAGATGCTACAACTAATGGTTGACAAACTCAAGCTGCATACACAGCATTATGTGAATGAGAAAGTATAAGCATTTTTTTCTTGTCTGCAAGTAGTACAGTATAACTAAGCTTTTTTTCTCCTAAGTGTACTTTTCAACTGACTCCTCTAAATATCTTCATTAGTCACTCAGTATGAATAAAATCATGTCACACCCATGCATGATTACCAAGCTCCTCTGACAAGTACCTGTTAACTATAACTAAAGCCTGCAACTCTGCTGGCCTGTTCTTGTACTCAAATGTCGCAAAAATTTGGAAGTCTATCCATACCACCAACAGAAAACAAACCAACCTATCCAGATTAAAAAAAAAGTTACTAAAGCAACACACACAGCTCTGTTTCTGCACCTCCCCAGCATAGACTACTCTGGCTCTTACACATCTTTATGAATCCTTTATAACTCAACACAGCAAATTCTCAATGTAAATGTCCTATTCTCTTCAATCTCTTTGCTCTTTCTTCCACTTCTGTTGTCTCTACTTACTACCTGAGAATTGTTTCCCTATTACAAAATTCCATGTCCTACTGACTACCTTCTACATCCATCTCAACTTCAATACAACCTTCTTTTTCTCTGTCACCTAACGAATATATACATTAGTCACCTTTCCTCACCTCCTCTCTGCTTTCTACTCATATCCCATACCACCTCTCATTTATTTCACTTTTTTTGCTTTGTTATACATTACTATAAGTGATCAAGCATTTTCTAATTGGGATTACAGTGTACCATAACCAAGTGTTGATAATAACAACAATAAAAATGACAATTATACAACGACCCCCATTAATATTCAAAAACGTGCACGCTGATTGGTCAGCGTGCACATTGTAAATCAGAGTTATAGTAATGGAAAAAGGTCCAGTCCCCCGGACTTTTTCCATTACTATAACTCTTTTTTTACAGCAACTGAGAACGCAAGATCTCCGTTGCTTCACAGTGTCTCGCTATGTTAAACAAGTTTAACATACCGAGACAGCTTTAAAAAAAAGCAACGGAGATCTTGCTTTCTTTTCTCCGTTGCTTTTTTCAAAACTGTCTCGCTATGTTAAACCCATTTAACATAGCGAAACAGTTTGTAAAAAGCAACGGAGATCTTGCTTTCTCCGTTGCTTTTGCCCACAGCTCTGATGTACTGCGTAGGCATACGCATGCGCAGTACATCAGAACTGCCGCAGAATACCAGACAGCTGCGAAAGGGCAGCAAGGAGGCATTATACAATGCCATTATTTAAGAAAAGTAATTATTTTTTTCTTAAATAATGACATTATATAATAATAACGCCTGGGTGTGGGTAATGCTGGATTTACCCACGGTTGGCTTTGTTTGGCCACTCAGGCTTCGCCCTTGTGACCAAACCACACCAACCATGGGTAAATCCAGCATTACCCACACCCAGACGTGGGTTATTGCTATAATAATACAATAAGAAATACATCAAATATTTATCAAATATTTACAGTGATGCTAAAGACCAAGTTCAAATTCCGTCATGCGATGACTTTTAGTATATTAAGTTAAATGGGAAGAGGCTGGGCGGCCGCGGTGGTGCAGTGGTTAGCATTGCCACCTCACAACAAGAGGTTCTCCTGTTCGATCCTTGGCTGGGGTGCCTTCTGTGCGGAGTCTTCATGTCCTCCCTGTGGTCATGTGGGTTTTCCCCGGGTGCTCCGGTTTCCTCTCACATCCCAAAGACATGCTGTAGGTGGACTGGATACTCTAAACTGGCCCGAGGCATGAGTGTGTGCATGTGTGGGCTTTCTGTGGAAGGTTGGGTGCCGGGCTGGGAAACTCGACACTGTAAAACTTCACTGCCAATCAGGAGTGGACAGGTGATCCGCTATTGCGACCCCTAACCGGGAAAAGCCGAAAGATGAAGAAAAAGAAAGTTAAATGGGAAGAGGTTACTTCAACCATTTCATAATTCCTATTAACTGCTGAACTTTAAAGCCATGCATTATGGTATATGACCCTTTGAGAAGATTTCAATGTCTTAGTTAATTACTTTGCTCATTACAGCTTCTAAAAGTTGCAATAAGTCATGGAATATGGGAGAGTTTCTGGTAATGATTTTCTGTGAAACAGCTATAATAGTCCACCATAACTAGTATTAATCGGTCTTAATAACAGAGTATAGCAGCACTGAACAGTGTTAATTTTTTTATCCTTATCAGAAATGTTATTTACTGCCTCTTGAAAAAAATGAAGTTCCGTACATTCCTGTTTAATTCTTCCTATAAGTTAAGAAATTATACGAGTCTGAAAGAATATTAAGGGGATTTGTTTTCATAGATAATTTGACATAAGCATTCCAGAAGTATATGGGATTTCTTTTCTTTATATTAAATAGCTATTTTACATAAGTCAGTTGCATTTTCCCCTAAATATAACCCAGTCATTTGACCCCAGAGAGAATTCATATTCAAGATTTACAAAAGATTTCAATTTTGAACCTTGAAAGCAATTATACCATCATAAAAAACTTGTAGTTATTCACTTTATTCATTGGCACCATCCAGAAGTCTTTTAGTGATACAAAATGGAAATAAAAGTGAAAAACATTTTTTTGTTTCAAAATTAATTAAGGTAACATTCTTAAAGTTTTTTTTTAATATTGTTGACATAAGAAGAGGGATCTTGGGGAATATCTATTATATTGTAATATGCTGCAGATTACTAACCATATTTTGTTATTTATAATTTCAGTAGAGGATTGGACAACTTTCATTTGCTTAAGACTAAATACATTACTCAGTAGAGGTTTGCAGTTAGCCTCATAATTACTACCTAGCCAAAGGACTTTTACTTTAATGGAAGCTGCTTTTGCACACGTTTCTACATCCATAAATCTAATGTCACCATTATTCTATTATCTAATATACTAATTATATATATAGGGTATTATAACTACATTAAGAAGAGCTGTTTAAATGCATCTTATTTGGGGGGATGCCAGTTGTTTGCATTACATATAAGATTTGGGAAGTAGTATCATCTTTATTAGTTGAAGGTTTTCTTCAAAAGGTGCAAATTTGTTTATTCAATATCTCTATTACTTGAGACAAGTCTTCTTTTTTAAAAACTTATCTCTTCCCAGATTTAGTTATGATTATACCAAGATATTTTAATTCATTAGATTCAAGACCATAAATAGAATCTATAAGCGCAGAAGAATTTTGATTCATGTGCACACACACACACACACACACACACACATATATATATATATATATATATATATATATATATATATATATATATTTGTTTAATCCTTGTTAAAATGTAGACCTACATTTTCTCAAAATCTGGGATAATTCTATATGCTTCTTTTACTGGCAGATTTATGTCTTTTACAGTTAACATTATGCCATGTGTGAATAACAATTTTACACTCTTTTTTTAACAAATACAGTTTATTACCAAACTACTAAACAATGTACAAAGACTTTAATTCTATCAGTTAAAACTGTCATGAAGATTTTATAATATACATCTAGTAAATATTCTGGTCTCTACAATGAGTCTTTTGTTAAAACTTTATTTTCTTTTGTGACTGGTGTAATTAATGAATATTTCCAGAAAGGGAGATACCATTTCTTTTGTTTGAATGTTTAGTAAGACATTTTGGAAAAGATGTAACATGTTCTTAAGCAAAATTGTATACATCTCTGGAATTATACCATCTAATCCAAAATAACTGTTAGTTTTAAGTTGTTTTAATTTTATTTAGGATTCCTTCAATTTAACATTTTCAAGAAAAATTCCCCTGCCTAATTTTGACATTTTTTTTTTACTCAACAGATTTTTATTTTTTTATGTTTATGAGTAAATTGTGATACAGTCACTATTAATTACAGATCAAGTTAACAGAAGTAGTTAATAATCATAACAATATGTACAATATTTACAAATGGTCCAATGAAAGGAAACAGAGAGAAAAAAAACACATATGACATTTATAATTATATATTCCTTTAAGTTCACATTATTCCATGTCCCCTTTAAATTCATAAAGAGAAAGTTGTGTTTTTTTGTAGTGTGTCTATGAGTATCAAGACTCTATTCCAAGGGTTGTTAATCCAACGTCTGGGAAAAATTCTTTTTTCGTTAACTTTTATTTCTTTTAGTGCAGATTCCCTTAAAAGAGAAATGAAGTCTTCATAACTTGGAGAGATTGTGGATTTCCATCTTCTTGTTATACATTTTCTGGCCACAGCCAGAATAGTCCATAAAAGAAGTTGATCTCTTTTATTAACAGTTATTAAGGCATCAACATTCAAAAAAATTAATGATTTTGTTAAAACAAATGTATCATTATAAATGGCTTGAAGAAATTTATTAATGTCATCCCAGAACTTTTTAATACAATCGTAAAATATATGTAACCAATCTGCTTCACAATTTAGAGTACATCTCCAATAAGTAGCTTTCTGATTAGGATTAAATTTTGTTTGGGGTATAAAAAGCTCTATGCAAAAATTTCCATGTGAAGATTTTCCATATCTGGAATTAGAGGTTAATTTAACTGATTGCAGAAGATCATTTTTAATTTCAGGAGATAGGCTCGTAGTCAGATCTTTTGTTATAGTATTCCATGTGTTTTGAGTTATTTTGGTTTTATACACTATTAATATTTTATATATTTTAGATATAGAAATTAACTTGTTATGCTTGTCATAAATTATTTCTTGTATATAATTTATGAGTTTTGGCTTAGAATTAAAACTTGAATTATTAATAACCTCCCACAAACTTTTTGCATGATGCAATACTTTTTGGAGATCTTCTCTATCTTTATCAAGTATTTTAAATTCATCTATTACTTGTTGGATGTTTAATGTGCTAGAATTGTTTAAGCATTGGAACCAACAAATAAAATTATTAGTTTCCCATTTAATACATTTTTTTCTTGAATTTATTTCTTTAAAATTCTTTGTTGTATTAAAAGGTATCAAAAGTTCAAACCATAGTTTTATATCAGAATTTGTTTTTAAGAAATTTCTAAATAGATTATATATGTTATTTAAGTATGATAAATTGGTAGGTTTTGTTGTATTGTTTTGTAGATTACTACTTAATAAGTGCCAAAATATGTTGTTATGATTCTTCAAGTCTATATTTTTTAATGTTTTATTTTCATTTAAGAAAAAAGTTGTATGTAGAGTTTTCCACCTAGACGAGTAGTTTGGGTTTATCCATTGTAGTAAAAGTTTAAAGATGGAAGCTTTAATGTATGTCTCTATATTTGGAAATTTAATTCCTCCCAAGTCCCAGGGTCTAATATGGTGTGTGAAAGCAATTCTATTTTTTTTTTTGGATACCATAGAAAGCCCATCAAGAGTTTCTGAATTTTTTTTATAATTTTTTTGTTTGGTAAGATAGGAATTGCTAATGCTATATAGTTTATTTGGGGTAATAATATCATTTTTATTATCTGTAATCTATCTTCAAATTTTAACGTTAATTTATTCCAGGATATTTTGACATTTTTAATAATATTAGTTTCTTCTTCTTTCGGCTGCTCCTGTTAGGGGTCGCCACAGCAGATCAACTGTATCCATTTCTTCCTGTCCTCTGTATCTTGGTCTGTCACACCAACCACCTGCATGTCCTCTCTCACCATATCCATAAACCTTATCTTAGGCCTTCCTCTTTTCCTGTTACCTGGCAGTTTCATCCTTAGCATCTTTTTCCCAATATACTCTGCATCCCTCCTCAGCACATGTCCAAACCAATATAATCTTGCTTCTCTGGCTTTGTCTCCAAACCTTCCAATCTGGGCTGACCATCTAATATACTTATTCCTAATCCTGTCCATCCTCGTCGCACCCAGTGCAAATCTTAACATCTTCATCTCTGCCATGTCAAGCTCCTACTCCTGCCTTTTTGTCAATGCCACTGTCTCCAACCCATATAACATAGCTGGACGCACTACCCTCTTGTAGACCTTCCCTTTCACTCTTACTGGTACTCGTCTGTCACAAATCACCCCTGACACACTTCTCCACCCACTCCATCCTGCCTGTCTCTCTTCTTCACCTCTCTTCCACACTCACCATTACTCTGAGCTGTTGATCCCAAGTACTTAAACTCATCCACCTTCGCCACCTCTACTCCCTGCATCCTCACCATTCCTCTATCCTCCCTCTCATTTACACACATATATTTTGTCTTAGTCCTGATGACCTTCATTCCTCTTCTCTCTCGAGCATATCTTCACCTCTCCATGGTCTCCTCCACCTGTTCTCTACTCTCACTACAGATCACAATGTCATCTGCAAACATCATAGTCCACGGGGACTCCTGTCTGATCTTGTCTGTCAACCTGTCCATCACCATTGCAAATAAGAAAGGGCTCAGAGCTGATCCTTGATGTAATCCCACCTCCACCTTAAACGCATCCATCACTCCCACCGCAGACCTCACCGCTGTCACACTACCCTCGTACATATGCTGTACCATTCTTACATACTTCTCTAACACTCCCGACTTCCTCATACAATACCACAACTCCTCTCTAGGCACCTTGTCACATGCTTTCTCTAAATCCACAAAGACGCAATGCAACTCCTTCTGATCTTCTCTGAACTTTTCCATCAACACTCTCAGAGCAAACATCACATCTGTAGTGCTCTTTCCTGGCATGAAATCATACTGCTGATCACTAATCATCACCTCCCTTCTTAACCTAGCTTCCACTATTCTTTTCCATAACTTCATGCTGTGCCTGATCAATTTAATCCCTCTGTAGTTACTACAGCTCTGCACGTCACCCTTATTCTTAAAAATCGGTACCAAAACACTTTTTCTCCATTCCTCAGGCATCCTCTCACTTTCCAAGATTTCATTAAACAATCTAGTTAAAAACTCCACTGCCATTTCACCTAAACACCTCCATGCTTCCACAGGTATGTCATCTGGACCAACAGCCTTTACGTTTTTCATCCTCTTCATAGCTATCCTTACTTCCTCCTTGCTAATCCACTGCACTTCATGATTCACTATCCGCACATCATCCAACCTTCTCTCCCTCTCATTCTCTTCATTCATCAACCCCTCAAAGTACTCTTAATATTAGTTTAGTTACAAAATTTATAAAAAGAGGGACTTTTTGTACTAAAAATTCTATTATTTTCATTCATATTTTTTTAATTATATCTAAATTCTAATAAAAGACAAAAAGAAATAAACAGAAGTAGTAGACACATTCCCTCGGATTTACTAAACTTCTGTGCAGGACTAGCTTAGTCCTGCATGGAAGTGCCCGTTTAGGAGCATGATGGCAGCGTGCCATGCGTATTAATAAGGTGCGCTGCCTGAGCTCCTAGGCTTACACGGAGCATGTAAGAGTGCAGGGGGCGAGCAGAGCTCTCAGAATAAACATGCCCCCGCAATGTAGAACAACAGAAAGGGGTAAGAAATGAGCGAGACCACTCATAGGTGTCCTTATATCCCCACCAACAGTCCCCCATGTGTACAACAGCAACAGTACATAAACATAAAATGATGAAACCCTTTTACTTTTTTTAAAAAAAAAATCCAAGTGAACCTAACCATAGGTGCGCGGGTGTGCCCATCGCTTAGCTACTGTTAAAGCAGCTTAAAAGGCTGAAGAGGACAACAAGGAAGATATATGCAAATGAAGCAGCACAGCAATAGTGTAGTGGGCAGAGCATTTGCCTAACGAGCAGGCAGTCCCGGTTCGAGTCCCACTGCAGCACAGTCTATTTTACATGGCAAAGCATGGTATAACCAATATTTTTGTTGCAAAACCTACTAAACAACATATATTTATGAACTGGAGTACTGCAGGAAATGCACATGTGACATGTTAGTGTCTTAATGAATAAGGCACTAGTAAGCAGGTTTAAGCACAAATAAGTAGTAGTAAACATATTTAAGCACTAGTAAGCATGTTTAAGTGCGTTTGCGCGGGGGTAAGCACTACCTACACAGATTAAACAATTTAGAAGCTAACTGAGTGTAAGAAACTGTAACCGGAAAAAAGTAGTGCTTACCTCCGTGCAAACATGTGCAAACCCGCTTCCAACTGCTTTAAAGTGCCTTAATCACTCTGTATCCAATGGCCCATGTTCTGCCCAGCAACAAAATAAACAGTCTGTGCAAGGCTCGAACCCAGGACCATATACACTACAGTCACAGTAGTTAACCACTAAACTATCATAGCAGTACATAAGACTGAGTATCTACAAACAAATCCTCACCATAGGAAAACCAAAATGAACATGTGAAAAGAATCTATGTACAGTGTGATGTTGTATAACCTGCTACATAACATAAATATGTGAACTGGAGTACTGCAGTAAGGCCAGATGTGAGGTGTTATTGTAATGAAGTGTTCAAGTCCCCAGGACGCCATACAGTGTACATACACATGAATTACGGATACCACACACACATATATAACATGTAACGAATGATAAATCAATGCCAAAAGGAAAATATAATGCAAATTAAATATTAAGCAATGCTATGCATTGCACAGTTTAGCTTAGTTGGTGTAAGCAATGTGTAGACCAGCTAACTCAATCTGCCCAGTGGTATACCCCTTTAAGCAATGCCAAGATTAGGTAAGCAGGTGTGCCCATAGCTTAGCCTTTTCAAAACCATCCAATCATGGAAAAGTGTGGGAAATCTGGCGTATTTAAACCCCACGGGCACGATTACTTCCCATAACTGGTTGCAGCTCCCTACTGTAGGCAGAATGGCTGGAGTTGGGGAAGGCACTCGATTTACAGCGCAACGCTGGGGCATCCAGCAGTCCAGATACATGGTATGGCTCCTGGTAAAACACCATGAGCAGAGACTACTACAGGGCCAGTACCAGGGCTCTCGGTATAAAGTGGAGGCTTGGGACAGTCTCGCCTGTGACCTCACCAGTGCCACTGGTATCCCATGGACTGGTGAGCGGGTCAGGCACCACCATGCTAACCTGAAGCGGCGGGGGGGGGGGTCTCTTGGAGAGTGGATCCAAGAATCAAGACAGATGGCCAATGCACCAGCACTAAGTACTCATTCTATTATGTAGATAATGATTGCCTAGCCTGTGTATACTATGAACAGGTAATGGCTAAATATCACTGTATTTCTCTGACAGTTGCAGATGAGCTGGCTGCAAACCAGCAAGCCCATGCTGCTAGGTTGCAAAGGCTGCATCGTGAGGCAGGTTAACAATAATCTTGCATGTAGTGTCATAACAAATAAATATAACAGTTCTAGAAAGTGCTGTACCAGTATAAAAATGTATTGTGTATGGGATGTACTGAATAAACTAGACAATATAGTAGAAAGACTGTCATATAGGTTGTGTGTAAAAAAGGTGCAATATCTTGTGAATAAACGTATAACCCCTGGAGTGCTTATGTACATTCTGCTTTCATATGTTGTTGTAGTGTTGCATTCTTTAAATAGTACTGTTGTATTAAGCAGTGTTACCCACACTGTTGAATGCAGATAAAATGTGTAGGAATTTCAGTATAACAATGTTGGAAGTCCCAAGAGGTCAGTCATATTGTACAACTGAGGGAGACTTAGACAGAAAACATTGGAATGCTTCACACCAATTCCCTGATAGCACAGTGTACTGTAATGTCAAATGTAATATTTTTACCACACACAGCAGGGGTTTGAATCCGGGAATGGTAGTAAGTTGTATGCATAATCATACCCCACAACTGTACAGAGTTTGTGAGAATGTTCAGATAGAAAACTGTATGCATAATTAGATCCAACAACTGTACAGAATTTGCTAGAATGTTCATATAGTAAGCTGTAAGCATAATCATAACCATCAGCTGTACAGACTGTGGCAGAACGTTCAGGTAGTCAGCTGTATGCATAGTTATTACCCCTCAACTTTTCTGATCTGTCCAGCATGTCTAGATAAATGGCCCAAATCTGCTGCCCGGTAACCTGTTCCCCTGACAAATCAGTGTGATGATCCAAGAAATGCAGGCAGCTTTTAGTGACATATAACTGATAGTCAGACCTGCACATAGTCAAAGAATGTGTATGAAAACAAACCTGTCATTGTAGCATCTCACCCAAAGTGTATGACAGCAATTCTCAAAATATGTCACATTAACACCTGCATCCTGTCAAGCCTTGACCAGAGTGTGTGCAATAACAGATTGTTAGGTATGTGTATAACATCAACATGGAATCTGTGAGTATGTGTAGAAATTGTCAGGTAATGTTAACAATGTTTTCTCAAAAGCTATACCAGGTAAGAGGTGTAAACTGTAGGTACAACACAGTTCACTTATATCCTGGTCTGCAAGCAGTGGGAGTATGTGTAGAAATTGTCAGGTAGTGTTAACAATGATTTTCTCAACAGCTATAACAGGTAAGAGGTGTAGACTATACATAAGACACACTCCAAGTATAAACTAATCTATAAACATACCATTGTACAAAGTAAGGACATTGGATAGTGTAATAATACATATAAGGGACAGATCACTGCAGTGACTAAGAAAGTTGTGAAAACTACAGGGATATATTAGTTGTTAATTAACCTCTCTCACCCCCACCATATGTGCAACAATAACCTAATTACATACCTCAGTGGGTACGTGTACACTCCAAACATTTGTTGGGATATATGTCCTATTGGTTTATAAATTTTCACATTTGGTTCTATGCATGTGCCATGTTAAAATACTCCCATATTGGTGGTCTGTTGCCATCAATGAAATCTGTATGCTGTTGTAATGGCCACTGTTGTCCCATATATGCATGTGTTCTGCTCGCTCTGCAACTGTTGTAAATCTGGTGTCCTGGGTTAATGGGAATACCTATGCATGCTGTTATAACTAATCCTGAATGCTGTTGACTATTACTAACTGATATCTTTCTTAAAACCGCAACACCATAGCTCATATGGGAAGGCTGGTCCCAGCAGACCCACATGTCCCACCTCAGCTGGCCATGGCACCAGCACATCTGGGGCCCAGCCTGGGCCCTCCTCTTCCATTGGCCCCGCACCATCTTCGGGTGGAACTGCCACAGGGGATGGGGCTTGCCCCCCCAGGAGTGGGGTTTGAGAGGTACCTGTCACTCGCCATCAGGTCCGGGCCATGGTGCATAGCAAGCTTGACAAGGAGATTTGTGACAAGCTATGTCAGCTTGAGGGCCGCGCGGCACAAGTAGAGGGTGAGCCTGCCCCTCCTACCCAGCCCCCAGCACAGCCACCTTTGGGGCCGTGAAGGTGCAGTGGTGACTGCCCATGGGTAGGGACCTCAGTCCCACTGTTTCCATTTGGGAGCTCATGGGCTTGCGACTTCCAAACACCCCTCACTGTCCAAGGTGTTTAACCCCCACGTGTCATATACCGCCCAGTATACATCTTGCTTGTCTTGTCTGTTAACCTACCCAACCTACCTCCCCAAATATACCTACTACCCCTCCCCAACATCCCACTCTCACCTGAAAAAAAAGGGCAATCTGTTCCCACAAAAAGATCTCGCCCCATACATAGCTGTCCATTTTGCACATGTGTCCACTGGACACATGTATTCTGGTCTAATTGGCATCACAACGACTTACTGTTGTCCTCACCCCCACCCAGGGGTTTGAGTGTCCAACTCTACCTCCAAATTCAGTGTATATGCACAGCTGTTGCTGTAGAAGAAATGTGCAGCTATGGACCTTCCCTACACCCCTCCTGCACATCCCTGGCTATTTTCCATACTGTATTTCCCTCTTTGTGCCCCTCTTTTCACCACTTTCCTAGCAACCTCCTTTTCTTTTCTTTTAAAGAAATTAGTGCAGGGTAAGTGGGAGTAAGCACCTTTAAGCAGCAGTAAGCGGGTGTAAGCCTGTTTGCATGGGGGTAAGCAATTTAGAAGCTAACTGAGTATAAGACACCGTAACTGGAAGTTAGCGGTGCTTATCTCCACGCAAACCTGCTTACAACTGCTTTAAAGTGCCTTAATCACTCTGTATCCAATGACCCGTGTTCTGCCCAGCAACAAAATAAACAGCCTCTGCAAGGCTTGAACCCAGGACCCTGCACACCACAGACAAAGTGATTTGCCACTAAGCCATGTCAGATATACATAAATCTGATGTTTTCACAAGCATATCATCCAGCCCAGTCATGCAACAGTACAGAGAATGTATACCAACATCTACATGTATGTGTGTGTGTGTAAATATATTAATATCTAAACAGATACAACATAGCTACAGATGTAGATGTAGATATATATATATATATATATATATATTGAAATATATCCAAAACAATGGTGTTAAATGCGCTCAAAGTACAACCAATAATACAAAAAAGAGCACAGCATTGTGAGTCCACAGAAGAAAATTTATTAACAAAAAGTTATCCACAGGTTAAGCGCTTTCATCAAACTGAATGACCTCTTCAGAACAATTAACCTAAAACTCCACAGTTTAAATAGTCAAAACTTTAAAATCATTGGTGCAAAGTTAACCAATGCCCAACATTAAATAACACTTCTCATGAATATCGAAACATTAGAATAAATAAGTAATGAGTTCAATCAATTAATTTAACTAAAATAACTGAATATAGGTAAAAAAAACATTTTTATACATATATATATATATATATATATATATATATATATATATATATATATATATACCCCCTGTTGATACATTTATTAAGTAAAGATCCATTTTATTGACCCTATTCTTGAGGAGGTCATTGGTAAATGGGGTACCCTTTATAAACCACTATTAGGTGCTAGTGAAGGAAGGTCTGGTTTTGTAAATAATGAAGAAAATGTTCAGAATACCATCAATTTTCAGCAAGCATGTGTGGTTCAATTTTGTCCCTTATATTTTTACATTAAGGGTACCATGACAAAAAACTGGAACATTTTCAGAACCAACCCTGAGATAGCTCGTATTCTTGGTGACAAACCTATATTTTCCACCAAGGTAGGTAGTAATATCAAAACCTTGGTGGAATCCAGCAGAAATCCAAACAATAGGCAGGGGAATACAATTGGTACTAAAGCATGTGGAAGGTGTCTGTACTGTCCCTACATATTACTAGATAGTGACATAATTTTAGGTAATTCAAATAGAAGTCACATTTTTTTTAAAATTGGTAACTGTTGTTCAAATAAATTAGTATATACTGCCCAAAGTATCACCTGTCCGTCTTTTTATATTGGTAAGAAGGAAAGAATGTTGAAAAATAGGATATACGAACATCTTTATGACATCAAAAATGAAAAAAATACCAATGCTTTATATAAACACCGTATTCTGTGTAAGAACTTTAAGTGTTTCATATTTGGTATACTTGATTTTGTCAAAACTGATATGAGGGGAGGTGATTGGCAGAATATATTGCACAAAAAAGAGTTGATTTGGCAACTTAGATTGGCGGCTGATCACCCTCCAGGCATAAACGAACATAATTTCTATAATGCTTATATTAAAGGAAAAGGCAGAATCAGTTTAAATATGTGTATTATTATTATGTATTTATTATTATATGCGATTTTGAAATATCATTTTTTTATATATATTACATATATATAAATACAAAAATAATTTTTATTTTTATTATACAAGGATGTTTACTTAATAAATGTATCAACAGGGGGTATATATATGTATAAAAATGTTTTTTACCTATATTCAATTATTTTAGTTAAATTAATTGATTGAACTCATTACTTATTTATTCTAATGTTTCGATATTCATGAGAAGTGTTATTTAATGTTGGGCATTGGTTAATTTTGCACCAATGATTTTAAAGTTTTGACTATTTAAACTGTGGAGTTTTAGGTTAATTGTTCTGAAGAAGTCATTCAGTTTGATGAAAGCGCTTAACCTGTGGATAACTTTTTGTTAATAAATTTCCTTCTGTGGACTCGCAACGCTGTGCTCTTTTTTTGGATTATATATTTAGAAATATATAAATATATATGAACATATATACATGCAAATGCCTACATCGACACATATATATGTCTACACCTATATGTCTACATATATGTACGCAGATATATATCTATGTAGGTATATACGGACATAGTTATATATATATATATATATATATATATATATATATATATATATATATATAAGCAGATATATCTATATAGGTATATGTGGCCATACATCTGTAGATAGCAATGGTAGATTAACAAAAACAAATATGTCCACATGCACCGTTAATGGGGTTGAGAGGCCCCAAACAATATACGTCTTGTAGAAATAGGCATACCCCCACCACAGCCAAACACGTCCACCCTGCAATACACTATGAAGTGTTGCAGATCCCATAATCAGGACCTGACATGACATGGGCACAAGATGTTAACAGTACTACATCCCAACTGTATGATGTTAGGCTGGTATTGGTAACATATCATGCAGTACAGTCTGGCTCCCATAAGAAATAAAATGTAGAAGCTATCAACATCCCCAGGATACACATACACAGACACATATATGCAGATAGAGATATACACACACAAATATATATATATATATATATATATATATATATATATATAATATATATATATATATATATATATATGTATATATATATACATATATATGTATATAGTTATACATGTGACTACACATACACATGCAGAGATATGTACAGTAAGATACATATGTAGAAGGTGCACAAAGTATGGAACAGCCACTATGCTTACAGTTCACACCTGAACAACTGAGCACTGTATGTGTCACCCATACAAATGACAATCGTTGCCTGCAACATATACCCACGGAGAGGTCATAGGAAAAAAAACACACAAAGGTTTGCAGAAATGGAAACCCTTTATTTGTGTACTATTACAGTTCTATATGCCATGTCATATAGCTATTCAGACACTGACATCCATATAAACAGAGTAATGCAAATGTGAAACAATTATACCAATACAGTAGTCTGAAAAGGTTCACAACTTTTGCTGTCCAGGCCAAGCACTTCAAATTGTACAATAGTAAAGGCAGACTGGGCCACAGGATACCAAACAATCAACAGTATGTAATGCAGGTGTATAGTTCAGCAGCCTCTATCTACACTCTCTACAAAAGCACTAGGTGGTAAAGACTTCAGCTGACCAAATGGGATGCAAGTGTTACATAACAAGGCGTAACTGACACCATCACAAGCACACTGACAAACAGAACAGTCTGTATGGCAGGAGGCAGTAGGCCTGCATTAACCCAAATTATGCAAGTAATGCAAATATAGGTGAAGTATACTGTACTGTACATCCAGATACCTTAAGGCAGCTCACCCCTGATACCCCCACATTTTGCAACAGCCTAGGTTATTTATGGTGCATCCACCCCCCAGACTCCATAATACAGGGCCATATACCACTGTTACATAAACTGGCCTCTGGACTGCATAAGGGCACACATGTATTGTGTAGGTGAAGGCCACACATATATGGCCCCAGCCCCACCATATGTGTGGAGGATACAACAGCAGTGGACTGATGGCAGAAAAGGCAGTGTGATATACTCACAGCCCACTACAGAACAACCCTTTACAGCATGTCAAATGTGCAAAGCTTGGTATGTAGGTGAAGAACAGAGGCTGGAACACAGGCCCATATGTGGAAAACTGTTGACATAAACTAAGCAAGTCACTGGTGTTACAGGATAGTCTGCAACATACTCTTAGTCGGAATTGAGGTTAGAAACATAAATGGATGTAGCCATGTACTGATAGCACTTAACACACACACTGCCAGCGAAATATCTGACACAGGACCTGTGTGGTGGACAGACAAAACATGATAGGCACACCTCTGGCCACCAAGAGGACAGGCCCACAGTTGAGAGCTATGCAGACAGACTGCATCCAAGGTACACTAGTATGTACACACACACACACACACACACACCCTGTAACACCAGTACTATACAAAGCATAACACAACTCTACTCACACTCTATCTGTAGTTCTGGAACCTCCTACAAATATGTAGCTGGCCTGAGTGTGCCGGTTCTCCAGTAAGAGGTATTGCTACCTGCTGTCTGTAACACAAAGGTAAAGGGACCACACCCATGTGATGTAGGGATTTATAGGAGGTGGTTGCCATGACAGTGGTAATTGGAAGTACTACACAGCAAGCTGCATGCAGTTAGCAAGTGTAGGACACTGACTGGCGCTGAGGCCATCACCTGATCAAGTGCATCTCCTGCTAAAGCTAGGTTGCAATCTACTCAAAGCAGCTCAATCCATTCACTGGAGCGATAGGGAGAGAGAGAGAGAAAACAAAAGCAGAAGCAAAAGCAAAAGCGAAAATGAAAAAAAAAAAAACAATTACAGCTCAGCAAACTAACAGTGGAAGACGCAGGCATTTAGACAGCTGCCAGCCATAAAGACATCATTCCCACAATAGGTATGTGAAGTATATGTACATGTATTAGAATATAGTACCTGGTCCATCATAATGGGATAGATGATGTGGAATGAGTTGTGTGTGTCATCAGGTGTTGCTGTGATGATGTTCAATTGAACAACTGCTACTGACAATAGTGTCTGTCCCTGTGGGTAGTGGCCCATAGCTGTTAAATGTACAGGTCAGCACTGACAGACAAGATGTAAGCCATCATAGTGTGTGCTATGTAATGGGAAGTATGTATATGACGTGGCCAATAGCTGGTGGTGGAAGTAATGCCATTATGATTGACATGTGGGAGCCATGGCCCACCACTGGTAGGATACTCGGGTGAATCTGTAATGTAGCATGCCAGAATGCCATAGGTGTGTAATAGGGTTACCTGCAAACAGGTCTCACATATACACCACTAATGTCAGGCCGTGTCCATATGGGGCACCTGTCTGTGTTGTAGCAAGTCAGAACAGTGTAGCTGTGCAGGAAGGTGTTGTGAGATTGTGGAGCTGATGTCTGAATGTACCCCACATATAGGTATGCATATGTGTACATATGTCACATACATAATATATAAGGATATATATGTATATCAGCATGTATGTCCAGAAATATACATATACCCATGTGTCGAAATATATATGTGCACATATATATATATATGACATCACATACATAGATATATACCTATATGCACATGTCTACATATGTACAAACACACAAACATATATGTATGTAAAGACATGTCCCCTCTATCACTACCACAGTGATGTGTGCTATATGCGAGGCAGCAGCACACATAGCAATACAGACAGATATCTACAGCTGGCAGTGTGTGCACCGTAGATGAGTATGCCACATGTTAGTCCCTTCTTGGCACCACATTGCCCCCGTCTATGAAGTATGCAATGGGAATATGGGGAAGTATGGCAGGTACACATGTGGATGTGGTCAGGACTGGTAGGTATAGAGGACAGTCTACAGGGGTGGTATGTGACATATGGTGGGTAAACACCGTGAAGGGTGTGTGTGGTCTGTGATGTGTATGCCCCATGGTCCCCAATATGGCCACAATGGGAACAAGCCTCCCATCAACTGCCACACACAGCAGTCTATGTCCTAAAGGTGCCTGGTTTGGAGGCTCAGCAGGACGAGCATGTTGGCCGTGTGAATGTGTACTGGGTGCCTCAGTCTGATGTAGCACATTCCCCATGTGTCTGTGGAGCCCAGTATAGAACAGACCCTAGAACTGAGCTCAGGGGACAGGAACATGTTGATGTGTGCCCTGAGGGGGTCTCAACATCCCCTGGGTGGTTCCACCTGATGGTATCACTGTAACACTACACAAGGAGGACCCAGGTTGGCACACACATGATGTGGCCAGGTATCTTGGGCAAATGAGTGTGGAGAGGTGGCTCAGCTGGCCAATAGAACATATACATGTTATTGTGTCACTGTTATAAAACATTTGTTGGTAGTAATAGTCTACACAATCCTGGTACATGTCCAACAGCATGCATAGATATCCCCAATAACACAGACTGTCAGATGTGCAGCAATCTCAGAGCAGCCATACCACTGGCATATATGTAACCATAGTGGCCCTGACAACAGCATTCAGGTGAATAGTCTGTAACAGGCCAGTAATGATAATGTCCACACAGGGGACATGGCTACAATCACATAGCAGACGGTGTGGTAGAATACAAAATATGTCCAAACGGTAGTTAACCTGTAGCCATACCTAATGAGTTGTGTGTACAAGTCTGTTGAAGCTGATATGGTGGGGGGGTGACAGAGATGTGCATTATAAACTGTGGTAACCTCGCCGTATGAGTTGCTCAGGCCTGTTTCCATCTTTATCTTTCAGGCAAGATGTCACATGGCAGGTTACCCATGTATTCAGCTGATGAAAATGAGGTCATCAACCACCTGGTACAGCACTACCAGGTGCTCTTTGGCAGGACAACCCAGGAGCAGCAGGAGCGGACCACCCTGTGGAATGATCTAGTCCACAGGGTCATTGATGTCGGCCTGCATAACCGCAGTTATGAGCAGGTCCGGCATAATTGCAGTAACCTGCTTCGCAATGCCCATCACCATGCTGCTGCAGTCCGGGGGGGATCACCTCGCCATGGGGGGGCATGCCATCCATCTCCCCCTGATACATGTGGAGGAGCTCCTGGCCAGCCTCGTGGCACCTGCCCATCTGGAAAACCAACAATCACTGGACCCCTTCGTGGAGGTGGGTGTCACCCACACACCAGCCGGGGAGCATGCAGGTAAGGACACAGGGCACATCAGTAGACCACTGTTGTGTAAATATCCACAGTGGTACAGGTAGCTCATGCATATCTGACATGTCATAGATATATTGTGTTGCTGCATTGTAGTGATAAACAGATGTCCAGAGGAGGTAGTATTGTGGGAATATACCATTGATGTATGGTAGTACTGCACCCAGTCTGTAGCAGTGCCAAAGGTGTGGCCACTGACATTGCATCTCTCACCCTCTTATGTATGTCCCTCTGGGATAACAACAGGGCAGCAGCCTGTAGCAGGTGAGTATGTCTTCTGTAGATGCATGCCAACACACCGGGCATGTAATCGTGATGGTATATTCCATGCACACATCTAACACACCTACCCAGATTGCATGCTGTACATGTGCATGTATTGCTGCTGTGAAATGCACAGTCTCACAGGGGCGACCATGATGGGGTATTGGAAGGGTATGTCACACACCTGCATGATAACATTCTGTCATTGCAGAATGTGTCCACAGGGAGTAACATACTGACATGGCCTACAGTAGTGACATGTTCTGAACAACACCCATACAAAGTGCAACACCAGTGTATATACCTGTAGGACAATGCCAACTGCTGCAGAGATACACTATGACATAAGGCATTACAGTAGTCCACATTATCAGCTGGGTCTAGGTTTCAACATGTGGTGTTCAGTGTATGGGACACTGCAAAGTGACACAAATGTGTAGGGTTTACCTGTCATGCCTCTGCATAACAGCTGAGGGGGGGGGTCTCAGCATGACACACCAGTGCACTGCAGCAGGGATCCTAAAGATGGTAGGAATGGCTCTATCTGCATATAGTCAGATTCAGGACATGTGGCAGCCATAACTCTACCCACACCACAATAGTGATGGCACTGTGTGAACACCATGGGTTGTACACATGAGTAGACCTTGCAATCATGCAGAATTGGAGACATGTGTAGGGTAGACTGAACATACTGCGAAAGTAGTTAGGAACACCGTACATTGCCCACCTGATCATGAAGGGATTCACATCTAGATCAAGGGAGGTCATCGTCCCCCTGTACTCATCACTCATCAGACCAATGATTGAGTACAATGCCCCATTCGGAATGTATCTGACCCGACACCTGCAGCAGCTGGAAAGGCCCCAAAAGTTCCTCACCAAAAGGATAAAGGGTCTCAAAAATATGTCTTATGCTGCCCGACTGAAAGAACTTCAGCTCTATTCAGTAAACACGCCATCCGCTCAGAGGTGACCTGTGCCTAACATACAAGGCCATGTCAAACCCAGATTTGATGAACATGCTTCACCCCAAAAAATCTAGATCCCTCAGAACTACAAGGGCGGGAGACTTAAACCTTGACACAGTTATTAATAGGACGTGCTGGAGGGACAGATTCATCACCCAAAGACTCCCTATGCTGTGGAACAAAAATCCGGGTACATGTGAGGCAGAGCACCTCGCTGGCCGTGTTCAAGAGAAATCTTGACCAATGGATGGGAGATCGCAGATATACCCCAGGGATTACCTCAGTGTCTCTGCTTGACAGAGGCACAGCAAAATAATGGGCATAGTTTTCTTCAAACTAAAGGGGTGGCAAAAGCCACAAAAACTCTGGGCTAGGCTTATAAATGCCCTTGGGCAGATAGCCTAGTATGAACCTATAAACCTATAAATGCAGAAGGCCCACTCTGGTATCCCCCTGCCATGAGCAGTGACTGCTGTTGTACACACAAGAGGTGTGATAAACAGTCATGATAAGGGTGTGTACACATATGCCCACATGGTGTGTGTATGCATAGCAGCCGCACACCTAACACAATCTGTAGACACTGCATGTGAAAGTACAGGACATATGTCACATACCGGGCTTGTGTATCGCTAAGATATGTGGTGATGTGAACCCTTGGCACATCAAGGATGTGTGTGTAAAATCAATAAAGGTGTGTACACACCCCATAGCCATGGTATGCACTGATGGTTGTCAGTGCAAGCATTTCTGCAGTGGTCATACATGGTCTGTTGATGTTGACAGCTGTAAATCAGGCATTCACCAATGACAACAGCCCACATATCATCCCAGGTATGTGTTGCTGAAAAACATAGGGGCTGTGAGAAGTAAAGCTGACATAATCGACACAGTACTACACATTCCACAATGGGTGGTACACCTGTGGGTTGTGGTGCACAGCACATGGCAGGGTGCAGAACAGGTGCACAGCAATACTGTGTACATGGGTGCAGTGGTATCCAGGGAAGGGGCATCACCTAGTGACACAGCACATGCATCACACACATGTATACTGTTGCTATCATGGATTGACTACAGCTGAACTGCATGCTGTTCTGTACCATATGTTCTGCATGTTGGCAGATGGGTAATAGGAGGACTGTGTGCACGATGATTGTGCAACCTTACTGTATGTGTGTGTTTGTGTGTGTGTGTGCACATCTTGGCGGTTAGTTTGCCTGCAGGGTCACTCTGCTGAAGTGGTGTGAGTTAGATGCATGTATGATGCGTGTGTGCATGTTTGTGTGTGTGGCCATGTGTGCTCATGTGTGATTGTGGGGTGTTCATATGGCTGTACCCCCCCCTTTAGGACCATGCAGTACATGGACTTGGACTGCCACATTACACACCAGGAATACCTATCATGTGTGTAATCACAGGACAGCAAATAGTATAATATGGTCTCTAGCATGGAACAGGCATCCAGAGGGTAGGTAGACTCCAGGTACGCACTTACTATTGCAGTCAGCAGAGAGGTCACCTACAACCCACGTATGCAGCTTTACAGATGCATTGGGGAAGTAACAGTCAACACCAGGAAGTGCAACCAAATATTACAGGTGTCAAATGATGGGCTGACAGAGCAGCATATCTGACATGTACTGAGCATTACATACATATGAAACACCAGTGTGAGTTATTATGGATACAACATTGTAGCCCAAACATATAGGGGCCATGCACCTCATTTCCAGCCATACAAAGGGTGCATACCGAATGACAGCAGTGAGGTTATTTAAATCCACTATACACAGGTCAAGCAGGTAAAGTAGCAACAAGTCTTGTGTTGTGGCTGCTTGTGTGGGAATTTAGAGGACTGTGATGTTAATGAGTGGTATCAATGTGTTTATGTTAGCAAGTGTGATGCAGGAAGGGGTAACACATGGACATATATGTGGAACTGTGTGTAAAGCCATGGACAGGTAGGTATTATGGAGGTGTGTGTGTGTGTGTGTGTGTGTGTGTATATACTGTTAGGCAACGCTGTACAGGTCTTAAAGTGTTACTGTTTTCCCCCACAGGTGGCGAGGTGGGTCAGGGACCTTCCCGCATGCAATCTGATGTGGGTGTCCATACAGACACCGATGATGATGATAATAATGTAGAGGCACAGGTGGGGTTGTCAGGGACCAACACTGCACCAACATTTGACATCTCCCTTTTACCCACCCCTGCACCCAGTGTCAGTGCCTATACACACCCCATCACCAATTGACATAGCAGAAGGACAGCTGGCACTCAGTTGCAGTGCACCGGAAAGTATGGTAACCATGTCTACTGTGTCTGGTCTCAGAAGGCATAGCCGGATGTCCAGCAGGCTGCCACATAGGCAGATGTCCCAGGGTGCTCACTGTAGGGCCGCTGGACATCATGCTCCTGGCAGAGGTGACATAGCTGCTACCAGCAGAAGCATGTTTCAGGTTGTAATGGTGGCACAGGTATGTATTGAGCATTACACCAGACAGGGCTTTAGGCTACAGAGGACTGCTCTTGCAACTGTAAGCGACAACCTCCGTGAACTGTCGGGTGCCATCCGTGCATCTACCGAGCAAGTGGATAGACGGCATGATGAGTTGATGGCCCTCATCGGCTGTGGCGTGTCCGTGCTTCAACATGTGGTGGGGATGTGGTGATGGCCACGTGGATGTGGGCCAGCAACACCAACAGCTGGCAGTCAACATGGACGTACTAGGACACCAAGGGGCTCCCATAGTGTCAGTAGCAGCCCCGATAGTGCAGGGGGTGTGCTGTTCACACCACACCAGGCCACGTGCACATAGTCCTGGCCAGTCCCAAGAGGGACCTGGTACCAGCAGACAAATGTCATCAACAGGTGAGAGTAGCACATCGACACCTATACATGGACGTGCCCGCAGAACCCCTGTCAGGGACAGTCCACGTATCTGTGGCCGGAGGCAGTGAACTGCACACTCTGCCAGGTATGATCTGCAGCTGTCCATACACACCTGTGTAGTGTAGCCACATGGCAGAACTGTGTGCATGCATACCCATACACTATGAAGACACACATATCACCTCGGCCAGATCTCCAGAGTACACCCCTCACCCAGACACATGGTGTCAAATAAATGGCCCAGCCTCGGCCTCTGGCAAACCAACACCACACCCTTTGCATATGATGATACCTGTGCCCCATCCCTGTCATCCATACCACTGATGTAGGGACAGGCTGATATGGTTCTGATGCACACAGCGCCTGTACAACAGTGTACCACAGTCCTGCAGTGTACCATGTTGTAAGGGGTACAGTGTGAGGCATATTTGGCAGGTAGTGTAGCCGTCCAGCAATGATGCCTTATAGCGTTTAGTAACACTGGTTGGTTGTGGTCTCTAACATGTTATCCAATTGTGTTGTAGGTGTATATGTGTCAGCACGAGGATGCCCTGTGCATATGATGATACCTGTGTCCCATCTCTGTCATCCATACCATTGATGCAGGGACAGGCTGATAAGGTTCTGATGCACACTGTGACTATACAACAGTGCACCACAGTCCTGCAGTGTAACATGTTGTAGGGAGTAGAGTGTGAGACATATTTGGCAAGTAGTGTAGCCATCCAGCAATGATGTCTTATAGCTGTTAGTAACACTGGTTGGTTGTGGTTTCTAAAATGTTATCCATGTGTGTTGTAGGTGCACATGTGTCAGCACGAGGAAGATCTTCAGTCATATTGCACAATGGGGTATGTCACTGTGCTGACACCATGGCTGTGACATATATGGTGTACAGTCAAACACATTTCACAGGTTACTATACCGGTTACTGCCTGTGCCACATGGACAGGTGGCCCGCTGAGGCGTGTATAGCCTGCAACCTGATGTAGACCCATCCACATTCATGCACACTGTTACTTGCCAACACTGGGACTAAACCCCTAACTAGCTATGTCGTGGATACTGATGTGTGTGGCTTACATTGCACTTTACTTTACTTACATTACACTTAACCACTACACCATGACCACTGTGGAGACAGCTGTTGATTTACCAATACAGCTGGCAATACACATACTAAGTAGCATTGTACAATTGCCTTTAGTTCCTAATTTGTGTAGTCCTTGTTATTAATATGACTGTTGCATCACATATGTTGTTTTATCATTATGTGCACATAGCAGATACATAGAGTGAGATACATGTGGGAGGGTATACACAACCATGACGTTTACTCATGACAGGAATATGGTTGTATACATATCATAGGTGTATATATTTCTACAGAAGTATACACATGTATAACCATACATATGTCTGTATACACATCTGTAGAGTGCTACATATATATGGCTCTGTGTACATCTCTTCATATGTACATATGTATACATATATGTATATAAACATATGTGCATATACAGGTATACATATATGTACATATAGATATATATGTGTATATAGCTATATATGTATGCACACCCTATGTGTACAGATATGCCTAGTTATGTTGGTATATATATATATATATATATATATATATATATATAGATATAGATATCTATAACTATATGTACATACATATCTATTCTGATATACCTACTACTGTCAATATATCTGTAGATAGTCATACGTATAGATGCATATGTATCACTATCTGTATATGTGTAGACATATATTGCTCTGTATATGTATATATCTGGGTGTATATATGTATATATCTGGGTGTGTATATCTATGTACATATACATACCCATCTATATATGTCAATATGTATATGTGTAATCATATATATAGATATCTGGATAATTATATGTACATATATTTTCACCATATGTCCTGGACATGGAGTGTAGCCCTACCCCCACCCCTATAGTCCCAACTTCGTAGTGCAAGGGGATGTCAGGTATGTATAGCAGGTATAGTAGTGAACTATTGCTACTGTAATTGGGATTGTCTTCACAGACATAGTGTGTGTGGGAGGTCACATCTGCTTTTCACATGTGTGTCACTGGCTACTGACAGACATCCTAAGGACATCATAGTAAAGTATCACTGCTAGCATGCAATGCCCCTGTGGACTGCAACAGAGATATTGGCTTATATATGCAAACATTCTGACACACTTTGTACAGTCCAGAGGTATACACAAAACCCCTTAGTGCAAAACATGTGTACTATGCCTGACAATATGGATGTTGACAGCCATGTAGATGGGTATAACACATAACGACTGATACACATTTGCCACCATAGGTTATGCATTCACACACCCCTGTATGGCCTGACACATAACCACTGGTACAAGGGTGCCATGGCCACATACTACCCACTAGATACTGACATACATCTGTACAGCATCCCACTGATCTGTCTGACATACATGACTGTTAAGGGAGGCCTGGCAGCAGTACATCTGGCAAGTATCTGCACATGACATCTCACTGGGTAAGTACACTAAGCTGCTAGGCATGTAACAATGCACTGTGCAGGCTACAGGCAGACTGGCCCAACACTGGCCTACATCTCCTATGGGGGAATGCACATACACCTACATATATAGCAGGCTCTACAGGTAAGTCACAGCACAGTTTAAGATACACCTGTGTGAAAGTGCATAACCATAACCAATGTGAACTCAGCCATAGCCACATATGGTAAGCTAGCATAATATTACAGAGTATGGACTATCTGTTCGACACCATCCTCATATGTGCCACTCACAGACTAACCCTACATATACTGGGCTGCTATTGGTCTGATGGCTGTCTGTGGTATGGGACATGTTTGTGTATGGCCCTACAAACATGTAAGCCACTACGGTAATTACAGTGGAGCAGCATGTAACATCAGATAGGATGGGACTTAGAACACTGACATCTAGCACAGTCTATACACAGACAAAAGTACATATTAACAATACACACGCTGTCGACATTCACCATAAGTGCACAGACCTCAGTACTGTACAAACATCCACTGATTGTCCCGGTTATGCCATCAAATATAACCCCTACTGTACATAATATGTGTAGCAGTCTGATATCTCACTGGCTTGTTATCAGATATGATGACACTAATTATGGTATACAGTACATATGCACCTCTTCATGCACGACATATGTACAAAGGCTGACAGAGTTGTGGCTGGAAGCACATACACAGGGCCAATACTGACATGTTGCAGTGATAACCTCATACATTTACTGACAGGGTTTGTTGCAACATATGTCTTATGAGGGATATGAAGTCAGTAACTGTCACGGCTTTCACCATCTACAACCTGCAATCCTCACACTACCTTCTGAAGTTCACAGATAGATGCTCTGTGGGTAACACATGACACCAAAGGCACAACATACTGCCCAGTCTAAGGATGACCCTACAGATATGGATTCCTCATAAACATAGAACTGACATGGCAGGTATTGAAACGTAGGACAGCCATATCCACACACACTGTTAAACCATTACTCCAAATGCAGTATAGCAGCACTTACAGTCTGTAGTCAGGTCAGGCACATCCCCCTCCTGTGTGTTGCCCTGTTTCCACTGTGTATGTTGTTAGAGATAACTCCCCAATCCATCTGAGGTGCTGTTTGCCAAACATAGTTCCTGCTCACAGTGAATAAAAAAGGGCCAACACCAACATGATGTTCCTACATATTGGAGTGTGTTTCCATGCAATTGGCTATGGGAATGTTATCACAGCTGTTCCACATGCAATCAGCTATGGGAGGGCTGCAATTCGTGCAGAGGCTATCAGCTGATCATGACCATCACTTAAAATACACATACTTCTGCCTAAGCAAAGCAGGTGTAGGTCTCAGCATCCACCAGAGAGGGAGTGAGAGAAGCAGACAGAGGCAAAGACAAGTCAGGGAGGGGTGGGAGAGTAAAACTTAAGCATGTTTGTGTCACACACCTACCAGCACAGGGTATCAAACCCCTGATGACTTTGTAGTGCTATCACAGTTCTATGCAGTTATTGGATGCGCCACATGGGTTACCTGTTGTAGAGCCCTCAGAACATATATGTCATGGTGAGTGACATCTGCAACAGGGATATGGTAGCTATACAGTATGAACAGGTGCCAGCATCAACACAGCCACACTCTTACAGGGATGCACACACATTGACACACTTGGCAGGGCCAGGATTACAACTCATCAGTAGTGGGATTGCCACAGCACATTACTGTGCAAGTATCACATGCACCACACGGAGGTTGTATAGACAAAGGGTATGGGGAGGTGCCTGACATCAGACAGCATGCTTCAGTATGCCAATGGGGGTTGTAGTGAGTGTGGATGTGATCATACGCATCATACAACACAGACAAACACACAGGGTGCCAGTACTGACATGCATGGGTGCATTTCTGCATGGGTATGTGGTGGTTGACTGTGCCAGATGGCTATACAAGGCTAGGTGATGAGTATCTCTTGGCATCAGGCCACATGACAATTGTCTGCACTATGGCTCAGGGCTGTAGTTTCTGCATTTGCCCACACAGGTGGTTATTGTATCCCCCATCCAATCAGCTGGGTGACTACTGTGTGTGGCCAATTATGTGCATCGCTTGCCATGTATGTGTTCCTTAGTCCATGTCATGAATGGTGTCAGGGATGTGCACACCTCCCACATGCATGTACAGTTACATGTGGAACTGTACCTGGGATGTCTGGCCCATGCTGTGAACACAGATTATCATCAGGTGTGTCAGTCTTGTCCACCTGTAGTGGGAACTGGTAATGGGCAGCAGGTTTACCCTGCACCTACATTGACAGTATGATAATGGCATTCCCTGGTGTCAGTGGCATTTGTCCATACAGGGAATGTGGTCGGGCATGGTATGTCCTTTGTGGGTCATATGTGATGGCAGCACAGGTGTTGCAGTTGTCCATTGGAGAACATGGGGAATGTGCACTGTCTGCATGTACGTGCATATTGGACAGATGGACAGGGTGCCATGCCCTCTGTAGCCCACTGCAATCACTCCATAGTTACTATCAGTGGCCAATATGCAGTGTACTACCCACATATTGGCTGTTGCCTAGGCATGTGTGTGTGCATGATACATGGGTTGAGAGTGTGCTCTGGGTAATACCGGGGTTGCTAACTGTGATTGCCTGGCCTTGATGTCACATGTATGGGTATGGATTTGCACCCCAGCCTCTCAGCTATTTCACATCTGTTATCCCTGTAAGGTGGACATTGTGATATATAGTAGGGCCAACATATAAGAAATATGTAAAACCCTTCACATTGGGCACAGGTGTCACACACTCACAACCACCTCCACACAGGATACAAGTTACAAACACACGCAGACATGTCATGTCTGGGAGTAGAACCCCTACCTAACTAGTTTATTACACTACAGCACTACACAGTTATAGTACGTGCCACGGAGATTACTGAAGTACTCCTTCCCCAATGGTGTATATCACATTAGATGACATCAGCAGGATTGCCAAAGTAGGACATT